>NC_133327.1:199614503-199952860 GCF_042186555.1 Aquarana catesbeiana
GTATGCAGTAGCAGTAGACAAAAGGTATAGACAGTGGAACGTAGATCAGCACTGCATCTAAGGTGACATTGTTTTTTTTGTTTTTTTTTAAAGATACATTATTAAAGCGTAAGTTCAGTTTAAGCTAGTGTCGTTCCCAGTTCATAGCCAACATAACAGTATAAAGCTTTAAAGCTTCATTTACACTATATATTTATAATATGGTAGTTAAAGTGGTTGTAAACCCTCACATATACCCAGTGTAGTGAACAGTCTTCAGATGATACACAGAGATTAAACAAATCCCCCTACATTGGTGTTATATATCTGCAGTCTTCTCTTCCCTACACCTCTTTAAAAGGGCATAATTGTGTTAAAATCCTTCTTCATCTGTTAGGAGCACAGAGGAGGGGGCAGAGAGACTGCAGTTACAGTGTGTGAGAGCTGATTGGAGGAAAGGAACATATCCCCCTCCACATAGAAGAAATGTATTGTGAATAGACAAGCTCCCTGCTTATCTCCCTCCCCGACACAAATTTATCTCATGTGTCAGGAAAACTTGTCAGAAGTGACTCATGCTGATAACACGGGAACAAAGCACCAGAGAGAAATGACACTTAGAGCTTTGGAGAGAGATAAGTAAACACTACAGATATATGTGCTTTGCTGAAATATCATGACTGAGGTTTACAACCACTTTAAAATGAAAGGTCTGAGTTTATGATACCACCATAACCACTTGCTGAACTGCTCACGCAGATATACTGCGGCAGGTCGGCTCTTCAGTCCGTAAAAGCAGGATAGCGGGTGCGCTCCCGCTGGGGTACTGCGGACTCGATGTCCGCCAGGTGCCCACGATTGCGGCGAGGAGAGGCAGAATGGGGAACTGCCTTTGTAAGCAAGGCATTTCCCCATTCTGCCTAGTGACATGACAGGGATCTACTGTTCCCAGTGATCTCTGTCTTGTTTCAGTAAGCCCACCCCCCCTACATTTAGAACACGCTGAGGGAACACACTTAACCCCTTGATCGCCCCTAGCGTAAAACCCTTACCTCCCAGTGTCATTTTTACATTGATCAGTGCATTTTTATAGCGCTGATCAATGAAATAATGTAACTGGTCCCCAAAAAGTATCATTTGGGGTCAGATTTGTCTGCCACAATATCGCAGTCCCACTAAAAATGGCGGATTGCCGCCATTACCAGTAAAAACGATAAAAAAAAATTAAAGTCCCTAAATTTTTCCCATAGTTTGTAGACGCAATAACTTTTGCGCAAACCAATCAATACACGCCTATTGCGTTTTTTTGGGTTTTTTTTACCAAAAAATATGTAGAAGAATATATATCGGCCTAAGCTGATGAATAAATTCGTTTTTTTTTTATATATTTGTTTTAATATGTATTATAGCAGAAAGTAAAAGCATTTTTTTTTTTTTTTCAAAATTGTCGGTATTTTTTTGTTTATAGCGCAAAAAATAAAGACCGCAGAGGTGATCAAATACCACCAAAGGAAAGCTCTATTTGGGAAAAAAAAAGGACATATATTTTGTTTGGGTTCAAAATCACACGACCGCGCAATTGTCAGTTAAAGTGACACAGTGCTGTATCGCAAAAATTGCCCTGGTCATTAAGGGGGCAAATCCTTCTGGGGCTGAAGTGGTTAAAGGAGACGTACAACCAAAGCTTGTTTGGCCGTACTTCTCCTATGGATCACAGGCGTGCAGTTATGTTTTGCACTCCTGTAGGCTGAAGTCCACTCTCTGCTGTCCTCACAGAAGATTCGCCAGATCCCTGGACCGACACCCGGCTCAGCCTCTCAGCGAGCCCCCGCCCCCTCCACAGCCCAGCGCTCCCAATGAGTGAGGAGGGGGCAGAGCAGAGAGCTGTGATTGACAGTCAGCAGCTTTCTGCTCATGGAGCCCTGAGAACTGAGTAATCAGCGGTGTTCGGTGGCTCGGTTCTCAGTGTAGAGGCGCCGGGGGACTTCTAGGTAAGTATAATTCAGGAAAAAATAAAAAACATACTTCTCTTTTAAGCCAACACTTGATGTGTATAATCAAAGCTCAGATGATATTTCTTGTAAAGTGTAAATATTTTATAAGTCTTACAGGAAGACTTTTTCATCATGATATTGATATTTCAGAACAAAGTTCTCTTTTTTTCGTTTTGTTTAACAGAAAAAAGAACAGTAAGTACAAAACAGAACAAAACAGAACAGTAAAGGAGAAAGGTGGCCTACAATCCACTGATTACAAATGTATCTTGCAAAATTTTCCGACATAACTAAGAAGTCCAGAATTTTAGTAATTACATGAAAATAGTATTGTAGGTGTGAATGAAAAATACAATAAAAAATGTATATATGGTTGGGAAATAACCATGGTCTGTGTACCTATTGTTGTATCAATCATTTATAGCAGTGGAAATGAATAATGGGTATAGGGAGGTAAAGTTCAACTGTCTATCCTGAGGACTATGATCTCCAAAGAGTCTGTGCATAACTACAGCAGGGGGTGCCAAGGTGGGTTCATTAAGGCATTAAAGTGATTGTAAGGGTTAGTTTTTAAAAAAAATAACAAACATATCATAGTTACCTCCACTGTGCAGCTCGTTTTGCACAGAGTGGCCCCGGACCTCGTCTTCTGGGGTCCCCCAGCGGCTCTCACAGCTCCTCCCCACATCAGATAACCCCCTAGGAGAAGCGATCTCCCAGGGGGTTACCTTGCTGGCGTGCTCCTAAGTCCAGCATTTGCGTCCATAGACATGAATGCCGATCTCGGCCCCGCCCCCCATCGCTCGCATCATTGGATTTGATTGACAGCAGCAGGAGCCAATGGCTGCGCTGCTATCAATCTAATCAAGAGCTGGGACCCCGTGTAGAGAGGGAGAGAGCGTCTCTGACTACAGAAATACGGGGCTCAGGTAAGTAAAACGGGGGGGCTGGGGGGCCGGTCACTGCCAGATGTTTTTTCACCTTAAAGCCTAGGATGCATTAAGGTGAAAAAACACGAGGGTTTACAACCCCTTTAACTAACTTCTCATTTTGCGAGAGCAGCGTCTGCGGGTATAGGATAAGTTGTCTACATGTAGGATTGCAGTCACCTTATCAATCCAAAGAAATGTAATAGGGGTTTGGGCAATAACCAATGTTGCGCTATGATTTCTTGGCCAAGTACAGGGTTCTTTATGTTCTTTAGGGGGTGCACCCCAAAAGCTCAAAACACATGCGCGTGTGTGTGATATATATATATTCATATTATACAGGATTTATATAGCGCCAACAGTTACAATACAATTCAATACAGGAGGAATCAGAGGGCCCTGCTCGTTAGAGCTTAGATATATATATATATATATGTATGTATGTATGTATATATATATGTATATATATATATATATATATATATATATATATACACACACACTCTTATAAACAAGCATAAAGCAAAGATTTTAAAATGTATTAAAATATGTGTCAGTAGTTTTTTTTTGTTTTTTTTTCTATCTGTATTCTTTTTTTTTTTACAATATTTTTTTTACATTTTTTTTAGGAGCCCTGCTGGGGGGCTTTGGTGAAATATCAGGGGTCTAAGACCCTGATGTCTCACTTTTGAGACAGAGTAAGGGACTGAGGACAGAGATTCCCCAGTCACTTTCTCTGCAGGCTCAGCTGCACTGGACAGTGAATGAATGGAAAGTGCTCTGTGCTGAGCGGCTTTCTGTTCATTCACAAACATTCATAAACACGGTTTACTATGCTTTAATTATGAATGAACACAGTAAGTGATTGGTACCGATCACTCACTGTGTACATTCAGAAAAGGAAGGGGCTAGTAACTTTATTCACCGGCCCCCTTCCCCCGATCTCTATCCTGAAACATCTCCTGCAGCAGTGGGGGGGAATCAGCGCAGCATGGGTTGATTAGGGTGTGCCCAGGGATATCAAACACATCTTGCCAGTATTGAACTAGTTTTGAGCACCTCCAGAATAAGAATCTCTGTACTGAGGTGCACCTAGGGCACAGTGGGGAGTCTCTATGAGAAAGGAAGTCCATTTCTTAAGGGAGTCCAATATAATCTGGGGGGAAATTTGTGAAAATTGGAGCAGCCAGAATCTGTAGCAGCTGTGTATGGTAACCAATCAGCTTCTATATTCAGCTTGTTTAGTTAAGCTTTTAAAATGAAAGATAGTATTAAAATGATTGGTGGCAATGTACAACTGGTCCAGATTCTGGCTGCTCTGGTTTTGATTAATTTTCCTCACTATGTAATAGGAATAACTGCCTAAGTTACATGAATGCAGATATTTAAAGGGGGAGATATCAAAATCCGAGGTAATTTTTGCAGAGCTTTAAGCCACTGTTAATTTGTAAATAGATCTAGGTACTGTATCCATTTTTTGTGCTTAGTTTTAACAATGGGTTGTGAGATCTGGCAGTTAGTGCATTATATGTTTTAGCTGTAAGACCCTTCTTAGACGGAGAAAGAGTTATAAAGGAAATCAATTCCATTTTATGAAGTGTAAAATCATTAAGTTTGTACTGACTATTAAGGGCATGTTGAAGTTGAAGATATCTTTAAAAAAAAAAAAAAAAAAAAAAAACAAGGTCTTGGAAGAGAGAACTCTGCAGTTGTTGGAGGGATTTGACTGTATCAGCAAGGTGTAGTTGAAAGAAAAGAGTAAAGCCACTTTTTTCTCCACAGATGAGATCCCTCAAAATGAATTGACTCTCTAAGGCAGGGGTCCTCAAACTACGGCCCGCGGGCCACATGCGGCCCGCCGAGGACATTTATCCGGCCCAATCCACCCAGGGCCGGATTCCCGACAATCCAGGCTCGGGCCGGGGCCAGGTCGGCTCGGCTTCGGCAGGGAGCATATCCGCTCTGCTCCGCTCAAGCCGCCTCCCCCACACCAGTAATGGAGGGCTCCGTGTGCCGCGCTGCATGCTGGGAAGTGTAGTTCCCAGCACAGTCCCGCACGGAGACAGGAGGCGCGAAGAGTGACAGAGAGAGCGGAGGCTTCAAGCAACAGCCTACGAACAAGTGAGGACCCCACTGTCCCCCTGTCCACCCCACTGTCCCCCTGTCCCCCCCTCTGTCCACCCCACTGTCCAACCCACTGTCCCCCTGTCCACCCCACTGTCCCCCCTACTGTCCCCCTGTCCACCCCTCTGTCCCCCTGTCCACCCCTCTGTCCCCCTGTCCCCCCCACTGTCCCCCTGTCCACCCCACTGTCCCCCTGTCCACCCCTCTGTCCCCCTGTCCACCCCTCTGTCCCCCTGTCCACCCCACTGTCCCCCTGTCCACCCCACTGTCCCCCCCTCTGTCCCCCTGTCCACCCCACTGTCCCCCTGTCCACCCCTCTGTCCACCCCACTGTCCCCCTGTCCACCCCTCTGTCCCCCTGTCCACCCCACTGTCCCCCTGTCCACCCCACTGTCCCCCTGTCCACCCCACTGTCCCCCCCTCTGTTCCCGCTGTCCAACCCTCTGTCCCCCTGTCCATCCCTCTGTCCCCCTGTCCACCCCACTGTCCCCCTGTCCACCCCACTGTCCCCCTGTCCATCCCTCTGTCCCCCTGTCCACCCCTCTGTCCCCCTGTCCACCCCTCTGTCCCCCTGTCCACCCCACTGTCCCCCTGTCCACCTCACTGTCCCCCTGTCCATCCCTCTGTCCCCCTGTCCATCCCTCTGTCCCCCTGTCCACCCCACTGTCCCCCTGTCCACCCCACTGTCCCCCTGTCCACCCCTCTGTCCCCCTGTCCACCCCTCTGTCCCCCTGTCCATCCCTCTGTCCCCCTGTCCATCCCTCTGTCCCCCTGTCCATCCCTCTGTCCCCCTGTCCATCCCTCTGTCCCCCTGTCCACCCCTCTGTCCCCCTGTCCACCCCTCTGTCCCCCTGTCCACCCCTCTGTCCATCCCTCTGTCCCCCTGTCCACCCCACTGTCCCCCTGTCCACCTCACTGTCCCCCTGTCCATCCCACTGTCCCCCTGTCCATCCCACTGTCCCCCTGTCCATCCCACTGTCCCCCTGTCCATCCCACTGTCCCCCTGTCCATCCCACTGTCCCCCTGTCCATCCCTCTGTCCCCCTGTCCACCCCACTGTCCCCCCTCTGTCCCCCTGTCCACCCCTCTGTCCCCCTGTCCACCCCTCTGTCCCCCTGTCCACCCCACTGTCCCCCTGTCCATCCCACTGTCCCCCTGTCCACCCCACTGTCCCCCTGTCCACCCCTCTGTCCCCCTGTCCACCCCTCTGTCCCCCTGTCCATCCCACTGTCCCCCTGTCCATCCCACTGTCCCCCTGTCCATCCCACTGTCCCCCTGTCCATCCCACTGTCCCCCTGTCCATCCCTCTGTCTCCCTGTCCACCCCTCTGTCCCCCTGTCCACCCCTCTGTCCACCCCTCTGTCCCCCTGTCCACCCCTCTGTCCCCCTGTCCACCCCTCTGTCCCCCTGTCCACCCCTCTGTCCCCCTGTCCCCCTGTCCCCCTGTCCATCCCCCTGTCCATCCCACTGTCCACCCCTCTGTCCATCCCACTGTCCCCCTGTCCACCCCTCTGTCCCTCTGTCCACCCCACTGTCCCCCTGTCCACCCCCTGTCCCCCCCTCTGTCCCCCTGTCCATCCCTCTGTCCCCCTGTCCATTCCTCTGTCCCCCTGTCCATCCCTCTGTCCCCCTGTCCATCCCTCTGTCCCCCTGTCCATCCCTCTGTCCCCCTGTCCATCCCTCTGTCCCCCTGTCCACCCCTCTGTCCCCCTGTCCACCCCTCTGTCCATCCCCCTGTCCATCCCTCTGTCCATCCCCCTGTCCATCCCTCTGTCCCCCTGTCCATCCCCTATATATATTATTATTTATTATTCATTCTTTTATTCTTTTGCACTACAAAAAAGATGTGTGCATAGGAATTTAGGAATTAGTTCATATTTTTTTTAAACTATAGTGCGGCCCCCCAACAGTCTGAGGGACCGTGAACTGGCCCCCTGTCTAAAAAGTTTGAGGACCCCTGCTCTAAGGGCTCGTTCACACTTGATTATGAAGAATGAACCAATGCTGACTACTGCGCCTATAGCATTTATGTTGTGTTTATGACGTGTTTTCATTGTGCTTTTGAAGCGTTGAAAAAGTTTCAAGAATGCTTGATCAATACCCATGGAAGTGTTGCTTTTCTACATAGTTACATAGTCAGGTTGAAAAAAGACACAAGTCCATCTAGTTTAACAAAAAAAAAAATACAATCCCATATACACAATCCTTCACCCACAGCTTATCCAGAGAAAGGCAAAAAACCCCAGAGCATGCTCCAATTTGCTACAGCAGGGGAAAAAATTTCTTCCTGATCCCCCGAGAGGCAATCGGATTTTCCCTGGATCAACTTTACCAATACTGTAAATGTTAGTACCCAGTTATATTATGTACATTTAGGAAAGAATCCAGGCCTTTTTTATAGCAATCTACTGAGCTTGCCAGAACCACCTCTGGAGGGGTATTCCACATTTTCACAGCTCTTGCTGTGAAGAAACCTTTCCATATTTGGAGTGCCCCCTTGTCCTCTGTGATGACCTTAAAATGAATAACACCAAGTTCACTATATGGACCACTTATGTATTTGTACATGTTGAGCATATCCCCCCTTAATCTCTTCTTCTCAAGAGGGAATAGATTCAGTTCCTCTAATCTTTCCTCATAGCTAAGCTCCTCCATGCCTCTTATCAGTTTGATTGCCCTTCTCTGCACTTTCTCCAGTTCCCCCATATCCTTTTTTAGGATTTGGTACCCAAAACTGAACTGCATATTCCAGATGAGGTCTTACTAATGATTTGTACAGGGGCAAAATGATATCTCTTTCTCTGGAGTCCATACCTCTCTTAATACAAGAAAGGACTTTGCTCACTTTGGTAAACGCAGCTTGGCATTGAATGCCATTATTGAGCTTATGATCTACCAAAACTCTCAGATTCTTCTCCACAGTTGATTCCCCCAGATGTACTCTCACATTTATCAACATTAAACCTCATTTGCTACTTAGTTGTCCAATTAGACAGTGCATTGAGGTTGGCTTGTAAATTGGAGACATCTTGTAAGGACGTTATTCCACTGCATAGCTTGATGTCATCTGCAAAGACAGAAATTGTATTTTTAATCCCAGACCCTATATCATTTATTCAGATATTAAAAAGTAAGAGTTCCAGCACTGAACCTTGGGGTACACCACCGATAACCCTAGACCATTCAGAGTAAGAGTCATTAACCACTACTCTCTGAATTCTATCCATTTACAAATTGATCTTTCCAAGCCTGTAGTCTATACCTTACACATTAGCCGTGTGTGGGGAACTGTGTCAACCACTTTTGCAAAATCCAAGTATACCACATCCACAGCCACCCCTCTGTCCAAGGTTTTACTTACCTCCTCATAAAAAGAAATCAGGTTTGTTTGGCAAGTTCTGTCTTTCATGAATCCATGCTGCCTGTTGCTTAAAATATTTTTTTCCAGCAAGAACTCGTCTATGTGGTCTTTTATTAAACTCTCCAGTTTCTTCCCGACTATAGAAGTTAAACCAACAGGTCTATAGTTACTTGGTAAAGGCTTTGATCCCTTTTTAAATATGGGCACCACATTGGCCCTGCGCCAATCCAGTGGTATCATTCCAGTCATTAAAGAGTCCCTACGTATTAGAAACAATGGCCTTGAAATGACAGAGCTCAATTCTTTTAGGATCCGTGGGTGGATGCCATCTGATCTAAGTGCTTTATCCACCTTTATTCTGTCTAAATATTTCTGGACCATTTCACTTTTAAGCCATTGTGGATCATTTGGGGCTGTGTCACTACCACCTCCATTATGGACATGAGCTTCCTCATGCTCCTTTGTATACACAGAGCTGAAGAAAGTATTTAATAAATTTGCCTTCTCTTTGTCCCCAGTCACCCACTCTAGATTATTTTGTAAAGGGCCTACATGCTCTGACCTGACCTTTTTACTATTAATATGTTTTGTCCTACTATCGTTTGCAATCTGTCGTTCGTTTTGAATTTTTGCATCCTTGATTTACTTTTTACATATTCTGTTATATTCTTTGTAACATTAAGGAACAATATCATCGTTTAAATTTTTATATTTTTAAAAGATCTTTTTTTTTTTCCAATGTGAAGTGCTGAAAGGAGAAGTCATGCAGAGGAAATGATCTGTTTTGAGGCGTGGTTAGGTTGTGGTGTAAGAGCAGACATTTTTGTGAACTGTGCAAGATGGATTCATATACTTTGAACTCTGACATTTGGCTTTGTCAGTATCAACTTTTTCTGAAACAAAAAGCTGACAATAATGCTTAATGCCTCTGCTCCTGCCTGGTCCTGGCAGTATTGCTGGCTGGCTTGATGCTTTTGCCTGCACGCACAAGCAAATGGCGTTACCACACGGCTGCTCTGGGAAACCAGGAGGTGGCTGGAGCTGCTCTGTCCTATTTCTCTATCACTTTCCAGCAAATCCTGGGATACAGGAACCTCCACTGGCTTTCCCCCAATGCCCAGTTAACACTTTAAATGCTTCACTAACACACTTTAAATGCTATAGGTGCTGTAAGGGGCGGTTACAGAGCATTGCCATTGAAATCAATGAACAAGTGTTGATGCCTCATGAAAGCAACATGCTGCTTAATTTTTAACACAACTCTACCTCTCCTGCATGAACAACACTGTGTGATACCCATTGTAATATTCATGGCAGGCGTCGAATTGCAGTTATGAGGCTTTAAAAACAAATAAATGCCACATAAACACAAGGTATTGACACATGTGTAAACAAGCCCTAAGACATTTATTATTCTATAGCGGGGTTTACTCATTATAAGAACACTTTAATAGTTGAATTGAATGTTTCATTTAAGAGATACTTTGGTTATTGGTAATTTAAATTTGATATTGTTACAATAATTTGGCCATTAGATGGCACTGTTTACTATTGGTGAAGAGCGTTCACTACCTAGCAGTTTACAATTTCAGGGACTCTGGAGATCTCAGCTCTTGAGCCCCCAGGTCTACAGACCTGCTGCACCTATTAGGAGTCCCACCATCCCTTGGATATGCCTTTTATTATTACATTCTAAACACAGCTGTAGTAACAGAAGAAGAGAGCAGCCAAACTGGACTGAAATGTTATAGGGTGGTCTGCTGCTGGGGTCAGATAGAGGCAAAAGATGCCATTGGGAGACTGAAATCACTTATTTCACATAAAACTGAAATGTTACTTTGGGGATGTGTTAAGTGGCGTAGCCTCAAAGAAAAAAAATGGTTTGACATTTTGGTTGTGTGGATGCATTCATTAAAATACCCAAGTTTACAACTTACATAACTGTTCATTCCGGTGAGCCCGAAAGTGTGCATAAGATAAAGCGAGATATTTTTGATTACACATGGGAGAATAGTGATGTTCATTTATTGAAAACGAGAACATTGCCATATGTGCTTTGGTTTTTGAGTGGGGGAGAAGTGTGTTTTCAGTACTGGATGAAAAGGAGAATGAATAAGGCCTAAGGGCATCCTGATTTCTCATAAGATTTGTAAGTAGTGCTGCAGATTTATAAATGATACAACTTTGTATATCACCTGTGATATTTTGAGTTATTTAGGAAGTAGCTAACAAGTGAATATGAACACTTGCACTATTGAATAAATTTTCCACCTCCAATCGTGGGGTTAAAGTAGAACTGTAGGCAAAACATTTTTCTTCATTTTGGATAGAGTAAGGGAGGATTATAACCCCTGTAAGTTTTATTTTTGCCATCTTTGTTTCATTGGGGAGATTTACTTTCACTTCCTGGCCCATAATACATGTGCAGTCCAAAGATATCTATAGGCTTGTGACAATCCACCTGCATATTACACCTCTTGTGGAGCATTCCTGAGAGAAAGAGCTATTCGCTGTGCTGGAAATTTTTAGCCAGTCATTGTTGTTTGTCCCAGGGTATGCCAGTGCAAAGGTTAGGGTGCGTCGACCCTTTTTCTTACATGGATAAACGCACATGCTCAAATTCAAGCATGCATGTTTTTGGAAAGATGCTTCAAAAGAAGTTTTTTTCAGCAGTTACTGTTTATCATGCCTGCACATCCAGCTGCCCTCCTGTACCTTTACCAGTTTAAGTCATAGCCTTGTGACCTACTAAACTTTTAAAAATATATTTCCATATACAGTAACAAAAAGCTTATTTACTCAGTTATCCAACTGTGCTGAAGCACAGTTGGTCTTTCACTAGTACACTCACACATACATCTGAAGGCCTGAATCAGAGATAGCTGATTAGGGAATAAATACGGCTTTATAGATTAAAGTAGTTGATTTGTGGAATTGAGTCCCAGTGGACAATACAGACTAGAGAATTAAAGGCAGCATGGGATCTACTACCTATAATTTAATCTATGAAGATTAACAAATTGCGTAACCCACAGCCATTAAATTCTACCCTGAAGCGGTTAAACATATTTATTATATCTATCTGAAAAGTACGGGAGTGGGGCGATATTCTCAGCGAGCTATCATCTCGAAAGTAATTGACAAAGGGGTGGAGGGCTGAACGTAGCTTGAAATGAGTTTGTCAATTCTCTGTGCCTGCCGTACATGTCTGCAGAGGGGGCAGTTTATGAGCATAGCCTTTCTTACCCGACATACTTCATTGAGAATCATGCACTATGACAGCCCCGAAGGTCACAGCAGAATTTATTTAGCACACACCGCTCAACGAGATCTTTATTCACATTTCTGTCCTGTGGAAATGAGCAGCAACCATTTTAAACTGATTTATGGGGATAATTCATGCTCGACTTGGTTGTATTTCAAGACATTTAATATGCTTTCCATGGTGTATATTTAAGTACCACAGCTTAATAATGTTGTTTTTTTATTATATATTTATTTCCAGCTGCTGGAGCTGTACGTCTCGCCACGCTGTAAAAGCTCAGCAGCATTTTATAAGTGTCCAGTGAAGTATCTTCATAGAGAAAACAGTGAAAGCTGTGTTTATATAGATATAGGCTCTGCAGTGGACAGCTCTCCTGTCAACAGCAACCAGCTTCTCCTATACTGCACCAGATACCTGAAAGGAAAGGTCTACCTGATTGGTTTAAGCCATAAGGATGGTGCTTTTTTCACACATTGGTCTGCATAAGGTCCAATGTTTCATTCCTTGTAAGCAAGAAATGAAACTATATAGTGCATTTACATTTTGTGATCAAAATCCATCAACTATTCTTTTCAGCTAAAGTCATTGACAAGTTTTAGTAATCCCATCACAGAATGCTGTACATAACAAATGCATTTAGTCTGCTGTAGCTTATAATGGCTATTAGCACCATTGTTGGTTTCAGCTTCAAAGCAAATGTTCACTTATACTGTATATGTCAAATCTTGTCAAAATACGAATATATTTTATGTAAAGTACTCTGCAAAAGTTTTAGGCAGTTGTGAAAAAATGCTGTAAATTAAGAATGCTTTCACAAATAGAAGTGTTAATAATTTATTTTTTATCAATTAACAAAAGGGAAAATAGCTGAACAGAAGAGAAATCCAAATCAAATCAATATTTGGTGTGACCACCCTTTGGCTTCAAAACAGCATCAACTCTTCTTGGTACACACGGTGCTTGTTTTGAAGGCACTAAGCAGGTGGTTGTTCCGAACATCTTGGAGAATGAAGTACAGATCTTCTGTGGATGTAATCTGCCTTCAATCCTTCTGTCTCTTAATGTAAGGCCAGACAGACTCGATTTTGAGATCAGGACTCTGTGGGAGCCAAACCATCACTTCCAGGACTCCTTGTTCTTCTTTACACTGAAGATAGCTCCTAATGACCCTGGCTGTATGTTTGGGGTCAACGTTCTGCTGCAGAATCAATTTGGGGGCAATCAGATGCCTCCCTGATAGTATGGCATGATGGATAAATATCTACTTGTATTTCTCAACATTGAGTACACCATTGATTGGGCAATGTTGAGGACCGTAGATGCAGTGGTTGGTGAAGGAAACTTATTGCAGCAGATAAAAGGGTAGTCACACCAAATATTGATTTGATTTAGATTTTTATTGTGTTCACTTACTTTGTATTTTGTAAATTGAGAAAAAATAAAGAATTCTAGGCACCCAGTTACCCTCGGAATACTTGCTGCTCCAGAGCCTAATGAGAGTGGCAATTCAGATCTATCACTGGGCTTTGACTCCATTGTTTGTGGTTTTCCCTTTTTTTTTTCATGTTATATATAAAATGAGTATGACAGCAGAGCAATGTTTAGGCTGTGATTTCATCTTTTTGTTACTGGTCATGCTAACTTTATATTTGCTTTGTACTCTGAATTGTCCCTCAACACTGTATCCCTCTTTGCCTGAAGGGATACGGTATGTACCTATCTCAGAAAAATTCTGAATATATGAATGTTTTGTTGTTAACTATTAAAATATATATTTTTAAAAACATTGTTACTGTGCATTTCTGTACAGCTGCCTAAAACTTTTGCCAAATATTTTATATTTATGAAAATGTTTGTTGTATTTTAATGAATTTGCTGGTGTTTAGCTTGTTTGGTCCTGTTTGGCTTACAATTCAGCATGCTGGTAGGACTGTGATTATATCCTTTTTATGCCTTCTGATGCAGTTATAAGTACTAGGGGTATAGAAACAATACTCTTAACTAGGTATAGAATCTATGGCCGAGTTAATGATAAAGTTACATTTGCCATTCTCTCTGGGCGCCTGACAAGAAATAATTAATTTTGGTGGAAATAGATCCTCATCCTTGCATCCTTTACATAAATGTCTATAGATGGCTCTATCCTGAAGAGTGACGTTTTATTGGACACATAATCCATAATGGTCAGAGCCTGCTATAGATTAGTGTTCATGTCATGACATCCATTGTGATCCACTTTAAGACTGATCTCCCGCACTCCCACACATTACACAGGCCTGTACAAGAGGTATTCATTGTTAATTAGAAACACAATCCATACAATTATACTAAATAAGCTGCCTTTCACTGAATACTCCAGTTGTCATTAATGGTTGGAGGTAAAGCCACATCTAGAAATGTAACCTATTTTAATGTCATGTCTAATTTAGCTGATTGGACTCATTTGCTGCACTATGGTTAGATGTGGCACCATGACTGTTTTATAACCTTTAGTTAAATATAGGACAAGCACTAATTAAGATATACTATATACTGTGTATGTGTGTGTGTGTATATATATATATATATACACACACACACACAAGCTTTATACTCATGAGATTTGAAAAGAATATACAGTGCCAGGACAAGGACAAAGATGCCAAACTGCGCCTCTGATCGTCTTCTGTAGTCCCACTTCCAGCTGCCATCCTGCATACCTCCGCTTTTCACGTAGACCCAGAAGTGCGCAATGATGATCTATGACCATATTGGTGTTTGTCCTCTGCCTTTTCCATTCCCCTTGTGCTGACTGAAAACAGTATCGGACTGGCCAGAGGAAAAATGAAAGGCAGGCATGTATCTAGATTTTGCAAAAGCATGTGACACAGTTCACCATAAACGGTTAAAAAATATAACAGGAGTTTTGCCTGCGGACAATACTAAGCTAAGCAGGGCAATAACTTCTCTGCAGGATGTGGAAACCTTGCAAAAAGATCTGAACAAATGAATGGGGTGGGCAACTACATGGCAAATGAGGTTTAATGTGTAAAAATGTAAAATCATGCATTTGGGTGGCAAAAATATGAATGCAATCTACTCACTGGGGGGAGAACCTCTGGGGGAATCTAGGATGGAAAAAGAACCTGGGGGTACTAGTAGATGATAGGCTCAGCAATGGCATGCAATGCCAAGCTGCTGCTAACAAAGCAAACATAATATTGGCATGCATTAAGAAGGGGATTAACTCGAGAGAGAAAATGGTAATTCTCCCACTCTACAAGACTCTGGTCCGGCCTCACCTGGAGTATGCTCTCCAGTTCTGGGCACTGGTCCTCAGGAAGGATGTGTTGGAAATGGAGAGAGTACAGAGAAGGGCAACAAAGCTAATAAATGGACTGGAGGGTATTACTTAAATGAAGTTATTGAGTGTGAGCACTGAACTTATTCTCTCTGGAGAAGAGACGCTTGAGAGGGCATATGATTTCAATTTACAAATACCATGCTGGTGACCCCACAATAGGGATAAAACTATACCGCAGAAGGGAGTTTAATAAGACATGTGGCCACTCATTAAAATTAGAAGAAATTAGATTTAACCTTAAACTGCGTAGAGAGTTCTTTAGTGTAAGAGCGGCAAGGATGTGGAATTCCCTTCCACAGGCGGAGGTTTCAGCGGGGGGCTTCAATAGTTTCAAAAAACTATTAGATAAGCACCTGAACGACCACAACATACAGGGATATACAATGTAATACTGACATATAATCACACACATAGGTTGGACTTGATGGACTTGTGTCTTTTTTCAACCTCACCTACTATGTAACGTTGCATACAAAGGTTTAACTAAAAATATAGAACTGTGGAGTGGAGGCTGTACAACATGGTATAGTGAGTAGGGTAGTGGGTATAGGGAACAATTATCATGGTATAAAAAATGAGGTGGTAGAGAGAAAGAGAACATACAGCATGGTATTGTAATGGAAATTTGTAAGTTCTGTATATAATTGTATTGTATTTTGTATGTATTGCACACTGCCCTCACTGTGCACACAGCACTAATAATGTTTTCAGTAAATGTTTACATTCTTTCGAGTCCTGATTAGAATAAGCCTGCCTATGTAACGCCCCTTGTTACGATAAACCTACAATTGTAATATTAATGTGATACCTACGTAATCATGTGCATAAAAACCTTCAATTGCGTCATAATAAAGCAGAACAGTAATTTGGAAAGATGCTGAGCGTATCTTTTGTGTCTGTTCCCTACTGTAGTAGTTATTATTAATTTGGAACCACTAATCAATATGAGGATAGGAGTTGCCTATCATCAATTTAACCAAGTCAGCATGGCGAGCTTTGCCTTAGGATGGGATTCCAGGTGACCCTGAGTATCCGAAACGAGGAGCTTGTTTTAGCAAAGCCTGTGAGCTATAATAGGGAATATATGGCATGACTTACGAAAGGAAGCAGTCTGAAATAAGTACAGCATGTTCTAAGGATTGAGGCATTGCATAATAGAGAGCATACAGAATGAGGCTCGGTGGCACAGGGAATGTACAGCATTGCTTATGGAATGAGGGTGTGCAAAACAGGGAATGTGTAGCATTACATATAGAATGATAGGTTGTGAAATAGGGAACATACAGCATGGCATATGAAATGATAGGCATTGCGGAAAAGGGAACATACATCAGAGTGAGACAGTAGAGAGTAGTTACAAAGCACCTTAAAAATTGCTTAATTCTTCTGCTCAGGCTGACCCTATCCAGAACTCTTTTGTCCATTTGGATGGGGGACACCAGGGATGAGAAGTGTTAGGCAGAAGATATCTGGTTCTGCCAGTCACACTGCGTGCCTGACCCCATCCAGACCTCTGTCAGCACAGAATCTGACAGCTCACCTGACTGCTGCTGTCCTTTGTAAACAGTAGCAGACAGTGGAAGTCTTCTACTACACGCTTCCACTGCCACACTCTACAATCAATGTCATCAATGTCATAGAGATCTGGATGGGATTAGCAGCGCTCGGCATCCCCCTCCCAATCGACAATACTGCACCCCCCCTTTTCCTGGAACTGCCTATATATTTGAAACCTATATATATACACACGCATATTTATATATGTATAAAAATGTTTTACTGTTGACCCACATCTTATAATTTTGGTGTTTTTTTTTCAGTCTACAGAGAGTACAGAGACCAAGCATGACTCTGCTATATTAGGGACAGGAACCCTGGATCTTTTTGCAGAGGAGAAGGAAACTGATATTAGTACTATCCCAACTGCTATCAAGTACTTGGATGATAACTCAGTCGCACACCCAAATGTAAGTTGCATCATAAACTATGCTCAGAGTGAATACAGAGCCATTAATAACAGTTCACCAGTGAAAAAATCTAACATCTGTATAGCCTATTGACTTATCTCCCTGTTAAATGAGGATGTTCAAACACTTGCTAAAAATGTATTAAACTTTCTAAAGTAATTTTATATTCACAATTGAGCCCAACAGCTTTTATGCCCCCCCCCCCCAAAAAAAAAACACATCTGCCAATATATGAAGGCTGTATCTATATGTTCATTAAAAGAGAAGTATGGCACAAGCTTTTTTGGCCATGTGTATCTCGTGGGTCACAGAAGTGCACTAACTTTTGCTCTCGTGTAACCCAGAGTCAGCTTTTAGCAGGCTGTTGCCCACTGTCGGCTGACATAGCAAAGCTGCTTCAGGTTCTAGAAAGATCCCGAAAATATAGTCGGGTTCCACCCAGCTGCCCGATTGACAGCTGGCTCTGGCTGTAAGCACGCAGCTAAGAGCCAAAGTGAGCTGCGCACACCCCCTCTCCAGCCCGGCACTCCAGTGAGCACTGGAGGAGCAGGGAGAGGGAACTGACAGTCTCTGCTTCGTACAGACCACAAACTGAACCATTAGCGTTCATGTGATTGTTCAGGTCTTGGTCCTGGAGCTGACATGGGACAGCTGCAACATCACACTGATGCTGCAGTATAGAGGTGAGCAGTGGCGGCTAGTGGACCTTTCTTCTGGGGTGGCTGTAAACAACCAGCACTACCCCCCCCACCCGCTGCACTGTCAACCAGCACCCACCCACCCCTGGACGTCCGGCATTTACATTGCAGGCTGTGTCCTCCTCTCCCACTGTGTCGTCCTCCTCTCTTCCTGTGTCCTCTGGGCAGCGACGGGTCCAGCTCCAGCACGTCTTCTCTTCCACAGCACTAAGCATCCAATAGGATCACCTGCCTTGTGCTTTGGCCAATCGGGAAACAGGTCTCCCTGATCTGCCCCCTGATTGGCGGGGAGTAACTGTAGTATGAAAATTTATTCGCTATGGTCACACAATTGGGTGGGATCGGGGCACACTCTCTGCCACATATTTTGTAGTCTATTAGAGCCTCTGGCTCTAATCATGTGCTTCAAAAAACAGACCCCCGCCCACCCCCAACATAAGAATTCATGTGTCCGGCATCCTGAAAGGCAGAGGTGTTTGGGGAGGGGACGCCGCACGGGCCGCCACTGGAGGTGAGTATGTGTGTTTATTTTTTATATACTCCATACTTCTCCTTTAAGGTTGGCACATGAATAACAGACTCCTCATGGTGGAGCGGTCATGGCAAGTCTATGATCTAAAGGTCATGAAGTGTATATGTTGTAGACCTGCTCCTCCAGTCTCTTAGGCCTGGTTTTCACACCTATGCAGTTTGCTATTGATCCATTTCTGCAGTGTTTTTTTTTTATGTGTTTTGCGTTTTTTTTATGCTTTTTTTTTAAAGGGGAGATGTTTTTGTTGTTAGACAGATAAAAAACACAAAATGCATCGAAATCTTATCATAAAACGAACTACATGCATTCAGTACATCCATCCCTGTATAAACCCAAGTCACCTATAGATGCTGGTCTATTGGTATGGCACAGGCCAAGAGCAATATCACCATTTTTGTTGAATACTTTATCCTCCACTTGTCCCTTTTGGCATAATCTTTATATGTTAGTTTTAAAAAATCGCCATACATAATGGCACAATGCACAGAGCCGCACAAAAGGCATGCAAAAAACATGTGAGTGTCGTTCCTGCCCCCCGCACCCCCAAAGCACCCCTCCATGTTAAGGGCTTGGGGGACTTGCTCCTCCCCCTTCCCTGTTCTGCCAGTCTGCATGCTCGAATAAGGGTCTAGTATGGATTTTGGGGGGGACCCCCACACTGTTTTTATTTTTTCAGGGAATTGAGCCCACAGTCTCTTTGGGTCAATGTTGGATGTTATCATCAATGATGCTACCAGGGTCAAGAGTACCCATCTTTCCCAGTGGAAGAAGCCTAAGGAGTAAGCTGGAAGTCCTATACATGTACAACTTCTCAGTTGCACCCCTTATACATCACAACTCCCTTGACTATCAACCTGTTCACCGCTGCCAAACTCAAAGGGGGCATTCGTCCCGGATTTCAAAGATTTCAATGATAACATTAGTGTATAAAAAATTTCTGATACAGGACTCAAGTTTATGTGTATTAGCAGTGCATCTTTTCAAGGCCACCAAGCTAACTGTAGCCAGTGCCTGGAAATTCCCTGCCCTCAGTTTTGAGTTGGTGAAAAACCGAATATATGATATCATGTTTATTGAAAAGCTGATGGTTATGTTGGCGGACTCCCAAGACAAATTTCCTAAAATTTGGTGCCCATGGATTGAATACGCCTATCTCTCTAGAGTTGATCATCTCCTCCTGACAATTTAACTTTTCAGCTATCGAAGCCCCCCTGGAACCCGGTCTCTCTTCTTATCCCTATTTCTCTGCTCTTTTCTAGTTCTCCCAGTCTTTTTCTTCTCTTTCTTTCCTATGCCCTTATTTTAGCTCCTCCTGCCCCCGCCCCCCCCCCCCCCCCCCCCAACGACTAGATCATTTGGTATTCCCCTTACTTAGGTAGTTTCCAGTTGGCTCCACTCCCCTTTCTGGAGGAGCCTTAACTCCTCTGTAGTGCCTGCTGTTAATTTGACTACAAATATCTCAAAATATCTTTGTTATAGGCCCAGACACAAATGCCTTTTCACTTAATGTACTCTTCTTTTTGTATGTTTTAGTGTTGACCCTTTATGGCTGTTTTTCCATATTTAATTATGGAAATCATCCATATTTTTCAATGCACACTTAATTTCTAATTGAACAGTGAGCTAATTCATTGTAATGTGAAAACTGCCAATAAACCGTTAAATACACCGTTAACCATTAATAAACAAATTCTAATAGAAATAACAAGATCAATTATTGCTTCTCTTTATCAAGGGGACCTTCTGGCCTTGGTGGACATAAAGGTTGCCCACTTATATATACCAGTTTTCTTAGTGCATCAATGCTTCATTTGTTTTGCAGTGGGGCCACCTGCACTACCAGTTCATAGCCCTTCCATACAACTTGTCTTCTGCATTGCGGTTGTTCACCAAGCTCTATTATTGCCATCTTACGCACTCTGATGTGTCCATGACTGTCCAGATATTGCAAACCTTCAGATAGATCCTGATGGATAGTAAATCTTTAAAAAGGCATTGCTGAGTTTGCCCATCACTTGAAATATCTGGTGCTGGTTCTGGGAATTTACTGGTCCAGCCTGTTCCTTCCACAGGAGAAACTTCAGGCTCACCAGTCTCTGGTTTGTGTGCTTCAGCGCAGGAGCAGTTTGACTTACTTTTTTTTACTTTAGAGGTTTGGGACTGATGGTGGACTCCCCAGTTCCATTCAAGGACTCTGCAATGCAATAGTCTGTCATTGTGGGACAAGTCAATTCTGTCTGTACACAGACCAGTTAATTTAATACCAAGCACCAGACTGTCTCTGTCCTAGTGCATTCAGAATTTGTCTCTGACATTGGGGAAGTCTTCCCTTCCGGCGTTTTAGAAAATATTGATGACACTCTCCAGCCTGTCAGGCTTTGAGGGGGAGTCATGGTTACTTGGTGCAGTGGACTTGGTTGGTGGAATCCCATCTCTTGTTAAACATCCCAGAGGTCCAGGTGATTTTGATATTTCACCAGCACAGTAACAAATATAGTCAATGTTGTATGAGAAAATATAACAATTTTATTGGATGATATACCATAAGAGTTAAAAACAATGAGCTCCAGTGGGAAATACTTTAAAAATTATTATTGATTGGCTGAACATACATAAGCAGACATTTATTTATAACAATAATTCATATCATGAACATTAAACTGACGCGTTTTAACCCCTATAATTGGGGTCTTCTTCAGAGGGTCAGTCTGCTGGAAAGAACACATAAATAGAGTTGATATAAGTTCCATTGGTATGAATATAACATTAACTACATTCACCATGTAATACATCAATACAGTATAGTTACCAAGTAATGTATGTCCAACGGAAGAGAAAAATTCCCACATGGAGATCCCTTTACAAAGATATGTTGCTTTGCCCTCTTCCCCAAGGAGGGGATTCCAAACACCTATACCACCACCGCACCCCAGGCCAGGATAGTGTAAATCCATCCATCGGCACAAGTTTGCACCATTTTAGTTGTTTATTACATTTTATCACACATCTAGATTGCACGCTTTATCTCACTCTTCACCCCTTTCACTTTTCCATTTCTTTTCACCACCATTTTTACTTGAGCACAGATAGAGTATTTACCAATACCCTTGCAGCTAAGAACCTCTTATGTTATTAACTTATAAAAACATACCAGATAAACATGGTTCGTAATTTTTTTGGCTTGAGCCATATATATTATATTTATAAATACAGGTAACCTTGGTCCCCCAGTGACTTTCTCTGTCCACAGAATAAAGCTGACTACTTTATTATGGGCATTTACTTATTTTGCCTTGCAAATTTTCATCGCAGGTGCTTTGGTGCTTTCCGGCCGGTCGTCTGCTCTGGCGGGCGGTGCCCAAGAGTGTGACCTCTCGTAAGCCACCTTGTTTTTCACTATCCTGGCCTGGGGTGCGGTGGCGGTAGAGGTGCTTGGAATCCTCTCCTTGGGGAAGAGGGCAAAGCAACATATCTTTTTAAAGGGATCTCCATGTGGGAATTTTTCTCTTCCGTTGGACATACATTACTTGGTAACTATACTGTATTGATGTATTACATGGTGAATGTAGTTAATGTTATATTCATACCAATGGAACTTATATCAACTATATTTACGTGTTCTTTCCAGCAGACTGACCCTCTGAAGAAGACCCCAATTATAGGGGTTGGAACGCGTCAGTTTAATGTTCATGATATGAATTATTGTTATGAATAAATGTCTGCTTATGTATGTTCAGCCAATCAATAATAATTTTTAAAGTATTTCCCACTGGAGCTCATTGTTTTTAACTCTTATGGTATATCATCCAATAAAATTGTTATATTTTCTCATACAGCATTGACTATATTTGTTACTGTGCTGCCAAAAAACCTCACTGTGGGGAAACCTTTCCTTTTTCGCTCTATTGTCAGGTTATCCACTTTGGATTCACGCAGACAACAGTGTATATCTCCTTCATTCTGCAAGACAGATTTAATTTTTGTAATTCTGGGTGGGCTTAGAAAGGGAACCCTGGCTTCTAGTTCCACCATTTCTACGTAGCTCAGACAGACAAAGAAGATTATTGTCTCAAGGATCCCCCTTTCCAGTCAAGGCTCACTCCACCAGGGCTGTGAGTGTATCTTGGGTGTTTCATCATCAGGCCTCTGTTTCCCAGGTTTGCAAGGTTGGTCTTCAGTTCACATGTTTTCCAGGTTTTGCCAGAAGAACATTTCAGCCTTTTCTGATGCCAGCTTTGGGTGCAATGTCCTTCTGGTGGCTATTTAAAGAGGAACTACAGTCATTAAAAAGAGAAGCCAGCAGCTACAAATTCTGCAGCTGATGACTTTAAAAAAAGAAAACAGACACTTACCACCCCATGAAGCCCAGGAGTCCAGAGCTGTCTTCGTCTGTCTTTGGATCCCTGGTGCCACCTTGGCTGTGGGAAGCCTGCTGAAACTCCATGCTGTTTCACAGCCTGCTCCCCACTGCACATGTGCAAGATGAACATTTAAGTTTCAATTCTCTAACCTACACTGAGAAAATCAAATAAGAAATTTAATTTGTTGATTTTGGACTGTCTCCACCTTTCTCTTCAGTATTTAAAATAAAGGCTATTGTTAATTGTTACATTTTTTTTCAGAATGCAACATGCTTGGTGCCAAACAGTAGACCTTTGTTTCCAGTATCTGTCTCTTGATATTTGACAAGTACATCTAACAACATTTTTTTTCCCTCTACAGCTGTACATTGAGAAGGCTGAAGCGGAGGAAAAATGGTTTAAAAGATTAACTTCTCTGCGACAAGAGAGACTGATGGGAAGCCCAGTAGCGTGAACATTGGCATTACCGAGTCACCTTCATATTATGGTGTTTTTACTTCTGTGTCATTCCTTCAACTTCATTATAGTTTTTTAAATAATGGCTTAGACTAGTGTGTGTTTCATGAGACCTTGGAAATGGTATACATTGTACGTAGCTGTGGGTACTTATTAAATTGCTGTACAAATACATATTATTTTTTTTTTTTATTCCATACCGTTTTTATTGAGTTTTACAAACAGGAAAGAAGAGCAAATACATGGCGACATAAAATGTATCTGTTAGGCTCCTTTCACACATGCGGACCGTTTAGGTCTGCCTGTCAGTTTTTCAGGAGGACCTGAACGGACGCTCCATGCAGTTCTATGGAGCGACAGATGTCCGCGGTGACACTATTACCAAATGTTCTGTCCAGAACATTGAATGTAGAGGTGATCTAAGAAGCATTAGAATTCTCCTCCGCTGACCACACCTATTATTTTTGGTTGGCCCAGCCAGGATTGTACTTGAAACTGAATTTTCACCTCCACAGACTCCCACATATTATTATTGCCATTGCAAGCTTAATTGGCAGTAATTAGAAATACTGTTTTGTTATAAATGGTTTATAAATTCAAACCCATCTGGAATGATCATGAATTACAATATACCCAGTTTTGATATTCTTATTAAATGACTGTATTAAAATATTTTCAGTAAATACTATATTATAGCATTGGAAATTGCCAATGATAAAAATATTAGACAGAAAAATATTTCTGGAAATGAGGATAAATTGGCAGCTACTACTGACATTACATTTCCAACGGGGTTGGTAGCAAATGTCTTGCTTTTATACTTCTACTCTTTCACGTGTTTTACCTATCTGCTCTTCTATGCAGGCAGAGTAATGGGATCCCTCATAATGCCCAGATCTGAATATACTGAAATGGTGTCGGGCAGCAAATACACCCTTCACTTCTTTTCTGGGACTGTATGACAGTGCAGATTGTCCCATAAATCTCAGAAGGGCAGTTGTATAGTCTTAACAAGTGGTATCTCCATTTATAAAAACGCTACCTGCATTATACATATATTTTTAAAGGAACACATAGGGGTGTTTTTTTTTACTTGTTTTTTTTTTTGTCAGGTAAATATAAAATATGAAGATACATAGACGAGTGACAGCAAAAAAAAGATCCAGTGGTCAATCAGGGCTGCCTCACTTTTTTTTTTAATACATTTTTTGCATTTTTTTTTTGTCTAGAGTATAGATTTGTGTTTATCCCAAGTGTGTTTGAATTTGCTTACTGTTGACTGGCTCACTACCTCCACTGGAAGTCTATTCCAAGCATCAGTAATAATATAAGGATTTATCTGGAAGCTGCAATAGAGGCAAAAAAAAACGATCCATTGAATAAAGTAAAAGCCAGAAGATACTTGCACTAGTGGTCCTCAGTACAGCCTGTTCAGCTGGCCCTCAGAAGAACAATGAGCAGCACAAGAGTAACATCACCTACTCTCAGTCTTAGCTACAGAATAGAACTGCCTAGGTACAGTAACATGCTTTTCTCAGGGATTTTCAAGGCAAAAGGTAGATTTTAGAAGGTTCTAATGGCAATAGAACATCAGTATCTAGATATATGACCTGATCTCACCTTTTCTTACACTGATTTTTATTCTTAAGCTTGTGTGCTCAATTGTGAGTATATTATGAACACTGAGTGCCAAACTGCCAAATTACAAATATATTAGATCATTCAGTTATAATACTGCCAACTAGTGCTATGCCATGAATTTATACAGATGAGAAGTTCATCTTAGCCATCATTCTGTGTGAGGCTGGTCCAGAACATGTGACATGTGGGTGTCACAAATGGGTGAACAGATGGGGTTTTCAGTACATGCAGGCTGCACTCACTGTAAAGAATTGGGTTGTTATAAATTGGCTGTGCTGACTCTCCATTAACACCTCCTGTAATCCCTTTTTTTTTTTTTTTTTTTTTTTTTTTTTTAGGAAAAGTGCTGAAATGGACTATAGTATGGGAAATTAGGAATTCTGAAAATGGTTCTGGGGATTTGTATTAATTTCTTCTGCAAAATTACATTACACACAGACCACAGGAGGTACCTCTTACATACTCTAGCGTAATCTAGAAAGTATTTCACACAAAACTGTTGTGGAAAAGGCAGTAGGAGAAGTTCAAGAGCATTATATAAATTTGAATCAGAATCAATGGAAACACAGTCCATTGTATGTAGAATTGACCATACATGAGCTCTACTTTGGTCTAGACTTTTTTCATCTTCTTTTGCTGTGTGTCATTTAAACTGGAAGAGGATCAGCACAGAATAACTAAGAATGATCCAGATGGCAGCACTGGAGAGTGAAGAGGATGGGTAGGGTTATTTTTCCTTAAAAAATTGGGCAGCAAATGCATTATTAAAGTTGAACTTTATCCATAACTTGATAAAAAAAATGTTCTTTAGCGAGGAACATACATTCTACATTATTATGCTTCCAAAATTAGTGTGTGCTGTAAAATGCCTCTAGCATTGTTCCTTTTTTTTTTTCTTTCTGGAGGCTGCCATTTTGCTGAAGCCCAGAGCCCCTGAGCAACAGTAAATCTTTAGTCTGTCAGCAGATCGGGCTCTAGTGGCTCTGATTTTCAGCACAGTACCTAAAATAGCAACTGTCCATGTGCAGAGCAGGGTTAGAGTGTATTACTGGATTTTAACCACTTCAATACAGGGCACTTACACACCCTTCCTGCCCAGACCAATTTTCAGCTTTCAGCGCGCTCACACTTTGAATGCCAATTACTCAGTCATGCATCACTGTACCCAAACAAAATTTTTATCATTTTTTTCATACAAATAGAGCTTTCTTTTGGCGGTATTTAATCACCACTGGGTTTTTTTATGTTTTGTGACATAAGTGAAAAAAGAGCAAAAGTTTCTAAAAAAACAACACTTTTTTTAGTTTCTATGATAACATTTTGCAAATAAGTCATTTTTGTTCATAAATTTGGGCCAAAATTTATACTGCTACATCTCTTTGTTAAAAATAACCCAAATTAATGGATATTATTTAATCTCTGTGAGCGTTATAGAGTCCACAAGCTATGGTGCAAATCATTGAAAATTGATCACCCCTGATGTACTGACAGTCTATCTCATTTCTTGAGGCCCTGGAATGTCAGGAAAGTACAAATACCCCCCAAATTACCAATTTTTGAAAAGTAGACAGTCAAATGTATTTAGTAAGAGGCATGGTGAGTTTTTTGAAGTTGTAATTTTTTCACACAATTCTTGGGAAAATTAAGAATTTTTTTTTTTTCACAAAATTGTCATAATAACAAGTTATTTCTCACATACACAGTATATGCATACTTCCAATTACACCCCAAAATACATTCTGCTACATCTCCCAAGTATGGCTATACCACATGTGTGTGACCTTTACACAGCCTGACCACACAGAGAGGTCCAACATGCAGGGAGCACCATCAGGGGTTCTAGGAGCATAAATTACTTTAATTAAAGTTAAAGTTCCTAGGGCTTATCTCCTATGCTCCTCCCTCCAACCCTCCTTAGTCCCCATTAACTTTTGCCTGCAATTCTTGGCTGTGAAAATGACAATCGGGAACTTGCTAGGTATGATGGGAGCAGTGGCAAATGTCAATGACCAATGATGTAACATAAGTGTGTTTACTTCTTTTCATTCAATTAAAGCAACTGTAGAAGTTTATTGTAAAATAAATTATGTTCCTATTTAACCTATTATTAAGCCTTAGTTAAAAATGCTTAAAAATGGAAAACAAACTTTTTTGCCATACTTTGTACCAGAAATGCTATTTTATTATAGATGGGGCAAACTATACCATATAATGTTTATCTACAGTTACATTACTTATTTTAAAGCGGAGTTCCACCTCAATTTTTTTTTTTTTTAAAGTCAGCAGCAAAAAACACTGTAGTTGCTGACTTTTCATAAGGACACTTACCTGTCCAGGGAGCCCGCAATATAGGCCCCCTGAGGCCGATCCATCCATCGAATCAGGTGCAGGCGCTGCCATTGAAACTAAGGGAAACCGGTAGTGGAGCATTCAGGCTTCACAGCCGGTTTCCTACTGTGCATGCGCGAGTCGCCTGGTGCTTTCTGAATGGCCCCATCATCTTCTGAGACACGCACAGGTCCCAGACGGCAGTGGGGGGGAGGAGGAGGGGCAGAGCCAGAACAGAAAATTACATACCTCACCGCGGCTAGGACGGAACTTCACCTGTTTACTACTAAGGTAAGTAAAAAAAAAGTCTATCCAAAAACGAGGGGTGGAGCGGTGGTCTTTCATTTAAGACCAAGTCGTAAAGTTGGGTGGAACTAAAATTAACTCTGCTCGCAGAGGAAAAAAATGCATTTTTTCGTCCTTATTTTTGTCTATAGCTTGCAGAGTATAAAATAATTCTTTCAAGACAGTGTTGCCAATAGAAAGCCTCATTCTTCCTCCAAAAACGTATATTTTTTATCTTAATTTTATAACAAAGTTATCTCCGAATAAATCGAAAAAGGGTCCGGTATGGATTTTGGGGGGGGACCCCTACACCATTTATTTTTTTTAATTTTGTGTTCCTCTTTAAAATCTTCAGGTCTGGTATGGATTTTGGGGTGATCCCTATGCCATTTTTTTTTTAAATTTGGCGCAGGGTTCCCTTTAATTTCCATATCAGACCTGGTATTCATTTTAGGGGGACCCCCACACATTTTTTTTTTTTTTTTTTAAGTTTGGTTTGGGGTTCCCCTTAATATTCATACCAGACCCAAAGGGCCTGGTAATGGACTGGAGGGGACCCCATGCCATTTTTTTCAATGAGTTTTATCTGTATTGCCAAGACCCGACAATTTATTACAGCCGCAATCAGTTTTAAATGAAAATTTTTCCTTTAGAAATGTCATTTTGCTGTGGTATTGTTCTAAACACAGGAAAACTGCGCCACTTTATAGGCATACTATAGACACCCCCCAGGTACGAAATTTAAAGGAATATTTCATTTTTATTGTTTCACTTTAAGCATTAAAAAGAATCACTGCTCCCAGATTTACCAAAACCATGTAGTGCAAGGGCCTGCCTGTTTTACATACAAATTAAAACTCTTAAGGTTTGACCTCATATTATATGGTTTTGGTAAATCTGAAGACAAAAATCTGCAGAAAATCTAATAGTGTGTATGGGGTCTAAGGCTCTGTTTCCACTAGTATGAATTGTCATGCGACTTTGGACACAGTCGCATTACAAGCCACAGCCCATTGATTTCAATGGCATCCGTTCCCATCTATGCAACTTTGAAAATCAGCGACTTTGAAAAGGTACCTGCAATGCTTTGATGCAACTTTGATCCAGAGAGTGTAAAGTTGAAATCAAAGTTACTCTCCAAAGTCGCACTCTAGCCTTAGGCTACGTTTCCACTAGTGCGACTCCAAAGCTGTGCAATTTTGAGTGCAACTTTGATCCAACTTTACACTCTGGATCAAAGTCGGATCAAAAGTCACATCAAAGTAGTGCAGGCTCCTTTTCAAATTTGCATAGATGGGAACGTTTGCCATTTAAATCAATGGACTGTGACTTGTCATGCGACTTTGTGTCCAAAGTCGCATTACACGTTGCACTAGTGGAAACTGAGCCTTAAACTCATTACTCACATGTAGCTCCCTCAGCTCCTGCCCACGCTATTGAAAAATGACAGTCAAGTGGGAACCCTTCTGTTCTGGGAGGACGCCATATGACATCCTTCTGAGAATAAGCTCCGGGCCACGCTCGCAATCTGTCATCCGCTGTGTCCACCGGACAAAGTGGATGACTGATCAGTGTACCGGCCCTTTGTCAGTACCATGTGATCACTGTGACCAATCACAACAGATCACATGACAGTTATAAACAATGGATGGCTTCCTTTCATGCCATTCATTGTATTCAATTGTGTTGCTGTGATTGGTCACAGTGAACACAGGGCCAATCACAGCCCATTTGTTCGATGTGATTAGCTGTGGCAAATAAATTAATGAAGAAAGATTATTTATTTGCAAATTTTTAGAACCGAAATTAAGAAAAACGCAGTTTTTTTCAAAATTTTTGGTCTTTTTTCGTTTATTTAGCAAAAAATTTTAAAGAATGGCAGTTGTGATTAAATACCACCAATAGAAAGCTCTATTTGTGTGAAAATATGATACAAATTTCATATGGGTACAGTGTACATGACTGCGCAATTGTCATTTAAAGTGCGACAGCGCTGAAACCTGAAAATTGGCCTGGTTAGGAAGGGGTTAAAGTGTCCGGTATTGAGGTGGTTAAAGTGGCTGTGGCATTACCTGCATTAACCACTTGCCTACTGGGCACTTAAACCCCCCCCCCTCCTGCCCAGACCAATTTTCAGCTTTCAGTGCTCTCACACTTTCAATGACAATTACTCAGTCATGTAATACTGTACCAAAATTTTTTTTGTCCTGTTTTGGTAGTACCACCAAAAGAGCTTTCTTTGGTGGTATTTGATCACCTCTGGGTTTTTTGTGTGCTATAAATGAAAAAAGACCGAAAATTTTGGTCTTTTTATAAAATTTTGGCCTTTTTATAAATGAAAAAAGACCGAAAATTTTGGAAAAACCGCGTTTTTCTTAGTTTCTGTGATACAGTTTTGCAAATTATTAATTTTTCTTCATACATTTTGGCCACAATTTATACTGCTACATTTCTTTGGTAAAAAAAAACAAATTAGTGGATATTATTTGGTCTGTGTGAAAGTTATAGAGTCTACAAGCTATGGTGCAAATCATAAAAAATTGATCACACCTGATGTACTGGTGGCCTATCTCATTTCTTGCGACCCGAACAAGCCAAGAAAGTACAAATACCCCCCTAATGACCCCTTTTTTGAAAGTAGACATTCCAAGGTATTTAGTAAGATGCATGGTGAGGTTTTTGATGTTGTAATTTTTGTCCCACAATTCTTTGCAAAATGAAGATTTTTTTTCCACAAAATTGTCATTGTAATAGGTTATTTCTCTCACATGGCATGTGTATACCACAAGTGACACCCCAAAATACTTTCTGCTACTTCTACATGTGTGGGACTTTTTCACAGCCTCGCCTACATAGAGAGGCCCAACATGCAGGGAGCGCCATCAGGTGTTCTAGGAGCATAAATTACACATCTAACTTGTTGACTACCTATTACACTATTGAAGGCCCTGGAGCACCAGGACAATTACACTGATGACAGATGGCACTGATGACACGTGACACTGATGTGGCACTGATGACAGAGGGCACTAATATGTGGCACTGGTGACAGATAGCACTAATACGTGGCACTGATGACACGTGACACTGATGTGGCACTGATGTCAGGTGGCACTGATGACACGTGACACTGGTAACAGATTGCACTGACAGGTGGCACTGGGGACAGATGGCACTGACAGGTGGTACTGGGGAAAGATGGCACTGACAGGTGGCACTGGGGACAGATGGCACTGACATGTACTGTGGGCACTGTGTTTTAGTTTGTGTTCACTCACGCTGCAGCACAGGTCGCTCTCCCTCCTCACAGGCGGTCTTTGTGTGAGGAGGGAGAGCCGACAATGAGAGATGATCTCATATGTTTACACTTGAGATCATCTCTCATTGTACACGCCGAACAAGTGCTAAATGGCCGCTGTTATTGGCCATTTAGCACGATCTGTGATTGGCCAAGGGACACGGCCAACACAGATTTTCTCCGATGCGCGCCTGCGGCATGCGGGGAACGAGTAAACAGGAGGACGTCCAGGGTCGCCCTCCTGGCAATTGAGCACTGTGCTGTGGCCATCTTTCGGCTATAGCGCGGGCGCCTAGTGGTTAAGGTAAAAAATGTTTCATTATGTGTCAGTCAAATCCTGTGATGAGGGAGTGGGGGGCAGGGCAGAGCCTCTCTGTCTGTGTCTATAGACACAGGCAGCATGGTTCGGGATCAAGCCCGCAGGTGTGCCACAATAGAGAGCAGCATCCTATGGTGGCACACAAAGAAGAGGAGGAGTCAGGAGCGCCAGCAGGGGACCCCAGAAAAGGAGGCTTGGGGCCACTCTGTGCAATACCATTGCAGAGAGCAGGTAAGTATAACATGTTTGTTCTTTTAATACAAAAAAAAATGCAATTAACAAAATGGAAAGTAAATGAACAGAAAAGAAATCCAAATGAAATCAATATTTGGGGTGACCACCCTTTGCTTTTAAACCAGCATCAATTCTTCTAGGTACACATGCACACAGTCTTTGAAGGAACTTGGCAGGTAGGTTGTTCCAAACATCTTGAAGAACTAACCACAGATCTTCTGTGGATATAGGCTGCCTCAAATCCTTCTGTCTCTTCATGTAATCCCAGACAGACTCAATGATGTTGAGATCAGGACTCCTGATGGTGGGGGCCAAACCATCACTTCCAAGACTCCTTGTTCTTTATACTGAAGATAGTTCTTAATGGCATTGGCTGTATGTTTGGGATCATTGTTTGACTGCAGAATAAATTTAGGGCCAATCACACACCTTCCTGATGGTATGGTATGATGGATAAGTATCTGCCAACCATACTTCACTGTTGCCTGCAGACACGCATTATTGTACCGCTTTCCAGCCCTTCGCAAATAAACTGCCTCCTGCTACAGCTGAATATGTCACAGTTTGGCTCAACAGTCCAGAACATCTGCTGCCATTTTTCTGTACCTCAGTTCCAGTGTTTATTTGGTTTGTGTTCCTGTGCACAATACATGGAAGCAAGGCTAAGCGACTCAACTATGCATTCAAATTTAGGAACTGGGGTGCATAATTGTTCGCACCATACAGATGTTTTGCAGAAAAATACATTTACACACAACGTGTATAGAGTTGAATGAACAGTTTTTTTGTAAAGGTAAAGGCAAAAATGTGAACACTGCTACAAAGCATTGTTACAATGCATCGTACTGCCCCTACACAAGCACACCAGTATGGGAGTTTTATGAATAACATGGGCCTACTGATGTGAACGAGCCCGTAGGATTTACATCTGCATCAGTACTTTGTTAGACAATGACCTTGAGCAAGAATCTACTTCAGGACTTCTGACTGCACTCTGATTTCAGAAGAGTTCCGCAATGACAGCTCTATGTATCTCTTTTATTCGTTTTTAATAGAGAAGGTGAAGTGCTAGAACTTTTGTAAAGTTTATATTGTTGTTTTTGTCATGTGATGAAAGATGAGAGAGTGCATAGACAGAGAACTAAAAATCTGACACACTTGTACATTTCTTTGCTTAACCACTTCAGCCCTGGAAGATTTGGCTGCTCAATGACCAGGCCATTTTTTGCGATACGGCACTGCGTCGCTTGAACTGACAATTGTGTGGTTGTGCGACGCTGTACGCAAACAAAATTGACGTCCTTTTTTTCACACAAATAGAGCTTTCTTTTGGTATTTGATCACCTCTGCGGTTTTTATTTTTTGCGCTATAAACAGAAGAAGAGCGACAATTTTGAAAAAAACACAGTATCTTTTACTTTTTGCTATAACAAATATCCCACATTTTTTATCAAAAAAACACATTTTTTTCTCAGTTTAGACCAATATGTATTCTTCTACATATTTATGGTAAAAAAAAAAATCGCAATAAGCGTATATTGATTGGTTTGCACAAAAGTTATAGCGTCTACAAAATAGGGGATAGATTTATGGCATTTTTATTGTTATTTTTTTTACTAGCAATGGCGGCGATCTGCGATTTTTATTGGGACTGCGATATTGAGGCGGACAAATTGGACACCCTTGACACAGTTTTGGGACCATTGACAATTATACAGCGATCAGTGCTATAAAAATGCACTGATTACTGTATAAATGACACTGGCAGGGAAGGAGTTAAAACTAGGGGGTGATCAAGGGGTTAACTGTGTTCCCTAGGTGTGTTCTAACTGTGGGGGGGGTGGGACTGTCTAGGAGGAGAGAAAGATCGGTGTTCACATTTAGTATCGCTACTCCACTGAAAGAACCAGGATCTGTGTGTTTACACACACGTCCCGGTTCGCGGTCTGTCACCAGTGATCGTAGGAGCACCCGCTAGGCACTCGCATCGGCTCCGGGCACGCGCTGTGGGTGGCGCGCATGCGCCCCTAGTAGCCAAAAGGCAAAGCGACATAAGGTAACGTTGTTTCGCCCAGTCGTGCCATTCTGCGGCAGCTGGTCGGCAAGCAGTCAACTAAACTAAAATAAGAAAAAATATATATATATATATATATATATATATATATATATATACACATATATAAAAAAAAATATTGGCGTGTGTAACATTTGGAAAGATACCCTTCTCTGGCTTGATGAACGCTGTCACTAGGACAGGAAGTAAGGGGAGTTACAACAATAAAACCCCTGGCAGAGGATGTAAGCCTTTCCTTCTCTATCCATATACAAAAAGCATAGTTGTGGCTGGACATCTACTCTAAAGCTGAACTCCAGCAGGAACAATATAAGGTAGATGTTTTGCCTTGCAAAGGATTTGCATGTCTATCTATTATTTTCTGTGATTTAAAGTGATTGTAATTATACTTACCTGCTCTGTGCTATGGTTTTGCACAGAACAGCCCCAATGCTTTTCTTTTTGGGCGCCTAGCCAGTGATCCTGACTCTTCCCCCCGCTGAATCCCCCCAATAGCAAACCTTTGGATTGAAATTCAGGCGGTTCAGCAGGGACAGGTTGAATTTTAATCCATGTGCGGCCTCCCCTTTTAACAGAAGTCAAACGGAAATGTTGGGAAAAAAAATTCTGTCACTGGTTGCATTCACTGATCAGTGTATTATGACAGTGGAGAGCCTTGCAGTTGGAATACAATGTCCCTGCAGGGAGGATTCTTCCATCCACCTTGCTTGTGTGGATGAAAGAATCTTTTTTTTTTTTTTTTTTTTTTTTTTTGATCAGCCAGCAGGCTGAACAAATAAAAAGAAAAGAAGAGTCATCCTTGGCCAGCTTTACACGGTCCTGCCAGGGATGACACCACTGTCTTTGTTACAATTAAGGAATACAGCAGTGACATCTCCCTGCTCCCAGTCTGTGATTGGACAGTGATAGAGCAACAGAAAACTAATGTTATCCCTCTCACTCTGCTCTCCTTTCAATTAGCTTCTCATCAGCATATTTTACAGCAGTATGCCCTGATTGACTCCCAGTACTGCCCATCACTATCCCTATCTGGGTTCTGCTGTACAGAGCATTGTAAGAGACTGAAATCAAGTCAAATTCAAGCCTTTATATTTGTTGCATTTTTATAAAACGCATTTAAGGATTTATCAACATAGCTAAATTAGTTTGTGTCTTATACCTGATTGGCAGTCAGGTTTAAGTATTTTTTATGTTCTACTACATATTTTCAGCACAAAAAGTGTTAAATTTAGCAAATCCTTTAAATAAGCATCAATTAGTACATGCCACATAGTGACTGTGAGATTAAAAAGTAAATTCTAACAAGCTGCAACTTCACAAATAACATGGATTGTACCTAACTCTGCAAATTAATACCAGAGGGAAATTACCTAGTATCTAATTAGCAGTGGAGTAACAAACCCTCAAACTTTTAATTACAAATATTTATTTAAAACTAATTGCAGGCTCCTTATTGGGACTGTGCTTTCAGGCACACAACAAACTTTGCACGTAATTATTAGTCTCTTAAACACCTTTCAGTAGAATCTGAAAGCACAAGTCAGAAAGGGACCACTTAACTGCTATAGATGATAAGAGAGCTACAAGCATTCAGTTATTGGAGGCCAGATGCAGCAAGCTGCTTTCTCCTATCTCCTAGTTCTTAGTTACATAACATCTGGGGAGCCTTGGGCAATGGGCATATAAGGCAAACCTACTGTATATATAGTGAACATACAAAAGCGCCTGCTCCCCTGTGATACAAACAATAAAGATGCCTTCCTTATAGTGAAACACTATAAAAACATTAAACAAAAATAGGAAACGGCACTAATACACCCTTATTAACATTCATTGAAATAATCAACTAAAAAGTCCAAAAATAATTGTGGTATGTCCCATAAAATGTGATCTTCCAATAAAACACGAAGGGCCACCGCCACTGTGAGAAGTGCGCACTCACTGTCACTACATTTAAATGAATAAAGGTCAATATGCGCTTTGGTATATTTATTGACTGATCCAAATTGATCACAGCCTCACCATCAGATCTTCCAGTATTGTCCTATATCTGTTCATCCTCTCTCCAAAGGATATCCCTACTACAAATCAAAGAGAAGCCTATAGTGTAATAATTTTATTGCACCAGACTTTAAAATGGCAAAAAAATATTGCACTCACATTTGACTGTGCCCTGACTCGGCACAAATGTATACAGCCTTATTCGTGTTAACTCCACTGCGTCTCCCTCCCGGGATCCAGGCGCGTTCCAGCAACAGGAGGTTCGGGCCTGACATGATGTCAGAAACAGGTCGGAAGTGACAACGCCTGTGAGGCTTCCGACTAGGAAAGCCACCCTGAAGACGCAGTTTGCGAAACTGGTCGGAGGCTTCATGGGCGTCATCATTCATAACAGGTTTCGTTAAACTGATAATGATAAAATGATGAAAAATGATAAAAGTGGTTGTCAACCCATACACAGAGATTAAATTTTCTTTATCGTACATCACGGGACACAGAGCACCATAGTAGACACTATGTGGGTATATGAGTATATAGGCACCTTCAGGTGATGGACACTGGTATACCCAAATGAGGAATTTCACTCCCTATATAACCCCTCCTCCTACCAGGAGTACCTCAGTTTTTTTGCCAGTGTCTAAGGTGTTTGTCACGGGTGAAGATGTGCTCTGAGGAGCTCCAGGAGGGATCCATGCTGTATTTAAACAGCCTCCATAGACCGGATCCATCCAAGATGCCACTGAGGCCAAGGTGGATGGTACCCGGGCCTCATTTACGAAGCACAAGGTTTTGCCTGTAACGCCTCTCTTTGCAGGGCTGGACCCCGGGACCTAGGGCTTTGGTCATGCTACATTACCTAAAGTTTTTCCTGGTGGGGTGCTAATACAGGTCCAAGGGAGTGGAACCCCTATAAAAGGGACCCGGTCCTTGAAGGTTTGCTAACGTAGCCCACCATGATGGGTGAAGTTTGGATCTGTCTGTTACAGCAGTATCCTGCAGCGAGGATAAGGTAAGGGAAGAAGCCTAGGAACTGTAAAAAGTTCACCTATGATTCTTTCTTCCATAAGTAAAATGTTGTCATGCCTTAAAATCTCCACCAGAGGGAGTAAATGCACATACCTTGATACGTTGCTTCTCGGTCAGCTCAGTCCAGTTAAAAACAGCATGTGCGTGTCTCAGCAGCCAGGGGGGATTTTTTTTTTATCATGAACAAACACAGCATGTTCTTCTCCCCCCTGGGGGAACTAATGGGGTTGGGAGGTACAACAGTGTTGTTACTCTCCTCCTCAGCCTTTTTCTTGCCATATCGCAGCGGCTGAAATTTCCCCCACATAAAGCTTCCCCCCCCCCCCCCCAACCCTGTCCATACTTATTTTTTTACAGAGGATAGAGCCTCCCCTCCTATGGGTCTGCACTGGCAGACAGACTCGAATGCCATCCGCGCGCACAGACCGCTGTTAATTTGAAACAGAGGGGAGGGGCAGGTTAGTGGCGAGGGGGCATGGCTTAAATGCGGCGCCGTGTGCGGGACGTAGCATCCACGTGGAGCACGCGGCTCCGGGGCTGGGGATACGAGCAGAGCTCGCACCTGAGACAGTTTAAACAGACGCTTCTCATTAAATAGGAGATCTCTGTCAGATCGATCACAACTGAAGAGATGGATGTCTGACACACAGGACACAGGAGCGCTGGGGCACGTAAGGGATGCATGCAGGCATTTCCAGTACAGGAAATACAATTTACTTAGCACCAAGCTGAACTTTATAGCAGCATTGTATTGCTAGACTATTACTCAGCAAATAGTGCATTTACTTAGTGCCTCTGCTTTTGTGCTTAGCACTATGACTTCCAAAAAAGATACCACAAAAAAGGTACTAAAAATTCCACCCTCAGGTGCTGGGAACTCCAGTCATGCCTACACACTGTCATCCTCTCAGGAAATACCAGATATGGCAAACCAGGGTGAGTCATTGGAACCAATTGGTGGTGCAGCTGCTTCTCACACCTCAGCCCCTGTATACGTGATTGAAGATGCATTTTCCTCTGCCCTGCAGGCCTAGAAGGAAGATTAGCAGCTTTAATCGCATCCTCCATCCAAAAGGATAGGAAGCGTGCTAGATTCCCCTCCCCCACCACACACCCCCTACCAAGGGAACAGCGGGTACAGGATGAAGTGTTACCCTCAGGCGATTAGGAGGAAGGGCAAACCGATGACTCCTCTTCGGAGGAGACAACAGTGGATGAACCTTTTTCAGCCTCACAATCTGAGACATTGCTGGTACAATCTCTTACGGAGATGGTTTGTTCCTCTTTCAAGCTACCCCTAACTGAGTCAGCTGAAAGTTATGTTTCTTCTTTAGGTTCCTTAAAACCTTCACAGCCTTTTCATGCGTTTTCTGTCCATGCTCCTTCAGACCAGTTATCTGGAAAGTGGTAACGACAGATGCCAGCCTGTCAGGCTGGGGAGCAGTACTAGAGAAGACAACTGTCCAGGGACAGTGGTCAAGAACCGAAAGAGCTTTGCCCATCAACATTCTAAAGATTTGGGCAGTGCATCTGGCTCTGAAGGCCTTGACTTTCAGGTTACGGGATTGTCCTGTCAAGGATCCAATCCGAAAATGCCACAGCTGTCACCTATATCAATCACCAAGGGGGCACCAAGAGTCTCGCAGCACAGACAGAGGTGAACCATATTCTAACTTGGGCAAAGAGGAATGTTCCGTGCCTGTCGGCAGTCTTCATTCCAGGAGTATAGAATTGGCAGGCGGCTTACCTGAGTCGCCAGCATTTATTCCCGGGGGAATGGTCCCTTCACCCCAACATTTTTTGGGCTCTTTGTCAAAGCTGAGGCTACAAGAATTACCGGCTTTCTTTCCAGCTTGATCCTGCAAAGAAGTTGTGGCAGCAACTGAATGGGGGGAATGCATAAATCAGTGAGAACTGATCCCACAGGATCACCAACGCATCTGTTCCGCATGCGAGTGGATCTGGACACAAAGTTAACCAACTTCATGTTGAATCTGGATGTAGATCTTCTGGCATCCAGATTCAACATGCCAGAAGATCTACATCCAGATTCAACATGAAGTTGGTTAACTTTGTGTCCAGTACAAGGGATCCACTCGCATGCGGAACAGATGCGTTGGTAATCCTGTGGGATCAGTTCTCACTGATTTATGCATTCCCCCCATTCAGTTGCTGCCACAACTTCTTTGCAGGATCAAGCTGGAAAGAAAGCCAGTAATTCTAGTAGCCTCAGCGTGGCCCAGAAGGTCATGGTATGCAGAAATCGTAAAGATGGCGGTGGAGGATCCATGGGCCCTTCTATTACGGCCAGACCTACTCTCACAGGAGCCGATATTCCATCCTACCTTATGAATGCTAAATTTAACGGCTTGGCTATTGAAACCCACATTCTGGAGAAATGTGGGCTTTCCAGTCTGTTATCTCTACCTTGATTAATGCAAGGAAGCCAGCTTCCAGAACTATATATTAGAGTCTGGAGGGCTTATGTTTCCTGGTGTGAATCCAAGGGTTGGCACCCTCGGAGGTATATCAAAGGCAGAATTCTTGTCTTTCTACAATTAGGGGTAGAGATGAAATTGGCCTTGAGTACTACTAAGGGCCAAGTCTCAGCTTTATCGGTCTTATTTCAAAGACCGCTTGCTACACATTCTTTAGTCCGGGGTTTTATGCAAGGGGCGATGTAGATTAATCCGCCAGCTAAATCACCCTTAGTGTTACAAAAACAGCCATTTGAACCGATATAGCAACTTCCCTTAGTCCTTTTGACAAGGAAGTTGGTGTTCTTGGTTGCTATATCCTCAGCAAGGAGGGTTTTGGAATTGGCTGCTCTTTCTTGTAAAGAGCCATACTTGATTATTCATGAGGACAGAGTGGTGTTGCACCCTCGTCCAGGTTATTTGCCAAAAGTGGTCTCAGGTTTCCACCTGAACCAAGATATTGTCCTGCCATCGTTTTTTCCAAAACCATGTTCCAGGGAAGAGAAGTTACTACATTGTCTTGATGTGGTGAGAGCGGTCAAAGTCTATTTAAAGACGACTGCTCAGATCCGGAGAACTGATGTCTTATTTATACTGCCAGAGGGTCCTAAGAAAGGACAGGCAGCGTTGAAATCCACTGTCGCTAAGTGGATTCGGCAAGTTATAATCCAGACTTATGATTTAAGGGGTAAGATTCCACCTTTTCAAGTCAAAGCAGAGTCTACTAGGGCGGTTAGTGCTTCTTGGGCAGTGTGTCACCAAGCCTCCATGGCTCAGATCTGTAACGCCGCAACTTGGTCTTCAGTACATACATTCACCAAGTTTTATAAGGTGGATGTAAGAAGGCATGAGGATATCGTCTTTGGGCGCAGTGTGCTGCAGACAGCAGTATATCAAGTCTGGGGTTGCCCTACGGATTGTGTCTCCCTCCCCTCAAATAGCATTGCTATGGGACGTCCCACATAGTGATTACTATGGTGCTCTGTGTCCCGTGATGTACGATAAAGAAAATAGGATTTTTATAACAGCTTACCTGTAAAATCCTTTTCTTGGAGTACATCACGGGACAAAGAGGTCCCGCCCCTCTTTTTGAGGTTTAAGTAAATTGCTTTGCTACAAAAACTGAGGTGCTCCTGGTAGGGGGAGGGGTTATATAGGGAGTGAACTTCCTGTATTGGGTATACCAGTGTCCATCACCTGAAGGTGCCCATATACCCACATAGTGATTACTATGGTGCTCTGTGTCCCGTGATGTACTCCAAGAAAAGGATTTTACAGGTAAGCTTTTAAAAAATCCTATTATTCCTCCTACATCAATTGTACCTGTTGATCTGCATTCTTCCCTTCTCTACATCCATTTAAAGTCCAGAATTTCTAAAACTCTGAGCTGCCAGGAAACAGGGCAGAAATCTGAAGTTACAATCTGCAGAGCTAAGTGAGGAGAGCTCTGAGAATTGATTGGATGGAAGGGACACCCCCCCCCCCCCCACTTCACAGAGCACACAGGAACAGATATGAGGCTGTTAATCAGGTGGAGGTCCCTCACCTGGCACCTTTTTTTCTCTTAGACCCCTTTCACACTGAGGTGTTTTTCAGGCGCTTTTGGGCTAAAAATAGCGCCTGAAAAATGGCTCCCCTGCAGTCTCAGTGTGAAAGCCGGAGTGCTTTCACACTGAGGTGATGCGCTGACAGGATGTTAAAAAAAACTCCTGCAAGCAGCTTCCTTGGAGCGGTGTATACAAAGCTCCTAAACCGCTCCTGCTCATTGAAATGAATGGGCAGCACCGCCGAACCACCGGCAAAGCACTGCTATATCGGCACTTTGCGAGTCGTTTTAACCCTTTTTCGGTCGCTAGCGGGGGTTAAAAGCGCCACGCTAGCGGCTGGAAACCTCCGCAAAAACGATGGTAAAGCGCTGCTAAAAATAACGGCACTTTACCGCCGGCGTCCCAATGTGAAAGGGGTCTAAGTGTCAGGAAAACTTTGTCAGAAGTGATTGTTGCTGATAGTTGAGGAATGAAGCAACAGAGATGACACTTAGTACTCTTAATTGAAAAAAGTACACACACTATAGAGCAGTGTTTCTCAACTCCAGTCCTCAAGGCGCCCCAACAGGTCGTGTTTTCAGGATTTCCCTCAGATGAAACTGCTGTAGTAATTACTAAGGCAGTGAAACTGATCCAATCACCTGTGCAAAATAATGGAAGTCCTGAAAACATGACCTGTTGGGGCGCCTTGAGGACTGGAGTTGAGAAACACTGCTATAGAGGGATATGCTTTGTTCATATTTAATGTCTGACCATTTTAAGGGGTGGTATTGCTAATGTGGATTCCTGTTAGGATAGACAGTCATAGAAAATTTCTCTAATGGAAGCACAAAAAAAAAATATAAAGGGGTTGATTTACTAAAACTGGAGAGTGCAGCTGAAGTTTCTCCAGTGCCTGTAAAGTAAAGAAACATATATTTATTACTTTGATCTTATCTGTTTTAAATCCCTGTTTAGTACAGTGTGTGTGTTTTCCTAAAATTATAATGCTAAATACCCTCTTTGCAGAGCCCTGCTGTGCAGACAAGTGATCTCCCTCTGTCAGCTTGCATTCATCAGAGGGGAGGTCACATGACAGGACAGCAGGGCTCTGCAAAAAAGGTATTTAGCATTATCATTTTAGGAAAACACACACCCTGTACTGAACAGGGACCTAAAACAGAGAGGATCAAAGTAATTAATACATGAGACTTTACAACCACTTTAAGTTCATCTATCTTTTTTGCATTGAAGCCTACAGGACACTGCAACAGAAATCTGTGTGTAGCACCCTCTACCTTAGGTAGGTAGGTGTGTGGGAAATTCACCTTAGACCACACTCTGGATCAAGTTAAGAAGTTTTCTTTATTTGACTCTTAAGAGGAGACAACTTACAACAAAAGGACAGATATTGTTCTGATCTCTATGACCCATGCAATAGGGCAGCATACATAGAGTTCAGCCTTATGGGCTCCTATCTGACTCGTCTAACAATTGAAAAACTTGCATTTATATACCTTTTACAAGCCTTATCTTAGCCATCTCTCCTAGATATGATTGGTTGCTAAGATCTATGTCAATGTAACTAACCATAAATCTGACACTTGTACACTTGTCATACAACCAGACAAACTTATTCATTCCCAGAATTCCTACATGTTTATTAAAATGATTTATAACTGTTTTTGTCTATGGTTTTACCCATTAAAATACTTGTATAGAGACAATATGGCACCGAGTCATGTTAAATCAAACCCTCCTTGTCCTGATAAGACTTCACCAACTTCAAGGATAACAGATTTACGACTTTGTGAGTATGAACTTTCAATAACCCCACCTTATGTGTTATATGTCTCACTATATAATCCTATATGTATGTATTCATATATTGGTTCTACAAAAAGGCACTGTATCATTTACATTACATATGTATGCACACACACACATATATACACAAAGCCATCTACTTTATTCAATATTGTCTAATTATTAATATATACATACACATCAGTGTTTTTTTATTCAATGTATTTTAACTGTTTTAATGAGGGCACAAGCAGACCTTTGTTTGACCCTGTCAAACTTAATTAATGTACTGTACATAACTTTCCCATATTCCACATAATTATTTCTAAACCACCTGTATAAGATGTTCTTATCTTATCAGGCTTATCAACTGCTGTCAAAAGTTTCTTTTCTCATTAGTAAACTAAAAATGAACTATTATATCTCTGTGATTTATATGCATTTCAAGGACTCGAAACAACTCTGTGTAACTTGAAACTATTCTACTTCTAAGCAATCTTTTGCAAGAATTCATAAATGATTATAAAATAAGTATCTAATTTCTCTAACAGTAGGTTGCTATAGTAGTGTGTTTTTGTTACAGCCACTGCAGGTAAATTTTGGCAGGCTCCTATTTGTTTTTGATCTAGCAGCTGGGGAGTGGTTTAGTGTAGCAGCAGGTGACTGACGTGTACTTCATCTCTCTGGCACCACCTCTGTTTCCAGAGGGTTCTGGAAAAGAGGCAGGACAGAGGATGGGAGTGGCATGGAGTGTACCTGGGAGCCCTGACCAATCCCAAACTAGAATTGGCAGGGGGCAGGCCTCCTATATATGCTCATGGTCAGCCTGTTGTGGGAGGAGTTGTTGGGGGAAGAACTGAATGATGGAGTGTTATACTGTCGTGGCCCTCGAGGGAACCCCCTTTCTGGGGGGTGACCTCAAGCCTGGAGCTCGGGACCTGGGAGAGAGCCTCTCTCTACATTGTCATTGAGGAGGGATCCATTCCGGGGTCAGTGAGTGAGAAGCACAGTGAGAAGCTCTGGGAGGGACATGCCAGGATTGGATGTGAAGCTACAGGGAGAGACTGTGGTGTAGTTGAAGTCAAGTTGCTGCAGCCAAGAGGGTTGGCAGGATTTGCACCAGACTTTCTGGGATCAGTAGTCCACCAAGTTTCAGTTGAATAAAATAACAAAAACAAGCTAAATGACTGTTCATTGACTGGCAAAGTGTGTCTGAAGTGAATTCCTGGCCAAGCAGGGTGACGTGTGGAACTACAACATGCAGCGACCCCAGGGGGGCACCACTACATGTGTGTTTTGTGTGGAGTGCAATGTCTCCTGTATTGTTTAACCCCAGTTTTAGGTCAATACAGAATTATGGAACTTCTGTTGTGGAACTGGAGGAGGTAAACAATAGATTACAAGTGCTATGACATCACTGCACTTTTGCTCCATTGCAATCTGTGAGTAGGCTTTAAGCCAGCCATACATGGAACAAAAATTGGCCCGTTTATCAAGGATTGGCTGAATTTCAATCCATGTATGGGCACCCTTCTGACTTCTGTACAACTAGCCTGTCAGATAAATGCCACTTGATCAGTGCTGGAAGTCTCCCCACCGTCAGAACACAATAGCTTAGCTAGAGTGATTCCTCTATCCACCTCGTGTGGATGGGGGAATCGGGTCATTTTTTTTAGTTTAAACCACTGGTTGAACAAAAAAAAATGAATCATCTATGGCCTGCTTTAGGGAGAAGAATTTAGGTAAGTGTGTGTGAGAGGGTGGGGGGTTTGGGGAATGTTACAATGTTTTTCATATTACCCCTGAAATTTGTATTTACATTTTATTTTTTTTCCCCATCTGCATCTTTTATTAAAAGATTACCTAATGAACCTGCCATAAAGGTCCTTGTTTAGGCACTTCCTGTTTTGGAGTAACAAATGTCTCCTATTTGTGCTCCTGTGTTACACATGCTCCTGGTGAAGACTAGAAAAAAAGTGCTGACACAAGCTGCAAATCTGCAGGCATAGTCCCTCCTTGTCATTCATACTGAGCAATGATGGGCAGCCAACCCTGGAGAGCCTATAGACAGAAGTGACTACAAAGAGGCTGCAAGAGACCAGTAGCACTGAGCTGCAAAAATAAAATACAAAAAAGGTATAAACAGTATTATAAGTAAATGACAATTGTTTATTATATAGAGCTTTTTTACATGAAATGTCACCTAGTTAGGGTTTATATTTACTATGTTATCCAAATGATTTTCTCTGGACTTGCACACCCATATTTCTGTTGCCTTTTTGCATTATTCCTTTTTCTTTTAAAAAGGGGCCACAGACCTCTCTTCTTATTTAGGTCCTGCCAGTCTGAAAATAAAGTTGAATGTTTGCATTGAACTTTTGTACACTGTCAGGTGGCTTTGTGTGTAAGGAATTAGATTGCTTCCAGGACATATTAACTTCCTAATGCTATTTTTGACGCGGTTCATGTGTAACATCAGCTATTTCTATTTTAGCATGCCTGCCCTTACCACGATTCCTTGAACTGAAAGGATCTGTTCTATTTTTGCTGGTGCATCCTTTGCCAGATGCTCTTTCATTGTAGCTTAAGAGGGTACATTGCAAACCCTTCTACTAGGGAGAAATTTATATCAGTGTTATCTGTACTCCAGTCTGTTCACACTCATCACCAATATGTATAACTGGCTATATTATGCATATTGTACTGTTTGCTCTTGGTCAGTTTTACATGCAGATTTATTATATGAGACTAAAATAACTACTAAACTAAAAACAAAGCGAGTGTTTTATAAAAAAAAAATATGTACTTGTAGAAATACAAGTTGCAGTTTCTGACCTCTCCAACTCCAAAGTATTTTTTTATGTCAGTCTGGAGGTTAAAAAAACAGCTTTGGCTGTATTACTCACCTCCAATCTGGTGCTGTTACTCGCAGTACATCTTCTCCACCACAAGATGTCGTCAGTTTTCTGAAGACCAAGAAAATACTATGAGTGTAGGGAGTCATGGATACATCCCTTGAGAGAGCATCGTTATGGCACCCTGCACTTACATTATATTGATACAAAGAGTAACTCTAACTTCAGTCTCTACATCGGTCTTTCTTAACCCTTTGAACATTGGGGAATCGTTGAAAAAACGTTCAGGTCTCAAGGAACCCAAGCTAATAGTTACTGTATCTACAAAATTATGTGTGGTGGGCTAAACCACCAGACATAAGCCCAGCGCTTTCAAACTGAGAACACAATGAAGTCAATTCACTAAAAATTAAATAACGGCCAATAAAATGTGGTAAAATAGCGCTTGCGGTAAGTCAGTTTTGAAAGTGCAATTCACTAAGAATTTTGTGTTAAATAGCGAATGCAGTATTTGTTCGATTGAGTGGTAATTACCGCATTGAGCTGGTTGCCTAGGAGGGATCGGGAAGTTGGCCGCCGTGTCCTTAACAACAGATGACTCATCACCTGTCAGCAGGGAACCTGCTGACAGGTGCATGTTAAAAAAAAATGGCGGCAATTAAACAGTATGAAAAAAAAACAGCGTGCCCCCCCCCCATGCATACCAAGCCCCATGCGCATCTGTAGCATGTATAGAACATGTTGCAGCAAAAATTGAATTTCTAAAGAAAAAATTATGAAATGACATTTGACGGTAATACAATACCATTGCCGGCAGAAAAAATAAAAATGAAAAAAAGACGTGTTGCCCCCCAGTCCAGCCCTTTGGGGCCCCATGCCAAAATTAAAAAAAAAAAAAAAACAGCGTGGGACCCCCCCCCCCCCAAGATCCCCCCCCCTTATCTGAGCATGTAGCCCAGCAGGTCAAAAAAAGGGGGGGATGAGCGTGCATCCTCCCCCCTCGTGAACCATACCAGACCACATGCCCTCCACATGGGAGGTTGGGTGCTTTAAAAAATAAAAAACAGTGTCCCCCGATGTAAATCCATCGTCCATCACCGCCCGCCGCACCACCGGACCCAAAAAAACTTCATAAAATGCTCCACTGTCCAGTAAGGAAAACCGTCGAATGCCTGGCTTGCCATTTCACAGTTCTGATATAGGTATGGGCGGGGCCACCTGGAGATGTCACTTGGTGGCACCACCCTGCTTGTGACGTCACCAACCCAGCATGCACCAGTCCGTGAGGTCACAAGAGGGCGGTGCCACCAGGTGACATTGCCCGGTGGCCCCGCCCTTACCAATATAAGAACTGTCAAACAGCAAGCCAGACATTTGACGGTTTGCCTTACTGCCTTTTTTTTCGGTCCAGCGGTGCAGCAGGCGGCGTGATTGACAATGGATTTACATCAGGGGACACTGTTTTTTTAATTGTTTAATAAAGGAATTGTCAAAAACTGTAACACTTTTTTGGTGAATGGGTATGTACCCCATACTCATTCACGTGGGGGAGGGGCTATGATCTGGGGGCCCCTGTTAAAGGGGGCTTCCAGATTCAGATTAAGGTTTCCCCTTAAAAAACCATACCAGACCCAAAGGGCCTTTTATGCATTGAGGGGAACCCACGCTGTTTTTTTGTTCATGATTTTTTTACACTTAGCTGTCAGTGAGGAACCCGCTGACAGCTGATGAGTCATCCGTTGTTAAGGACACGGTGGCGCTCCTTCGCAACCAGCTATTGGGGGTGTTTTTTGACAAGTATTGCATGTTATACCGCCAGCAAAACCTTGGTGATAAATATTGCATGTTTTTTTTTTTTTACTCTCTGGTCCGTTTGTGAAATGGACTTAAGAGCTTACCGCATGGTTTTTAAACAATATTTACTGGCACATTTTGCAGTAAATACCGCATAATCATTATTTCTTTTTTGTGAATTGGACTTTATTTACCGCATGCAGTAATTTATGCAAATGAGTCATGTGAACGTGTTACTGCATGCGGTAAACGTTAGTGAATTGACCCCAATGTAACAAATATATAACAAATACTCTTCAAATGTTACAAAAACAAAACACAAATAGTGCCCATGTGTAGTTCCTCCTGATTTTCAAAAATTTGTGTTCACACCAGTGTCTAAAACCTTTAAAAAGGTATGAACAACCAAATTTATATAATATTGTGTGTAACTCCACCGGTGACAACTCCCACCCAAACAAAGGTCCTCACTCACCAAAAGCAGTTGTCTTACTTAATGAAAAGAAAGGCAAAAGAACTTGACTCTATTACTACCAGCCAGCAAACTGCTCTCTCTTCCTCCTCTTCCTTAGGGGGTTAATGGGAAGATCACAGTCCGCACTAGATATCTTATTTGCTGCTGCCTTTGCAGATCTCCATCATGAATTTGTCAAATTTCCATGGAGGAAAGAAGTGAAACAATGAACTGTATGGTGTGAAGTTGGGATTAAGCTTGCTTTTGATCCACTGTAAAAAGATCACTTTATTTGATGTAAAACCATCCCATGCAGATATAATCACTGCATTCCCCATATGGCTACAAGCAGGCTTTTTCGTGGTAACTGGGAGCACAACCACTCCTCTGCTTCAGACCTGATCAGGCTGTAGTCGCAAAGGTATCCCTTATTGCTTGTTGCCCCAGCCAGGTTCAGCCTCTCCTGGGTGGAAGTCCTTCCTGTACAGCCTCTAAATGAGCTCAGTCTCCAGTCTAGTAATTTGAAGAGTATCTGTTATATATTTGATAAATTGCTTTCTCAGTTTGCAAGCATTGGGCTTATGTCTGGTAATTTTGTTCATATTGTTAGGGGTATAAGTCTAGCAACCAATCTCCAGCTTGTTAATATGTAAAGTTAATCCGACAGCTCTCTTCCTCCATCCAGTGCTGCTATTCCTCTGCCTTCAGTCCAGGATTGTCCCACCTCCTGTTCTGTGTGTTTGGCAGTCATGTACATGGGGGCAGTGCTGTGTGTGTGGGGACATGTACAGGGGGGCAGTGCTATGTTTGTGGGGACATGTACAGGGAGGCAGTGCTGTGTGTATGGGGGGGTCATGTACAGGGAGGCAGTGCTGTGTGTATGGGGGGGTCATGTACAGGGAGGCAGTGCTGTGTGTATGGGAGGTCATGTACAGGGGGGCAGTGCTGGGTGTATGGGGGTATGTACGGGGGGCAGTGCTGTGTGTGTGGGGGGGGGTCATGCACAGGGGGGCAAGCCTGTGTGGGGTGGGTCATGTAAAGGAGGCAGTGCTGTGTGTGGGGGATCATGTAAAGGGGGGCAGTGCTGTGTGTGGGGGATCATGTAAAGGGGGTCAGTGCTGTTTGTGTAGGATGAATCATGTAAAGGGGGGCAGTACTGTGAGGGGTTATGTAAAGGGGGCAATACTGTGGGGGAGGGGATGTGTGAAGGGGGCAGTGCTGTGTGTGAGGGGGGGGTGATGTAAAGGGGCACAGTGCTGTGGGGGGATGTGAAAGAGGCAGTGCTGTGGGGGTGATAAGTGAAGGGGAAGAGTGCTGTGGGGGAGGAGTGAAAGGAGGAGTGCTGTGCGGGGATGTGAAAGGGACAGTGCTGTGGGGGTGATATGTGAAGGGGGGCAGTGCTGTGGGGGGGATGTAAAAGGGGCAGTGCTGTGGGGGGGGAGTGAAAGGAGTGTTATGGGGAGGATGTGAAAGGGGCAGTGCTGTGGTGGGGGAGATGTGAAGGGGGACATGCAGCCGCACACAAAATGAGGTGCTGCACATAAAATGTGCGGGGGTACCATGAACTCTTAAACGCACTGAAATACATGGTACGGTTTCCCACACATGGAAATTGCATGGTACAAATGCACCATGCGGTTTCCATGCATATAAAATGTGCGGGGGTACCCAGCAGATAACGCAAGCACAGCAGCCCCATTCAAATGAATAGGCTGTCATGCCTGCACGCCTGGGCTGTGATGTAAAGAATCTGAGTTATCGCACAAAAATGCAGTTCGGACCTCTGCTGGAAGAAATTTTTACTAATCGACCTCCATGAATTTAGTTCCATACCCCTGGAGGAACCCTGGTTGAGAAAGGCTGCTCTACATCACCTCCAAACACCACCAGAAGGAGATCCTCAGAGGAAGAGGACCCTGCAAGTCATGTGGTTAGCCGAATGACTCCTGGTAAAGGTAGTTCTAAAATACGGGGGGGGGGGGATGCTCAAAACTCCTGGTCTACACACACAACTATAATCGTTGAAGAGAGGTCAGCTATGGCAACATATTGTACATGTTTCCTTTAACCACTTGCTTACTGGGCACTGGTATGGTATGTATGGTATGTTGCATTTACCTGCAAACAAGCCCGCTGGTTGCCGCATCCATCTTCGCCCCTCTTCCTACCGGGACTATTGACTCCGGCTCTGTGACTGGCCGGAGTCACATGACGTCACTCCCACATGCGCGTGGGAGCCACCGGTCACAGAACGTGCCCTTTAGAAATGGCACGATCGTGCCCTTTCTTCAGTGTGCATGCACCGTGCAGACTTAGAAGATAGTTCCAGTACCTACAGGTACGCCTTAATATAGGCTTACCTGTAGGTATAAGTGGTGTAACTAGATTTACAACCACTTTAAACCCCCTTCCTGCGCAGGCTAATTTTCAGCTTTCAGCCCTGTCACACTTTGAATGACAGTTGCGCGGTCATGCTACACTGTACCCAAATAAAATTTTTATCATTTTTTTTTCACACAAGTAGGTCTTTATTTTGGTGATATGTAATCACTACTGGGGTTTTTATTTTTTGCTAAACAAACAAAAAAGACCGAAAAAAAAAGTTTTCATACTTAGTTATAACATTTTGCAAACAGGTAACTTTTCTCCTTTGTTGATGTGTGCTGATGAGGCTGCACTGATGGGCACTGGTAAGGTGGCACTGATAGGTGGCACTGAGGCTGCACTGATAGGTGGCACTGATGGGCACCGATAAGTGGCACTGAAGGGCACTGATAGGTGGCACTGATAAACACTGGTAGGTGACACTGATAGACACTGGTAGGTGGCACTGGTGGGCACTGCTTAGCAGTAATTATGGGCACTGATAGGTGGCACTGATGAGGCGGCAGTGGCTCTCCGTGTGCATGAGCATGTCATTGGCTGACAGCTGATCACGTGGTAAGGGACCGAGGTCTTATTGACTCGCTGATCACAGAGCGCACCGCCCGCTCCGCGCAGGGGGCGCGCTGGCAGTGCATGCGCGGGAGGCTGTAATTTAGGTCCGCGCTATAGCGCGGGCAGAAGAGGTTAAAGTACAACTAAAAGCAAATGTTTTTCCCGTTTTGGACAGAGTGGAGAGGGAGTAGAACGCCTGTCGGATTTTTATTGCTGTCTGTGTCCCCGTTAGGGAGATTCTCCCTCTCTATTTGTCCTGTTTACCATTGTCATTGAAAGTAAAAGAAAATCCCAAATTTTTGGTTGTCCCCAGAAAAGTAATAGTCTGTCTGAGTCTATCTAAGTCAATGACTTAGAGCAAGTATACACTTCAGAAAAGACAGAGAACCCAGTCTTTTAGGCTGGCCATACACAAGTAATTTTTTTTCCTTTGACTTGTGTACAACTACCCTGCCCAGACATAGATCAGAGTTCGGCAGGGCCCTGCTGAACCGGCCAAATTTCATTCAATGTATGGCTAACTTACATCATGGGCACTGCTGTGACTGGTCTTCTATATATTATGATTGTCATTTTACTTGGCTCCTTGTCTGTGGAAGCTAAGTGAAGGTCCCCCTTGGTTACTCTATACATTGCCCTCCTTTTGTGTGTGAATCAAGACTGGGATATGGAATGGGTGGAGGGAGGGCACGGGGAATGGTGAAAGTCTCTTTGCTTTACCTGTAATGAAAAATATCTGTTCAATAACAACTCTCTACAGTGATTAGAAAAAAAGGACAACTTGCCTTAAATAGAACTAAACCCATTAATTTAACAGTTTCCCTAAACAGTTATATATAAGGCATGCCATGAATGATAGCTGTCACAGTTGCTTGTGCTCTAAACGAAATGTCACGTCATCAAATGGCTGGTGTCATAGCTGATCACATGTGCAGCACCATGGCAACTGTGGATCAAACAGAGGCTAAGATGACAGCTTTTTTAGCTGTGAAGAATAGGAGGGTTTATTTCCACTTTAACACAATACTCATTATTGCATGCTATAACACACATTAACCACTTCAGCCCCGGAAGGATTTACCCCTTCCTGACCAGAGCACTTTTTACAATTTGGCACTGCGTCGCTTTAACTGCTAATTGCGCGGTCATGCAATGCTGTACCCAAATGAAATTTGCGTCCTTTTTTCCCACAAATAGAGCTTTCTTTTGATGATATTTGATCACCTCTGCGGTTTTTATTTTTTGCGCTATAAACGGAAAAAGACCGAAAATTTTGAAAAAATTATATTTTCTACTTTTTGTTATAAAAAAAATCTAATAAACTCAATTTTAGTCATACATTTAGGCCAAAATGTATTCAGCCACGTGTCTTTGGTAAAAAAAAATGTCAATAAGCGTATATTTATTGGTTTGCGCAAAAACTATTTGCTGAGAGGTATATTGAGTCCATGGAATATTTTATATTTTGACACAAGTTGCGGGAAAATTACAAACTTTTTTTTTTTTTGCACAAAGTTGTCACTAAATGATATATTGCTCAAACATGCCATGGGCATATGTGGAATTACACCCCAAAATACATTCTGCTGCTTCTCCTGAGTACGGGGATACCACATGTGTGGGACTTTTTGGGAGCCTAGCCGTGTACAGGGCCCCGAAAACCAAGCACCGCCTTCAGGATTTCTAAGGGCGTACATTTTTGATTTCACTCCTTACTACCTATCACAGTTTTGAAGGCCATAAAATTCCCAATGGCGCTGTTTTCATCCGCCGAAATCTAAGTCATAAAATGTTCATAGCTTCGGTTTCTTAGGCCATAGAGATGTTTGGAGCAATTCTGGTCTCTGATCAGCTCTATGGTCAGCTGGCCGAATCACCGGCTGCATTCTCAGGTTCCCTGTTGGGACAGGAGAGCCAGAGAAAAACATGGAAGATGGTGGGGGGGGGGTGCATTCCCTCCCACTGCTTGTAAAAGCAGTCTAGAGGCTAATTAGCTGCTAGGATTGCTTTTACATGAAAGCTGACCACTGGCTGAAAAGAATGATACCAAGATGATACCTAAACCTGCAGGCATCATTCTGGTATAACCATTCAAAGTCCAGCAACATACCAGTACGTTGCTGGTCCTTGTTGGGCATATATTGTAAACTTTTTTTTCATGCAGCCTGTGGGCTGAACAAAAAAAGAGATTGATCAGTGGGTATGCCCACCATTAAAATACCTCCCTTCATCCACCCACTTATAATGATTGGCATATATGCATCGTTTATATATGCCGAAGCATGGGGCCATCCGCCCCAAAAGGTAGGAGCAAATCGTTCCTCCGCCCCTGCTGCCCCCATGCTTCGGCATATATGCTCTTTTTTTAACTGTGGTGGTGAAATCACCTCCTACAGCACTGGAGTCACGGCTTTATGTATCGTGGGAGCAAACGCTGTTGCTGTCAAGATAAATCCGTGCTGCAACTGAATTGCGTACCTGCTAATCAAATGATGGTTAACAATAAAACAAAGTAACATTACAGTATAACAGTAGGACTTACCATACCTGCAAAGCAAATACAAAAAAAAACATAGTAAAAAAATAAAATATTTTTTAACGCAACCTGTGCCTAAAATATATATATGCCGAAGCATGGGTGCATCCACCCGCAAAAGGTAGGAGCAAATCGCTCCTCCGACCCTGCTGCCCCCATGCTTCGGCATATATGCTCTTTTTTTTAACTGTGGTGGTGAAATCACCTCCGACAGTGCTGGAGTCACTGCTTTATGTATCGTGGGAGCAAACGCTGTTGCTGTCAAGATAAATAAATCCACTCTGCAGCTGAATGGCGTACCTGAAAACAAAAAAATGGTTAACAATAAAACACAGTAAACAGTAAACTATAAAAAAATTGCATACCTATAAAGCAAACATGATAAAACATAATAATAAAATATTGCAGAATAGAATACAGTAAAAAAGAGCAGAACAATAGAGAGAGAACAATAAAACAACAACTATTTTTGTTTTTTTTATTTTATATATTTTTTGTGTTTTGTTTTTTTTTTTGTTTTTTTTCACTTTTTTTGTAACTGTAACTTTTCTTACTGTAACCGGTTCCAGGTTCGGGTCTCTCAAAATGCGATGGCATCTTGGGAGACCCTGTGAAAGTGTGCCTAGTCTGTGCAGTGCTGTACCCTACGCTAATACTCAACTAGTGTATGGTAGCGTTCAAAACATTCACCAATGCAAAGACCAGGATTGTCAGGACAGGAGGGAGAATAATAGCGGATGTCACGCCTATATCCGCGCTTGCTGCAGACACGACATCTTTTTTGGGGGGCTCGTTGGGTAGGGGTACTCGGGAGGACATAAAGAAAATGCCTCTCATGCAGCCGGATTACTGCATTTGGTTGGGGAAGGTGAGATGGAGCACCGTCTGGAAACAGAAGGGCTCTGACGATCTCTTCCTGGATTTTAAGGAAGGATCCAGTCCGTCCTGAAGCTCTGTATAGCACATGAGCATTCAGCAAAGCCAATTGAAATAAATAAACAGACACTTTCTTGTACCAGCGTCTGGCCTTAGGGGCAATTAGGTACGGCGCCAACAACTGGTCGTTGAGGTCCACCCCTCCCATATTTTGGTTATATTCATGGACACAGAGGGGTTTCTCCACAACACCAGTCGCCGTAGTAATTTGGACCGTCGTGTCTGCATGAAGGGAGGTAAGAACGAAAACATTCTTATTATCCCTCCACTTCATAGCGAGCAAGTTATTACACTTGAAGCAGGCTCTCTTCCCCAGTCTAAGACGGGAATCTACAAGCCGCTGGGGAAAGCCCCGGCGATTAGGTCGCACGGTGCCACATGCTCCAATCTGCTGATCAAACAAGTGACTAAAAAGTGGCACACTCGTGTAATAATTATCCACATATAAGTGGTACCCCTTTCCGAATAAGAGTGACACCAAGTCCCACACAATCTTGCCAGCGCTTCCTATGTAGTCAGGGCAGTTTGTCGGCTCTACATGGCTATCTTTTCCCTTGTAAACCATAAAACTACATGTATAGCCTGTGGCCCTATCACAGAGCTTATACATCTTGACCCCGTATCTGGCACGCTTGCTGGGAAGGTACTGTTTGAAAGATAAGCGGCCATAAAACGTAATCAGGAACTCATCAGCGCAGACAACTTGATGGGGAGTAAACAAGTCTGCAAAACGTTGGTTGAAGTGGTTTACAAGGGGCTGAATTTTGTAGAGCCGATTGTATCCAGGGTCTCCACGAGGACGACAGAGTTCATTGTCATTGAAGTGCATGAACCACAAGATCTGCTCGTATCGTGCCCTGGTCATGGAGGCAGAGAACAAGGGCATATGGTGAATTGGGTCAGTGGACCAATATGACCGCAACTTACTCTTTTTATTTATGCTCATGTTAAGGGAAAGGCCCAGAAAGAGCTTAAATTCGGAAACCGTAATTGGTCTCCAATCTCTGGCAAGGGAGGACTGGGGAATATTGGCGATGTGTTGACCAGCGTACAAATTGCTTTGGTCCACAATGGATCTATAGAGATCTTCGGTGAAAAACAGCAAATAAAAATCAAGTGACGTAAAATCAACTGTTTCCACCTGAATGCCGGGTTGGCCAGTGAATGGGGGAAGTACGGGTGCTGCAGAAGTGGTGGGTTCCCAATTAGGATTGGCGAATGCAGCAGGAAGGGCACTATGGGCACGACGGGCCTGTGTTTGTCTTCTTCTTTGTGGCAGCGGGACACTACTTGTGCTTGCCACCTCACCAGCTTGAACTGCACTTATGGGACTCGCCACGTCACCACGTGATACTGCAGTGCTGGATTGACTATGACCAGGGTGTACTAGGCCGCTGGTGCTTGCCAGTTCACCAGAAGGAATAGCGGCGCTTGTACTGCTCTGCTCCATACGAGGGACCTGCGGTTCTTGCACATCAGAAGAAGATTGGGGTCTGGTATGCCTGACCTTGGCAGGGACCACAACTCCATCGTCAGAGCTACCTGTCATGGAGCCTCTGTCCTCTACAGGATCGTATTCTGAGCCTGAATCTGACAGATGAGTGACTTCCTCTTCACTATCTGTCATGCTCAGAAACGTGTAGGCCTCTTCACTAGTGTACCTTCGATTTGCCATTTTGGGCTCTAAATTTAGTGGTACACTAGTGAGACTCACGGGTAAAAAAGCTTCTGACTGTTAGCGACTGTATCAAAACGCTACCAAAAAAACTGTTAGCGATCGCAGGGATCAGGCCTGACTCTGCGAATGCTGCAGTTTTGTGTGTTTAGTGTTTTGTAAGTGACAGTGATTGATCGATACTGTACTTGGGTGGACTGGGCTGGGTGCAGGTGCTAGCAGGTATCTGGGCTGATCCCGCTAACACTGCGTTTTTGGGAACCCTAAACTGCTGGGGGCACTAGTATAGATCTTATCGGATCAGATATTGATCCGTTCAGATAATATACCACTAAGGGAGGTGTATGCTGCGTGCGTGGGTGTTAGCGGTACTGGCACTAACCTGACGCTGCCTGGGGCGACGTAGACCCTATCTGACCCTAAAACTTAACTTATACAATAAATCTTCCAATTGCTCGATTTGTTAAGTGTATGTTCTCAGATAATAAAAAAGGACACAAGCACTAAAATGTGAATAAGTGTTAAAAATCCAAAAACCTTCTGTAGTGATGATTATAATAATAGAAAGTCCAATGTTAATAATAGGGAATATATAAAAATAATATAAAATTGTATATCACAAGAAATGTCCCAATAAAACATATAAAATAGGTGGCCGTTCTTGTTTATACTTCAATATCGCCAATAGGAATCTATATTGGAACATACAATCTGATCATCAAATGTTTCCAAATATCGCTGTGTGATAAGATGTTTCCAGCAGAATATTCTTAGGTATCACCAGTATATGTAATGAAAAAGAGACAACATCATTGCGCAATGAACTTGTACTAGAAAACCAGCAGCACTACTACACTGAGTGCACTCAAGTTAGCCTGGATTGATAACAGCCTGGATGGAAGACAATCAGCCTTGAAAAAGTCACATGTCGGGTGACGCAGCGCGTAGGAGGAGTCAGTGACGTATGTTATTGTGGCTAGTCAGCAGCTTGCAACGAGCGGTGTGAGGATCCACCACGCCCCAAGCGGCTGATTGTCTTCCATCCAGGCTGCTATCAATCCAGGCTTACTTGAGTGCACTCAGTGTAGTGCTGCTGGTTTTCTAGTACAAGTTCATTGCGCAATGATGTTTTCTCTTTTTCATTACATATACTGGTGATACCTAAGAATATTCTGCTGGAAACATCTTATCACACAGCGATATTTGGAAACATTTGATGATCAGATTGTATGTTCCAATATAGAGGGGATTATTCCTATTGGCGATATTGAAGTATAAACAAGAACGGCCACCTATTTTATATGTTTTATTGGGACATTTCTTGTGATATACAATTTTATATTATTTTTATATATTCCCTATTATTAACATTGGACTTTCTATTATTATAATCATCACTACAGAAGGTTTTTGGATTTTTAACACTTATTCACATTTTAGTGGTTGTGTCCTTTTTTATTATCTGAGCACATACACTTAACAATTCGAGCAATTGGAAGATTTATTGTATTTGATTGGAAGGTTAATATTAGCGCAACTATATATTTTTTCACTATGTTATTTTAGGTGTCTGAACACTTTTTTAGTTTTGCAGCTTTTATTATTTGGTTTTCTTCCAAGTTTAAATTATTTTGCACTTTATTTTATTTATTTATTTATTTAGTGTCTCATCTATTTTCACTACAGCGCTTGAGTACATTTTTTAAATTTTTCACAAAACTTAACTTATATCACCGCCGGGCGATCAGGGGGTTAAACCTTTATTAGGTCATAAACGGCGGGTGCCCTGACACTATAAAAAACAAACTAACTAACCAGCGTCACCCATAACAGTTATACGGTGATCACTGGTGAAAGGGTTAACTAGGGGGCAATCACGGGGTTAAAACCTTTACTAGGTAGTATATGGGGATCCCTGACGCTATAAAACGCTGACGGCGCACCTAAATACTTACCTCCCTAACTAGCGTCACCTGTGACACTAATACAGCGATCAGAAATACGATCGCTTAGTGACACTGGCGACGGGGGGTGATCAAGGGGTTAAAACTTTATTAGGGGGGGTTAGGGGGGTACCCTAGACCTAAAGGGGCCTAACACTAACTGCCCTACCACTTATAACTGTCACAAAATTACACCAATGCAATAATCAGAAAAAAAACTGTTATTGGTGTTACTGTGACAGGGGGTACAGGGGGGTGACTGGGGGGGTGAAATGTGTGCCTAGAGTGTTCTACTGTTAGTGTAGTGTTGGTGCACTTACTTGGATGTCTTCTCTCCTCAGCACCGCACCGCAACGAAAAGACCGTGATGTAATGTTTACATTACAGAGGCAGAGGAAGATTGTAATTCGTTGGGAGTGATCGCGAGGGGATGGCCACGAATGAGTGGCCTCCCCCTCAGCACGGATCGCTCCCCTAACGATGCTGACCGCCTCGGGCACCGGAGGGAGGCAAATCACATGCCAGGTACGTGATTTTGCCTGCCCGTGCCATTCTGCCGCAGTATATCTGCATTAGGTGGTCGGCAAGTGGTTAAAGTGTTTGTTACACCAACATGTCATATTCCTGATATGTGTCTGTTGTACCATGTACCTATGTTAATTATGTGCAATACCTGGTGATCCTTCCAGTCTCTCTGCCTTCCTATTTCTAACTGACCACACAAGGCATGGAAGCACGTCCATCCCAGCATGATCAATTTTCTGGATGTGCTGGGAGAACAGTCAGCCTGTCCTCCAGTGATCAGGCTTGTGCTGACACACACCCCTGCAGTCTCCACTCCCACCTCTCCAAGTTGATTATGCAGCTGATAACAGTATGCAATCACTTATAAAAAAAAAAGAGAAAAAAGGTATTTATAAAAAAATGTATTATATATGTATGTATAACCAAACATTTTGCCTTTAATTTATATTTGAAGCTGAAGTAAGGCCCCTTTCACACTTGTACGACTTGCCCTACGACTTGGGACTGCAAAGTCGTATGACAAGTTGTTCCCCATGATTTCCAATGACAACCATTCATATTAGTACGACTTCAAGTCGTTCTGACTTCAAAGTAGTCCCTGCACTACTTTGGGACGACTTTGATCTTACTTCAGCCCATTCAATATCACTGAAGTCGGAGCAAAGTCTGATCGCCATCTTAACTGATCTGACTTTGTCATGTGACTTGTGCTCTGGTGATCTTGAAGGGGAACTCTACGCACAATGTAAAAAAAACTGGCATGGGTTCCCCATCCAAGAACATACCAGGCCCTTCGGACTGGTATGGATTTTAAGGGAAACCCCCACCCAGAAAAAACTGTGTGGGCCCCCCCCCCCAATCCATACCAGACCTTTATCCGAGCACACAGCCCGGCAGGTCAGGAAGGGCCACATTTAGCCTGCGGGACGTAGTTTGCAGACCCCTGCTTTAGATTGACAGCACAATGTTCTATCTGCAGGAGCCTTAGTTAAATGGTGTATATGCTCTGTCCAGTCCCTGATCATGATACATCCAGCTTCCCAACTACAACAAACATTTAAGAGGTAAATTAGATTTCCTTTAAGACATTTAACATGCCAACCTACATTGAAAACATCCGTCTTTTACTCAGGAAGGAAAAAAAGAGAGAGTTTAGCATGATGGACTTTAACTCTACACATCTCAAACATAAACTCATCGTTGTCAGTAATGGCATGGATAAGGGAAAAGTTAACTTTAAGACTACAAATATACAATTGGAAAGTGTATTACCATATGGTTTTACATAAATGCATGTCTAACAATTTGCACATTTATGAAAGTATCCCCCAGTGATGTCACATCCATAAAATATAACCAGTATTGAAAATGACCATTGCCGCTTCTGTAAAACATCATTTCAGCTTGAGGAGTTGTAATGTCAGAAGTCACATCTGGAAAACAGTGGAGAGGATGAATTGTTCTGAAAATGTTCCATGATTCTGAATGCAGGAAAGTACAACACACCAGGATCACGTCGTATAACAAGATTTGATTGAATTTGAAATGCGTGTAATATAAGGAATGATGTAATCAGTTCACTGTACAACAAAAATTACATTAAAGGCCCGTTCACACCATCCCACACATGTACTGCACAATATAACACGCATTGATGTATGTTGTGAAGGGTGGGGCACTGCGTTGTAACACACACAGTTTACATTTTTCTTTTTTTTACTGTACTTAATGTGAAAAAAAAAAAACTTAGTTTAACTTTCGCCACCTCACCACATTGTGACACACTGTGGTGCATTAATATGTAGTGGGGAGCATTGGGCTGCGTAAAAAATGCAACACATGCCAGGACACACGGAGAACAACAGTTTCTATGTGACTGCATTGATTAATGCAGATAAATGCACCTTGTGTGGAGTAGTTTTAAAGTGGAAATGGATGAAGTGTGTTGCCAGCACACCAGCAAGATTGTTTCAAAGTGGAAAGCTCTTGTTTTTGAACCTTGCAGGGACTCTTCTTCAGGTATGTCATGTATGACGTATTTCATTCATGATGCACACCATGACCAGTTGAAATTCATTGCAGCACCCTTTTAATCACATAGTAAATTCCAGTATGGTCTGTGTGAGAGAATATACCACATTAAGGTGAAACAGAACTAAAAAAAGTCAGTCAGTGGACAAAGCACTAGTCATCAGTATTGCCTGTGAGCACCCTACAACTGACATTTCCCCATTACTGACTTACCATGCTTTGTTTTGCACTGTCCCTATATGGAGGTGGCTTTGTATGGCAGCCATCCTGGTAGAGGCAGGGTTTTGTTCCTCCAGCTCAGAGCTCTTCCCCCAATGACTAGAGATCTGATAACTGGTGGGTGAATATTCAAGATGCAGCAGGAGAGGGTCACAAAGCACAGATCTACAAAATAAATAGAGCAGAGGCAGGGGGAATGCATTTAGTACAGAATCCTCTCCAACAAGCAACACAGTAATGACATCCCCAAATTTTTCTCCAGATCTCCTGAGATTAGCATGGGCAGATGTGCCTTATATCTCACACTGTAGATATATAGCTATGAGAGTGCAGACACAACACACATTCACATGAGAGGAAATTCACTGCGGTTCTCATGAGGAATTCAATAAAAAAAGCATCCCTCTCAAATCTCTGAAATGAAAAAGGAGGACACCTTTTAACACACAGTATGTAAGCTCCCCCTTTATGGATCACTGCCTTGTCGTGGCGAAGGGGCTTGTGTAATTCAGTGAAACTACGAGCTATGCCATGTAGCCAAGATGGACAGGTCGCAGCGGAGAATTCTGACAAAACTGGAGGAAATGGCAACCCCAGTATCCTTGCCAAGAAAACCTCACGGACAAAAAGAAAAGGCTAACAAATGTGATACGTGAAGATAAGTCCCCCAGATGGGAAGGTGTCCAATGTGCTACTGGGGAAGAACAGAAGGCAATTACAAGTAGCTCCAGAACTAATGAAATGGCTGGGCCAAAGCCGCAAAGGACACTCAGCTGTGGATGGTAGGAGTGAAAGGAAAGTCAGATGCTGTAAAGAAGAATACTGCATAAGAACCTGGAATGTAACATCAATGAATCAGGGTAAGCTGGATGTGGTTAAACAGGAGATGGCAAGACTGAACGTCAATATCTGGTAAATTAGTGAACTAAAATGGACTGAAATGGGCAAATTCAACTCAGATGACTACTATATCTACTACTGTGGACAAGAATCTCTCAGAAGAAATTGTATAGCCCTCATAGTCAACAAAAGAGTGAGGAAAGCAGTACTGAGGTATAATCCCAAAAAAGACAGGATGATCTCAGTCCGTACCCAAGGCAAACCACTGAACATCATGATAATCCAAGTTTATCCACCAACCTCTGATGCTGAAGAAGTTGAGGTTGACCGCTTTTATGAAGATCTACAACACCTTTTAGAACTAACTCCAAAAAAAGATATCCTTCTCATAATGGGAGATTGGAATGCTAAAGTAGGAAGTCAATGCATTTCTGGAAAAACAGGTAAATATTGCCTTGGAGTACAAAAGGCAGCAGGACAAAGGCTAATAGAGTTTTGTCAAGAGAACACACGATAATAACAAACACTCTTTTCCAACAACCAAAGAGGCGACTCTACATATCGACATCACCGGATGCTCAATAACGAAATCTGATTATCTTCTTTGCAGCCAAAGATGGAGAAGCTCTATACAGTCAGTCAAAACAAGACCTGTAGCTGACTGGCTCAGACAATGAGCTTCTTATGGCAAAATTCAGGCTTAAAATGAAGAAAGTGGGAAACACCACAAGACATTTCAGATATGATCTAAATCGGATCCCTTGTGCACATTCAGTGGAGTGCCTGAGGAACTATGGAAGGAAGTGTGCAACATTGTTGGAGGAAAACAACAGAATGGGAAAGTCTAGAGAGCTTTTCAAGAAAATTGGAGATATCAAGTTTTGTGCAAAGATGGGCACAATAATAAACAAAAATGGCAAGGACCTGACAGAAGCAGAAGAGAAGAGATAACAAGAATACACAGAAGAACTATACGAAAAAGATCTAAATGTCCCATATAACCACTATGAGGCAGTCATTGACCTTCAACCAGACATCCTGGAGAATGAAGCCAAGTGGGCCTTAGAAAGCATTGCTAATAACAAAGCTAGCGGAAATGATGATATCCCAGCTCAGTTATTTAAAATTCTAAAAGATAATGCTGTTAAGGTGCTGCACTCAATATGCCAACAAATTTGGAAAACTCAACAATGGCCACAGGACTGGAAGAGGTCCGTTTACATTCCAATACCAAAGAAGGGCAGCGCCAAAGCATATTCAAACTACAGTACGATCGCACTCATCTCACACGCTAGCAAGGTTATGCTGAAAATTCTTCAAGCTAGCCTTCAGCAGCATGGGAACCGAGAGCTACCACAAGTACAAGCTGGATTTCGAAGAGGAAGAGGAACTAGAGATCAAATTGCCAACATTCGCTGGAACATGGAGAAAGCAAGGGATTTCCAGAAGAATGTCTACTTCTGCTTTATTGAGTACAGTAAAGCCTTTGATTGTGTGGATCACAACAAGATGTGGCAAATACTGAAAGAAATGGGAATACCAGACCATTTCACCTGTCTTCTGAAAAAAACTGTCTGCAAGTCAAGAAGCAACAGTTAGAACAGGACATAGAACAACTGACTGGATCAAAATTGAGATAAGAGTGGGCAAGGATGTATATTGTCACCCTACTTATTAAACTTATATGCAGTGTGCATCATGTGAAATGCCAGGATCGACGATTCACAAGCCAGAATTAAGATCGCTGGAAAAAATATCAACAACCTGAGATATGCAGACGATACCACACTAATGGCAGAAAGTGAAGAAGAACTAAAGAGTATCTTAATGAAGGTGAAAGAGGAGAGTGCAAAAGCTGGCCTGAAATTAAACATTAAGAAAACTAAGATCATGGCAACCGGTCCCATCACTCCTTGGCGAATAGAAGGAGAAGAAATGGAAACAGTGACAGATTTTATCTTCCTAGGCTCCAAGATCACGGCAGATGGTGACTGTAGCTATGAAATTAAGAGGCGCTTGCTTTTGGGGCAGAAAGCAATGGCAAGCCTAGACAATATTATAAAAAGCAGAGACATCCCCCTACCAACAAAGTGCCGTAAAGTCAAAGCTATGGTATTCCCAGTAGTAACCTATGGCTGTGAAAGTTGGATCATAAATAAGGCTGAACGCCGAACAATTGGTGCTTTTGAACTATGGTGTTGGAGAAGACTCTTAAAAGTCCCTTGGATGGCAAGAAGATCAAACCGGTCAATCTTGAAGGAAATCAACTCCTGAAGCTAAAACTTGAATACTTTGGCCACCTAATGCGAAGAGAGGAGTCATTGGAAAAGACCCTGATGCTGGGAAGCATGGTAGGAAAAAGGAGAAGAGGACGACAGAAAACAAGATGGTATAGATAGCATCATCTAAACAATGAATATGAAGTTAAGCAAGCTCCAGGAGGCAGTGGAGGACAGAAAAGCCTGGAGCGTTATTGTCCATGAGGTCACGAAGAGTCGGACATGACTGAACAACAACAATGTAAGCACAGGAAAGATCCCTGCCATGGTTTTGGTTACACAGACTACAAATATCCAGTGGCAAGAAAAAGTATGTGAACCCATTGGAATTAACAAGTTTTCTGTAGTAATTGGACATAAAATGTGACATGGTCCTCATCAAGTCACAACAGACAAACACAATGTGCTAGCACACAAACAATTATAATTTCTTGTGTCTTTATTATTGAATACACCTATTAAACATGCAGAGTGCTGGAGGAAAAGGTACGTGAACCCATTGACTAATTACTTCAACAAAAGGTAATATGAGTCAGTAGTTTGCATACCTGGAGTCCAATTAATTAAATTAGTTTGGAGGTGTGGTTTAGGGCTACTTTGATAGATATAAGACACTCAAACATTTTAAGATTGCTGTTCATAAGAAGCATTAGTTGATGTAAACCATGCCTCACAAAAATGAGCTCTCAGAATACATATGATTAAAAGCAGCTGACTTGCATAAGGCTGTAAAAAGATAGAAAGCAATCTCAAAGTGTTTAAGCATCCATAAGTCAACAGTTAGATAAATTGTCTATAAAATGGAGACAGTTTAGTACTGCGGCTACTCTTCCTGGAAGTGGATACACAGCCAAGTTGACTCCCAAGGCAAGGCAACTCAGAATCCTTAATGAGGTAAAGAACCCACGAGTAACAGCTAAAGGCTTGAAGATGTCACAGGAACTGGTAAATATCCCTGTCCACATGATTCTACCATACATACAGTGCCTTGAAAAAGTATTCATACCACTTGAAATTTTCCACATTTTGTCATGTTACAACCAAAAACGTAAATGTATTTTATTGGGATTTTATGTGATAGACCAACACAAGGTGGCACATAATTGTGAAGTGGAAAGAAAACGATAAATGAACAATGGCAACATGCATGTATCTTTGCACACAAATGCTCCATTAGCTCCCGTTTTCAGGAACTTTCATATAAACTACTATCACATTGGTATATAACTCCTGAGAAGTTGAAACAATGGTTCCCACAGTCCTCTGATTTTGTTGGCGTTGTAATCAAGAGATAGGTTCTCTGGTGCACATTTGGTGGAAATGCCCTCTTATAACCCCATTTTGGCAGAAAATGTGTGCATTGATAAAAAGTATTACTGATACTAATATTAAATTGACACCAGCCTGTTACTTCATATTTCTGACTGCTCTATGAAAAAATTTTAAAAAATTTTAACAAGATACCTGCTAATACCACAATATTGGAAATCTACCTGCATTCCATCAATTAAAGTGGTTGTAAGCCCGAGCAAAAAAAAAACAACCTGCAAGACAAAGGCATAATGAGCTAGTATGCATAGCATACTAGCTCATTATGTATTACTTACCTTAGATTGAAGCCCCCGCAGCGGTCCTTCACTGCTCAAGCCAGTAACATCTCTCCCGGAGTTACTTCCAGGTATCGCGGGCTCTGGCGCTGTGAATGGCCGGAGCCGCAATTACGTCACTTCCGCGCATGAGCGCGGGAGCCGCCGGTTAAGGCACAGTCTAACTGAAGCAAGGGCACGTACGTGCCCTTGCTTTAGTTTGCTTCAGTGCGCATGTGCTGATGACGTCGGCACATGCAAATGCAGGGGATATCTCCTAAACCGTTCAGGTTTAGGAGATATCCAGGGTAGCTACAGGTAAGCCTTATTATTGGCTTACCTGTAGCAAAAAAGTGTGTTAAAAGGGTTTACAACCACTTTAAAGAATGGAATAATACATTTCAGGAGCTTTAGAACATGGAGGAAGTAGTAGCAACAGCTAACAGATCAATAGAGAAATGTAATAAGATATGGTCACCATGGGTTATTGTTTTGCTTGCGTCTATCTAGAAAGGTTACTCTGTGGTATAAGCAAGGAAGCTGAGATTTCTGCAGTGTGTAAATTGTGCTTTTACTATACAAAGATGCTGTACATACAAAACTATTACAATCTTAGGAATACAATACAAGACTGACAGATCTCTATAACAAGCAAAATGCCTATCAAATGAACAGCCTATAGTCTATATTAGTACAAATGCTTAAAAGTTACTTGTCTTCTGTTACTGTATGTTCCTGATCTCCATTGGCAACGATGCTTCTTGGACACCAGGCAGTGTTCTTGTATCATGAGTGGCGGCTTCAGTCATTCTTTCAGTTTGGAAACCTCAAACAACTAAATCTCTTTCTTGTGTACTGTAGCACTAGAGACAATAGCCTGGAAACAATACAACAATACCCCCATTGTATAAAACAGCATTTGTTTGAGAAATCTACTCAAGCCAAAAACTGACAATACAGTCAGGTCCATAAATATTGGGACATCGACACAATTCTAATGTTTTTGGACATATACAAACTGTTGTAATTCCTACACTGTTCACCTGATTTGGATGTAAATACCCTCAAATTAAAGCGGAAAGTCTGCAGTTAAAGCAAATCTTGTTTGTTTCATTTCAAATCCATTGTGGTGGTGTATAGAGCCAAAAACATTAGAATTGTGTCGATATCCCAATATTTATGGACCTGACTGTATCTCTATGACCAACCACTATTGTTATGTCCCATGTATCTTCTGTCTGATTAATAAAAAAAAATCATATTGTAACAAACGCAACACATTCCGCCCTAGATTTTTTTTCCTTTCAGACTACACACAAAATCTCTTCATTACTAAACTAATTCTAAACATTAACTTTTCTTGAATGCAACACCTCCCATTTCTGTCACCAAGAAGGTGTTTCAATCTTTAACTAAAAAAGTTCATTAGAAAGTCCATTCTAAAGTTCTTTAGAAACAAGTCCAGGCTTGTAATACATCAAAGGCCTTGCTCTCCACAGCTCTTGCGATCTTCCGTCATTCTTTCCATCATGTAACCACTTTTCTCTGGTCTTCCTATAGATCAAATCGGAGACAGCCTGTGGAGTGGAAAACAAAGCAGATTATCTGTTCCTTCTAATAATACATAAACAGTAGATCCAGGCCCTTCAGCTAAAATCTCTCCTCTATGTGGCTTCTTGCCTGGATATCTGACTAACACTTTGCCCCCTGCCTGTACCCACTTCTGACCCTCCCAAAGAACATCAATAGGGAGGAGAGGAAATATACTGATATTTCCCAGAAGATCACTGCTGTTTATTTTGGAAGGTTTGCTGTTATGTAGCCTCACTTTCCACTCTTGCTGAGAAGTATCCACTAACCAGTCAGAGTCCCAGCCACTGTCTTGAAGCTCATCTGTCAATGCAAATGTAACTTCAAACCTTCCTGCCAGATTCCCTCTCATTCCTAGATAGGCTTCAACTTCAGATACATCACTCTTGGTTTCTATGTCATGGGAAGCAGTAACATGGTATCTGTTAAGCCCTGTTCTTTCAGGAACCTTACATAAATACTGAACTCTGCACTCCAGCTATGGAATCTGTGCCCCAGCCCCTATCATCCTCTCATATGGTGTGCTTTTGGCTATTGGCCTAGAATTCAACAACATGACTGCCTGTGTGAGGACCCGATCCCACCCTCTTAGTGTATGTGTGGGTGTAAGTTTGCGTATCTGGTCCTTCAATAGCCCGTTGTATCTTTCAATCAAACCAGCTGCCTATGGATGGTATGGGATGTGGCACAACCAGTACACTCCAGAATCTTTGGCCCACTGCTGTATTGTTGATCCAGTGAAGTGTGAGCCGTTATCACTTTGGACTTGTTTGGGACAACCATAAGCAACGACAAGTTTCTGGAGTAGTTGAAGCGTTGCAGCTTGATCTGCACGTTTGCAGGGATGAACAAGCATAAGTCCTGAATAGGTGTCCACTGCAGTGCAACAATATCTCAGTCCATTCTTTCCCCGGGGCAGGGGGGTGATGAAATCGATCTGCCAGATCTCTGCAGGCCTCTCACCCCTCTTAATCGACCCGGTGGAGTACTTTTGCAATGGCCATTGTCACACTTTTCCACACACTGTACAGTTCCCCGTTACAGTCTTTATCATGTCCATGGATATAGGCAATCCTCTCTGCTGTGCCCATTCATATATTGCTTTCTGCCCCAAATGTCCAGATTGCTTGTGGACCCAATTGGCCAAGTTCATCAAGACAGGATCAATTGGCACAACTGCTTTTACTTTGGTGATTTCATCTGCAACTCTGTTATAGTTCTCAAAGTCTGGGACTAGGGGCACATGTGCATCAACATGCCCCACTTTTATGGTGTGGGAGTGAGCTTTCTTCCAGATGTAGTCCCAGACTTCCTTGCCTCCCCACACCACCTTTCCATGAATCATCCATTCATTGGACTTCCACGTGGGCATCCAAGTTGTCAGTCCTTTAAAAACGCCCAGCTGTCAGTGTAGATAGTGACATGGGAAGAAGGATCCTCCTGAAGAGTCATCACCACAGCTTTCAACTCTGCATACTGACTGGACCCTCCAATTCCGGGTCTCCTGCAGGACTGTGTCTGTACTTGGGTTGTAGGCTGCTGCTGTCCATTTACGTCCAGACGAGGTGACTATGGCTGAACCATCAGTGAACCACGCTGACTCCTTCATGTCTTCTGACAGAGACTCAAAGGGTGGAGCCTCTTGAATGGGGGATGACTGCAGCACAGGAATTTCTTCTTCTGGCCGGGTGCTGGTAAAAGTGATAAGCCCAGCCAACTGTTTTGAAATGTCTCTAACATCCCCAGCTGCAATACCCCCTCTTTCTTGAAGGTACCACTTCCATTTCATCAGTGTCTGGTTCTGGGCTACAGCTGCCCTAGTGGTCAATCCATTATCTCTCACCCATCCTGCTATTGGCAATGCAGTATGGATGGTGACTGTGTCCTTTCCTGTAATGGTCTCTACATGTTGAAGTGCTGTGAAGGCCCCAAACAGGTACTTCTCTAGGGGCGTGTATCTCTTCTGTGCCCCTGTCAGTTGTTTGGACCAAAATCCAATGGGTATTGCTCTCAGTCCTTTCTTTTCATTTGGTTGCCACAGACTCCAAGATATGGTACCATTCTGCTCCACTACATCCAGCTGAAATGGTACTCCTTGCCTTACAGGTCCTAATCCCTGATGCTGCAAAATAGCTTCTTTAGCAGCCAGGAATGCAGTCCGCTGCTCTGAACCCCATGAGAACTCAGTCTTTTTTCTGGTGACATTATATATATATATAGGCCTCAGAATCAGATGTGGGATGAACGATCTCCAGAACCCCACAACTCCAATGAACTTCTGTGCCTCCTTTTTGGTAGTAGGGGGCGACAGCACCTGGATAGTTTGCACAACTGTCTCTGGAATTTTCCTCTGCGGCCCAGTCCACATCATTCACAGGAATTTCACTTCTGTGGCAGGTCCTTGGACTTTGTCTCTGTTGATAGCACACCCTCTGTTCTCCAAGTGCTCTATCACCAGGTGCAGTGCTTCAGCTACATCTTCTTTTGTCCCAGAGCTCATGATGTCATCAATGTAGTGAAACACAGCGACTTTCAAATTCAGGGTACTTAAATCTCGGGCAATCAGTCCATGACAAATCGTTGGAGAATGAACATAGTCTTCAGGAAGCACGGTGAAAGTGTACTGGCGGCCGTCCCACACTATAGCAAACTGGTCTTGACACTCTGGGTCTATCAAAATTGAAAAGAAAGCATTAGCCAGGTCTATCACAGCATGATATTCTCCTGCATCTTTAGCAATTTTCTCAACAATTGAGATCATATCTGGTACAGCTGATTTCAATGGAGGTGCCACTTTGTTTAGACCTCTGTAATCCACAGTCATTCTATATGTCCCATCAGGTTGCTTTACTGAGAACACCGGAGACGAGAAAGGACTTACAGCAGGTCTAAGGATCCCTACTCTCAACAGTTCTTGAATAGTCTCCCCAATTTCTTTGTGTCCTCCAGGAGGACTGTAGACAGGGGTCCATTTCTCATGACCTTTGACCACAGCCTTCACCGCCCTAACCAGATACGCTTTATCAGGATACCCGAATGTGCATGTACCTCTTTCAGTCTGAATTGACTGACCTTGAAGTACATCAATCCCAAGAATATTTTCGGGTAACTCTGATACCAAAACATTTGTCATAAATCCTGATCCCTTGCCAATAGCCAATTTCACCCGTATCCTAACTGCTGGTGTGGTTTGCCCTCCCAAAACTTCTACATAAATCAATTCTCCTTTGTGATGGGAAGGATTAAATTGCAAAAGTGTAACTTTAGCTCCGCTATCAACTAAAGCCATTACATGTGTAGGAGAAGATGACTTCCCCCACCATACAGTGACAGGTGCATATGGACGTCGGTCTCCTGCTGTCACTGCCCTCACGGCTATTACAGGAGACTCACCTTCCCTTCATAAAGGATAAGGGACCTCCCAATCCCCTTTTCTGATTCTCTCTAACTCCTCTCCAGGATAAAGGGATTTAGGTTCATGTTCAGTTTTGGGACTTGGTTTGGGGCTAACAGGAGGAGTCTGTTCTGTTTTCTCTAAGTCCAGGCTGATGTTATCTTCACTAGGAGTAGTGTTTCTAACCCTGACAGTTTTCCCTACTAAATGTTTCCACCTCTTCAGCATTTCTGCAGTAGAAATGCCATCTCATCTTTAGGTACTCCTGCGTTTAATAGGTCCACCCACATTTGTTTCCTAGAAATAACTAGCCTGGTTTTCTCTTCACCTCCTGTCTTCTCTACCCCATTCCCTTTCTTCTCTGTTCTTTTCTGCTTGTATTCTTCCTGTCTGGCCTTGACCTTATCTACTGCCCTGACGGGTTTTGTTTTAGTCTCCTCTAGCTCCCCCAACTGGCTTAAAAGGGTTGTGGCTTCATGAATTTTGCTGTTTAATCCTAGGCCTCCCAACAAGGACAATAATGGAGCCCTGAGATTAAATGGCGCAGACTTCATCAGCTTAGAGCGCAGAGCAGACGTAAAGGGTTCCATATCTGGACCCATCCATTCTGGAAACGTATTTAATCCGGTTATACAACCCATCTCGCGTAACCTGGAAATACCCTCTCCTATTGCTCTCCATGAGTAGGTATTTTTCAGGTCAGTAGGACTAGAGTATACTCGGACTATTCCATCTCTCACGAGGTCTAACAGTGAAAAATTCACGCTAACCTCTCTGGCTTTTCGCATTGCCTGACGCAATTGTGGATCATGGGTTAACACTCCCATAGTCACTGCTTCCTTACCTGACAAAACAACACTGTCCGCCCCTTCATCCCATAAGCGTAGGAGCCAGGTCAATAGGGGCTCCCCAGACCTTTGTTTGTATTGTTTTGCCAGCTCATGGAGTTCAGTTTGTGTAAACTCCCGTACTTCTTCAAATTCAACATCTCTGGGGTTGCGATAATGCACATCCCCATCTGCCATATCCTCTCTATCATGTTGCCGTTTCCTATGCTTAGTAATGAGAGGTCTGGCATACTTTTTCTTTTGCACTAGCAGATCATCATGCGAAATATCAAACTCTATCTCCTCATCTTCACTATCATTTGAGGAGAGCACATCCTCACAATCCCAATTTTGGGATGTGACAATGGCTCGTACCCTGGCTTTACTAACAGGTTTACGGCCCTTCCTTTTCCTTAAGGCATTCATTGATTTGGTCATGAGGGCTGCACACCACTCTTGCAAATCATCAGCCCGACTAGCAGTTGAACGTACACACTCTGTAGCAACTGCTAGCTGGACTTTTAATACCTTAACTTCTGCCTCTGCCTTCTCCCTTTTCTGTGATTTAGTGTAAATAGCATTAAGGAAATACCAGCCCACTGTGGATACTGTCCTCTTCTCTTTTTTACTTAAATCCAACCCCTTAAGGCTAAAATCTACAAAATGATCTGAGACTTTATCACCCCAAGTCAGCTTCAAGGGAGAAGCATACTTCACAAATTCTTTAGCAAGAGGCTCCCACTCATTGTCTCTGGCCCAGATAGGTAAGCTGCACACTTCCTTCTGGCCACCAGAACCCTCTGCAGCCTTGCTTTTCCTAAACAGCTTACGCAGCATTTTACCTAGCCCAAGCTAGACAACACACTACAGAAAAAACAGGTCTGCTTTAATTGAACTATAGCACAGATCCCGGACGAGCCCCCAAATGTTTTGCTTGCGTCTATCTAGCAAGGTTACTCTGTGGTATAAGCAAGGAAGCTGAGATTTCTGCAGTGTGTAAATTGTGCTTTTACTATCCAAAGATGCTGTACATACAAAACTATTACAATCTTAGAAATACAATACAAGACTGACAGATCTCTATAACAAGCAAAATGCCTATCAAATGAACAGCCTATAGTATACAGGTATATTAGTACAAATGCTTAAAAGTTACTTATCTTCTGTTACTGTATGTTCATGATCTCCATTGGCAACGATGTTTCTTGGACACCAGGCAGTGTTCTTGTATCATGAGTGGCGGCTTCAGATGTTACAGCATGATGGTGTGTGTGTGTGTGTCCCTAGCTTATGCCTGAACCCCCCTTTTATGTGCCAGGCTGTTTACCATAGTTACCAAACAACAGAAAACATACCTGTTTGCTGTAGCTGTGTAGACAATGGACTGTTGAAAACTGTATCTACGTAACCATTGGCTAATCAAACCAACACCTGACAGTAATCTAACAGTCATTCTTTCAGTTTGAAAACCTCAAACAACAAAATCTCTTTCTTGTGTACTGTAGCACTAGAGACAATAGCCTGTAAACAATATAACAATACCCCCATTGTATAAAAACGCATTTGTTTGAGAAATCTACTCAAGCCAAAAACTGACAATATCTCTATGACCAACCACTATTGTAATGTTATGTCCCATGTATCTTCTGTCTGATTAATAAAAAAAAATCATATTGTAACAAACATAACACAGTTATTTTCAGAAATTTTCCAGACTTCGCTCAGGTTACAACTTGGTTAATTGGATAAGTCTGGACCCTTATTTAAATCTTCATTTATGAGTTTACACTAAATCGCTTATTGTTATCTTTATTATTTTATTATTTTTACTCAGATCTATCTTTTTTTCTAATTTTTCTTTCTTTTTTTTTTTTTACTTCTATATCTTAAATGGTTCATATTAATATACTTTCATATTATTAGTATTCATATTAATATACTTAGATTACTGAATGTTAATTTGGCATTCAATTAATTTAACAATGTTGTTTATGTTTACATGTTGTAAAACGTTTGTGATTGTATGTGGAATACAAAACCTCATGTATGTTTAATATGTTTAACAAAATGAATAAAAATTTATTGTACTAGATAAATGGTTTTCCAAATTTTTTACAAATAAATATGTGAAAAGTGTTGTGTGCATTTGTATTCAGCCCCCTTAACCAATACTTTGTAGAACCACCTTTTCCTGCAATTACAGCTGCAAGTCTTTTTGGGTATGTCTCTACCAGCTTTGTACATCTAGAGAGTGAAATGTTTGCCCATTCTTCTTTGCAAAATAGCTCAAGCTCTGTCAGATTGGATGGAGAGCATCTGCGAACAGCAATTTTCAAGTCTGGCCACATATTTTCATTTGGATTTAGGTCTGGACTTTGACTGGGCTATTCTAACACATGAATATGCTTTGATCTAAACCATTCCATTGTAGCTCTGGCTGTATGTTTAGGGTTGAGGTCCTGCTGGATGGTGAACCTCCACCCCAGTTTCAGGTCTTTTGCAGGCTCTAATGCCCCGTACACATGAGCAGAATTTCCGTCGCAAAAAACTTGGATGGTTTTTCCGACGAAATTCCGCTCAGACTTGGCTTGCATACACACGGTCACACAAAAGTTCTCTGAACTTTCGACCGTCAAGAACGCGGTGACGTACAACACTATAACGAGCTGAGAAAATAAAGTTCAATGCTTCCGAGCATGCGTCGAATTGTTTCCGAGCATGCGCGGGAGTTTTGCGCGTCGGAATTGATACAGAAGATCGGTATTTCTGATCGGAATTTTTCCCGACCGAAAAATAGAGTACATGCTCTCAATCTTTTGCTGGCTGGAATTCCGCCAGCAAAAGTCTGATGGAGCATACACACGGTCGTAATTTCCGACCAAAAGCTCCCATCGGACTTTTGCTGGCGGAATTTCCGCTCGTGTGTACGCGGCATAACAGGTTTTCTTCTAATGCTGCATACACATGGGCAGACTTTCCGACCGGACTGGTCCAACGGACTGAATCCGGCGGACAATCCGACCGTGTGTGGGCAGCATCGGACTTCTGACGGACCGTTTCGGTCGGAAATCCGACGGACTTTAGATTTGAAACTTGCTTCAAATCTTTACATAGTAACTCCGCCGGACTCAGTTCCAGACGGAAAGCCCGTTCGTCTGTATGCTGGTCCGACAGACCAGATACGACGCAGGGGCAGGGTACTACATCTCGAGCTCGCTGCAATAGGAAAAACAAATTTTTCTTTTGCGGCGAGCGCGGGGCATACCAGGCCCTTAGGTCTGGTATGGATTTTAAGGGGAACCCCCTACGTTGCAAAAACGGCGTGGGTCCCCCCAAAATCCATACCAGACCCCGATCTGAGCACGCAGCCCGGCTGGTCAGGAAAGGGGGTGGGGACGAGAGACTGGACCCCCACCCTCCTGAACCGTACCAGGCCACATGCTCACAACATGGGGGTGGGTGCTTTGGGGGAGGGGGGCGCCCTGCACCCCCTCACCCCAAGGCACCTTGTCCCCATGTTGATGGGGAGAAGGGCCTCTTCCCGACAACCCTGGCCGTTGGTTGTCGGGGTCTACGGGCGGGGGGCTTATCAGAACCCGGGAGCCCCCTTTAATAAGGGAGCCCCCAGATCCCAGCCCCCCACCCCATGTGAATATGGGTCACATGGTACCCCTACCCATTCACCTAGGGAAAAAGTGTCAATAAAAAAACACACTACAAAGGTTTTTAAAGTAATTTATTCTTTACTCTACACTATTCGGTTCTTTTCCGCTCTCTCCGGCCTCTTCTCCCGGTGTTCTACCTCTTCTCCCGGTATCCGGTTCTTCTGCCGGCTCCTCCACTATCTTTTGCCACTCTTTTGCTAGCGGTGGTCCGGACTTCTGCATCGCCTTCTTCCCTCTTCTTCCGATGTTGACATGACGCCCCCTTCCGGCTGTAATGCTGTCTGGGCGCTTCGCACTGACTTATATAGGTGGTGACCCTGCCCCCTTATGCCGTCACAGTCCCTGGGCATGCTCGGACTGTGACGGCATAAGGGGGCAGGGTCAACATCACCCGGTGACCCCGCCCCCTTATGCCGTCACAGTCCCAGCATGCTGCAAGTCAGTGCGGGGCGCTCAGACAGCATTACAGCCGGAGAGAGCGTTGTGTCAACATCGGAAGAAGAGAATGACAAAACATAGAGTTTCGTTTTTAGGACAAAAAGTTCAATTTTGGGCTCATCTTACCAGAGCACCTTCTTCACCATGTTTTCTATGTCCCCCACATGGCTTCTTACAAACTGCAAACGGGACTTTTTATGACTCTGGTTCAACAATGGCTTTCTTCTTACCACTCTTCCATAAAGGCCAGATTTGTGGAGTGCACGACTAATGCCCCGTACACACGGTCGGACTTTGTTCGGACATTCCGACAACAAAATCCTAGGATTTTTTCTGACGGATGTTGGCTCAAACTTGTCTTGCATACACACGGTCACAAAAAGTTGTCGGAAAATCCGATGGTTCTAAACGCGGTCATGTAAAACACGTACGTCGGGACTATAAACGGGGCAGTGGCCAATAGCTTTCATCTCTTTATTTATTCTGAGCATGCGTGGCACTTTGTCCGTCGGATTTGTGTACACACGATCGGAATTTCCGACAACGGATTTTGTTGTCGGAAAATTTTATCTCCTGCTCTCCAACTTTGTGTGTCGGAAAATCCAATGGAAAATGTCCGATGGAGCCCACACACGGTCAGAATTTCCGACAACACGCTCCGATCGGACATTTTCCATCGGAAAATCTGACCGTGTGTACGGGGCATAACAGTTGTCCTTTGAATAGATTGTACCACCTGAGCTGTGGATCTCTGCAGCTCCTCCAGAGTTACCGTGGGTCTCTTGGCTGTTTCTCTGATTAATGCTCTCCTTGCCCGGCCTGTCAGTTTTGGTGGACGGCCATGTCTTGATAGGTTTGGCTTTCATGATGCTGTTTGTTGTATACTGAGATGTAATTACACACAGGTGGGCTCTATTTACTAGGTGCAGTGGCGGCTGGTGCGCAAAATTTTTGGGGGGGCACAAACAAACTGAAAAATACTTAAACCCCCCCATCAATGGGAGCCTCATTGTGCCCATCAGTTGCAGCCTCACTGTGCCCATCAGTTGCAGCCTCACTGTGCTCATCATATGCAGCCACTGTGCCCATCATATGCAGCCATTGTGCCCATCAAACGCAGCCACTGTGCCCATCAAGTGGAGCCACTGGTGCCCATCATATGCAGCCACTTGTGCCCATCATATGCAGCCATTGTGGCCATCAAAAGCAGGCACTCTGCCTATCAAATGCAGCCACTTGTGCCCATCAAATGCAGCCACTTTTGCCCATCAAGTGCAGCCACTTGTGCCCATCAAATGCAGCCACTTGTGCCCAGTATATGCAGCCACTTGTGCCCATCATATGCAGCCACGTGTGCCCATCAAATGCAGCCACTTGTGCCCATCAAATGCAGACACTTGTGCCCATCAAATGCAGCCACTTATGCCCAGTATATGCAGCCACTGTGCCCTTCGACCCCCCTTGCGGCTCTGATGGCCCCCCGCTCGCAGCTCTGACGGCTCCCCCTTGCTCGTGGCTCTGATGGCCCCCCTGCTCGCAGCTCTGTCAGCCCCCCCATCAATTGCAGCCTCACTGTGCCCATCAAATGCAGCCACTGTGCCCATCAAACGCAGCCACTTGTGCCCATCATATGCAGCCACTTGTGCCCATCATATACAGCCATTGTGGCCATCAAACGCAGCCACTTGTGCCCGTCAAATGCAGCCACTTGTGCCCAGTATATGCAGCCACTTGTGCCCATCAAATGCAACCACTTGTGCCCATCAAATGCAGCCACTTGTGCCCATCAAATGCAGCCACTTGTGCCCATCATATGCAGCCACTGTGCCCACCGCCCCCCTTGCGGCTCTGACACCCCCCCTGCTCGCGGCTCTGATGGCCCCCCCATCAATTGCAGCCTCACTGTGCCCATCAATTTCAGCCTCACTGTGCCCATCAAATGCAGCCACTGTGCCTATCAAACACAGCCACTATGCCCATAATATGCAGCCACTGTGCCCATCAAACGCAGCCACTGTGCCTATCAAATGCAGCCACTTGTGCCCATCATATGCAGCCACTAGTGCCCATCAAACGCAGCCACTGTGCCTATCAAATGCAGCCAATTGTGCCCGTCAAATGCAGGCACTTGTGCCCAGTATATGCAGCCACTTGTGCCCATCATATGTAGCCAGTTGTGCCTGTCAAATGCAGCCACTTGTGCCCATCAAATGCAACCACTTGTGCCCATCAAATGCAGCCACTTGTGCCCAGTATATGCAGCCACCTGTGCTCATCATATGCAGCCACAGTGCCCACTGACCCCCCTTGCGGCTCTGACGGCTCCTTCCGCTCGTGGCTCTGATGTCCCCCCGCTCGTGGCTCTGTCGCCCCCCCCCCGCTTGCAGCTCTCTGACAGTTACACTTACCACCAGTCCTGAGTTCACCAGAGCAGCCGTGGCGGCGGGGATGTCCATCCCCGTGTCTCCTCTGTGCCACCTCTTCCTAAGTGCCACTGTGCCCATCAATTGCAGCCTCACTGTGCCCATCAAATGCAGCCACTGTGCCCATCAAATGCAGCCACTGTGCCCATCATATGCAGCCACTGTGCCTATCAAATGCAGCCACTTGTGCCCATCATATACAGCCATTGTGGCCATCAAACGCAGCCACTATGCCCGTCAAATGCATCCACTTGTGCTCAGTATATGCAACCACTTGTGCCCATCAAATGCAGCCACTTGTGCCCATCAAATGCAGCCACTTGTGCCCAGTATATGCAGCCACTGTGCCCATCAAACGCAGCCACTGTGCCCATCAAACGCAGCCACTGTGCCCATCATATGCAGCCACTGTGCCCATCAAACGCAGCCACTGTGCCTATCAAATGCAGCCACTTGTGCCCATCATATGCAGCCACTTGTGCCCATCATATACAGCCATTGTGGCCATCAAACGCAGCCACTGTGCCTATCAAATGCAGCCACTTGTGCCCATCAAATGCAGCCACTTGTGCCCGTCAAATGCAGTCACTTGTGCCCAGTATATGCAGCCATTGTGCCCATCAAACGCAGCCACTGTGCCTATCAAATACAGCCACTTGTGCCCATCATATGCAGCCACTGTGCCCATCAAACGCAGCTACTGTGCTTATCAAATGCAGCCACTTGTGCCCATCATATGCAGCCACTAGTGCCCATCAAACACAGCCACTGTGCCTATCAAATGCAGCCAATTGTGCCCGTCAAATGCAGGCACTTGTGCCCAGTATATGCAGTCACTTGTGCCCATCATATGCAGCCAGTTGTGCCTGCCAAGTGCAGCCACTTATGCCCATCGTATGCAGACACTTGTGCCCATCAAATGCAGCCACCTGTGCCCATCATATGCAGCCACAGTGCCCACCGACCCCCCTCGTGGCTCTGACGGCCCCTTCCACTCGTGGTTCTGATGGCACCCCCCCGCTCGTGGCTCTGCAGCTCTCTGACAGTTACACTTACCACCAGTCCTGAGTTAACCAGAGCAGCCGGGGCGGCGGGCATGTCCATCCTCGTGTCTCCTCTGTGCCACCTCTTCCTAAGCGCCACTGAGCCCATCAATTGCAGCCTCACTGTGCCCATCAAACGCAGCCACTGTGCCTATCAAATGCAGCCACTTGTGCCCATCATATGCAGCCACTTGTGCCCATCATATACAGCCATTGTGGCCATCAAACGCAGCCACTGTGCCCGTCAAATGCAGCCACTTGTGCCCGTCAAATGCAGCCACTTGTGCCCAGTATATGCAGCCACTTGTGCCCATCAAATGCAACCACTTGTGCCTATCAAATGCAGCCACTTGTGCCTATCAAATGCAGCCATTGTGGCCATCAAACGCAGCCACTGTGCCTATCAAATGCAGCCACTTGTGCTTGTCAAATGCAGCCACTTGTGCCCAGTATATACAGCCACTGTGCCCATCAAACGCAGCCACTGTGCCCATCATATGCAGCCACTTTGCCCATCATATACAGCCATTGTGGCCATCAAACGCAGCCACTGTGCCTATCAAATGCAGCCACTTGTGCCCGTCAAATGCAGCCACTTGTGCCCGTCAAATGCAGCCACTTGTACCCGTCAAATGCAGTCACTTGTGCCTAGTATATGCAGCCATTGTGCCCATCAAACGCAGCCACTGTGCCTATCAAATGCAGCCACTTGTGCCCATCATATGCAGCCACTTGTGCCCATCAAACACAGCCACTGTGCCTATCAAATGCAGCCACTTGTGCCCGTTCAAATGCAGCCATTTGTGGCCATCAAATGCAGCCAGTTGTGACTGTCAAATGCAGCCACTTGTGCCCAGTATATGCAGCCACTAGGGATGAGCCGAACACCCCCCTGTTCAGTTCGCACTAGAACATGCGAACAGGAAAAAAGTTCATTCGAACACGCAAACACCGTTAAAGTCTATGGGACACGAACATGAATAATCAAAAGTGCTAATTTTAAAGGCTTATATGCAAGTTATTGTCATAAAAAGTGTTTGGGGACCTGGGTCCTGCCCCAGGGGACATGGATCAATGCAAAAAAACTTTTAAAAACGGACGTTTTTTCAGGAGCAGTGATTTTAATAATGCTTAAAGTCAAACAATAAAAGTGTAATATCCCTTTAAATTTCGTAGCTGGGGGGTGTCTATAATATGCCTGTAAAGGGGCGCATGTTTCCCGTGTTTAGAACAGTCCGACAGCAAAATGACATTTCAAAGAAAAAAAGTCATTTAAAACTACTCGCGGCTATTGCATTGCCGGTCCGACAATACACATAGAAGTTCTTTGATAAAAATGGCATGGGAATTCCCCACAGGGGAACCCCGAACCAAAATTAAAAAAAAAAAAGACCCCCACGTCATTTTTAAAAAAAATTTTGGCCAGGGTTCCCCTTAATATCCATACCAGACCTGAAGGGCCTGATATGGAATTTAGGGGGACCCCCACGTAATTTTTTTTTTAAATTTTGGTTCGGGGTTCCCCTGTGGGGAATTCCCATGCCGTTTTTATCAATGAACTTCTATGTGTATTGTCGGACCGGCAGTGCAATACGCGCGAGTAGTTTTAAATGACTTTTTTCCTTTGAAATGTCATTTTGCTGTCAGACTGTTCTAAACACGGGAAACATGCGCCCCTTTACAGGCATACTTTAGACACCCCCCAGCTACGAAATTTAAAGGGATATTACACTTTTATTGTTTGACTTTAAGCATTATTAAAATCACTGCTCCTGAAAAAAACGGCTGTTTTTAAAACTTTTTTTGCATTGATCCATGTCCCCTGGGGCAGGACCCAGGTCCCCAAACACTTTTTATGACAATAACTTGCATATAAGCCTTTAAAATTAGCACTTTTGATTTCTCCCATAGACTTTTAAAGGGTGTTCCGCGGCATTCGAATTTGCCGCGAACACACCAAATTGTTCGCTGTTCGGCGAACTTGCGCTGTTCGGCGAACTTGCGCTGTTCGGCGAACTTGACTCGAACTCGGAGCTCATCCCTAGCAGCCACTTGTGCCCATCATATGCAGCCACTTGTGCCCATCAAATGCAACCACTTGTGCCCATCAAATGCAGCCACTTGTGCCCATCAAATGCAGCCACTTGTGCCCATCATATGCAGCCACTGTGCCCACTGACCCCCCTTGCGGCTCTGACGCCCCCGTTCGCGTCTCTGATGGCCCCCCTCGCTCGTGGCTCTGATGGCCCCCCTCGCTCGTGGCTCTGATGGCCCCCCTGCTCGCGGCTCTGATGCCCCCCCTTCAATTGCAGCCTCACTGTGCCCATCAATTGCAGCCTCACTGTGCCCATCAAATGCAGCCACTGTGCCCATCAAACGCAGCCACTGTGCCCATCATATGCAGCCACTGTGCCCATCAAATGCAGCCACTGTGCCCATCAAATGCAGCCACTGTGCCTATCAAATGCAGCCACTTGTGCCCGTCAAATGCAGCCATTTGTGGCCGTCAAATGCAGCCAGTTGTGCCCAGTATATGCAGCCACTTGTGCCCATCATATGCAGCCACTTGTGCCCATCAAATGCAACCCCTTGTGCCCATCAAATGCAGCCACAGTGCCGACCGACCCCCCTCGTGGCTCTAACGATCCCTTCCACTCGTGGCTCTGACGGCACCCCTCACTCGTGGCTCGGTGACCCCCCCGCTCGCAGCTCTCTGACAGCACCCCCCCGCAGGTGGTCTGGCACTTACCACCAGTCCTGAGTCCACCAGAGCAGCCGTGGCTGCGGGGATGTCCGTCCTCGTGTCTCCTCTGTGCCACCTCTTCCTAAGCGCCAGGCATCCAATAGGATGCCTTGGTGCTTTGGCCAATTGGGAAACGGGTCTGATGGCCTGCCTCCCTGATTGGTGGGGAGGAGCGTTAGTGTGAAAATAGTGAAAATTCATTCAGTTGGGTGGGTGCGCCCCGAGCCCACCCTATTTTAAAGCCTATTAGAGCCTATGGCTCTAATCAGGTGCTTCAAAAAGTACCACCCCCTCCCGCCCCGCCATAGGAATCCATGCGTCCGGCGTCCTGAAAGGGGCCGGGCGCATGGATGTGGGGGCGGAGCCCGTACGCCCACAATGCATGGGCCACCCCTGATTAGGTGACTTCTGAAGGCATTGGGTTCCACTAGATTTTAGTTAGGGGTATCAGAGTAAAGGGAGCTGAATACAAATGCATGCCACACTTTTCACATTTTTTTTTGTAAAATAAATTTGAAAACCATTTATCATTTTCCTTCCACTTCACAATTATGTGCCACTTTGTGTTGGTCTATCACATAAAATCCCAGTAAAATACATTTACGTTTTTGGTTGTAACATGACAAAATGTGGTAAATTTTTAAGGGGTGTGAATACTTTTTCAAGGCACTGTAAGTCTTTGAAGAGGCAGGGTGTACATGGGAGAACACTATGGAAGAAGCCATAAAAAAGCATTACTGCATACCTGAAGTTTGCCAAAGAGCACCTTTTGCAAACCGCAGTGCTATTGGGAAAATGTTTTATGGACTGATGAAACAAAAGTTGAATTGTATGGTACAAAAAGGGCACAGCTTGCCAACAAATGGTGAAGTATGTTGGAGGGAACATCATCATTTGGGCTGGCTTTGCTGCCTCAGGGCCTGGACCACTTTCCATCATCAAGGTGCAAAATGAATTCCCAAGTTTACCAAAATATCCTACAGGATCATGTCAGGGGGGCTGTCTGCCAGCTGGAGCTTAGTAGAGAAGCTGGGTGATGCAGCAGGACAATTACCATAAGCACTGCAGTAAACCTACCACAGACTGGCTTCAGAAAAAGAAAATGTGCCTTTTTGGAGTGGCCCAGTCAGAGCCCAGACCCTAACCCCATAGAGATGCTGTAGAATGACCACAAGAGAGCCGATTGCACCGTGCTATAAATGTGTCTGAGCTGAAGTAGTTTTGTACATAGAAATGGTCAAAAATTCCTCCTGAACATAGGTGTGCGCAGCTTACTGCATTAGGGTGTGCACCCCAAAGCTTAAACACACATGCCTTTCTAAGTGGCTTCCTGTTCATTCACAAATGGAAGCATAGAAAGCACCATTTACTATGCTTCAGTTATGAATGGACACAGTAAGCAAGTGTGTTCACTGTGTTCATTTAGAAAAGGAAGGTGCTGGTAAATTACATATTTACTAGTCCCTACCCCCGCTCTCCATCTTGAAACATCCCCCAGGGGAAGAGGAGGGGATGGAAGCTAGCAGCACTTCAGGGGCGGGTTGGGGCAGCAGTAGAGGGACTTGGTAGCGCACATAGTGATTAGGGTATGCTCAGGCACACCCCCTGCACATGCCTGTGCTCCTGAATGTTGTGCAGGTCTGATCCAGAGCTACCGAAAGCGCTTGCTTTAAGTCATTGCTGCCAAAGGAGGTTAAACCCGCTATTAAACTCCTATTGTTCACTTACTTTTTCCTCCAATACTGTGACTGTTTAATGTGTGTGTTCAATAAAGACACAAGAAAATTAGAAATGTTTGTGTGTTATCAGCTTATGCACATGGTGTTTGTCTATTTATGCGACTTATGGCTAGTAAACACAATAAGAATATTAGACGAATGATTGTTTTTTTTTAGCATGCTAGTCTCATATGGTAAACCAATGAAATAGTAAAGTTACGAAAACTCTCGTATGACAGAATAGAACTTCAGAAGTGTTATGTATTGTAATGTATTCTTTCATTTCCTTGTCAAATTTGTTTATTGAATTTTAACAATTAGTACACATAAGTACATATGGTGGCAGCAAAGAAAAGATCACATATATGGTAATAATATTGAGTTGTAGTTCCAACATAAACTAAAAGTAGTTTAACTAAAACAATTTTAGCATGGATCTAACTACTCAAAAGATTGCATAATACATTGTATAAGAATGGATAAAACCAACTTAGACCAGGTTAATATAAGATAACCTCAGATTAAAAAAAAAGGGTCTTAATTATTATCAAGAGTATAGTTTTTAAATAAATAAGTAAAAAAAAAAAAAATTTATCATGGAATCTAAAATCTTATACTACATATTGGAACTATGTACAATTGGTATAACCACTTGAGGTCCGGGCCATAGCCAAATGACGGCTACAGCGCGGACCTCAATTTCCGGGAGGCCGTCATGGGACGTCCTCCCCTGTGCACGCGCACCGCGCGCACCCTGCAGGGCGCGCGGTGTGCGCGCTGTGATCACCGAGTCACGGAGACTCGGATGATCACAGATCCGAGTAAGGGGTCAGTCCCGGCCCCTTACCATGTGATCAGCTGTCAGCCAATGACAGCTGATCACATGATGTAAACAAAACCTCGGTGATCGGTTTCGTTTTCTCCTCACGCTGACAGCGTGAGGAGGTAAAACAAGCCGATCACCGGCTTATGTCAAAGGGAATTCGGTCCCCAAGAGGAAGGAGGCACATATGCCTCATCTGTGCCAACAGGTGCCATCTGTCATTGCCACCTGCCAGTGCCCACAGTGCCCACAAGTGCCACATGTTAATGCCCATAAGTACCACCTATCAATGCCCACAAATGCCACCTATCAATGCCCACTAGTGGTGCCAATCAGTGCCACCTAGCAGTGCTGCCATCAATCAGTGCCCAATCAGTGCCCATCACCACCACCCATCAGTGCCCATCACCTCCACACATCAGTGCCCATCACTGCCACCTATCGGTGCCCATCAGTGCCGCCTCATCAGCGTACATCAACGAAGGAGAAAAATTACCTGTTTGCAAAATTTTATAACAAAATATAAAAAAAATATTTTTTTTTTTTTAAATTCTGTCTTTTTCATTTTTTTTTAACAAAAACTAAAAACCGCAGAGGTGATCAAATACCATCAAAAGAAAGCTCTATTTGTAGGAAAAAAATGATAAAAATTTTATTTGGGTACAGTGTTGTATGACCACGCAATTGTCATCCAAAGTGCGACAGCGCTAAAAGCTGAAAATTGGTCTGGACAGGAGGGGGGTTTAAGTGCCCAGTAAGCAAGTGGTTAATGATAACCAAGGAAATAAAAGTTCTGCTACCAGAACTATTTAAAGAGTGAATTGAAAGAGGAGAGAGAGAATAGGGCTGGCCATACATGGGTCTTATTTCGAAAGAATTCTCTTTTGAAAATCAGAAAATTTGTGCGTTTTGTGATCCGATGATGCCATCATTGATTTCCAAATTTGGCCAACCAAGCCTTCAATTTCACCTCATGTTGCTACAGAAAAGAATTTTCGTGGCTTGGAATCTTCTTTTCTTTCCGGGAATTTTCTTTTCTTGCACATGCTCATTTCTTTTTCGATTACATTTCTGGCACGATTCTCCCATCATTGATTAGAAAATCGTTTGTTTTTCAAAAAGTTTCCAACATGTCCGATTACTCAAATTCAATGGCCGCACGAAAATCGGCTGCTGCAGCCAACTAATGGTGTGAAAAATGAAAGAAAATTCTTAGATAAGATTTTCGCAAGAAAATTATTTTCGAAATTCGACCCATGTATGGCTTGCCTAGGGGAAAAAAAGTAGAAGGTATTCTTTCATTTCCAAGCATGCGTGATTTTGGTCACACATTCTGTTATCGTACAAATACTACACTAATTGCACGGAAATGTACATCCTGTTAGAGCTGCACGATTAATCGTTAAGAATCAAAATTGCGATCCTTTTCCCTTCCTGATCTTCAAAACAGCATGTCACGATCTTTCTAACAAGTACAGAGAGTTCTCACAGCTGGAAAAAAAAAAATCCAGGCAGCCTGCCAAGTTTTATCACAACAGGCAAATAAGTAAAAACAAAGTATCTTTCTGTTCTTTTATCAAAGGAAAGAACTTCAGCATGTAGATGAGGGAAGTTTAACCATTTAAAGACAAAACTTTTTCTGACATTTGTTGCTTACAAGTAAAAATCATTATTTTCTGCTAGAAAATTACTTGGAGCACCCAAATATGATATATATATTTTTTTTAGCAGAGACTCTTAAGAATAAAATGGTGGTTGTTGCAATATTTTATGTCACACAGAATGTGCGCAGCGTTTTTTCAAACGCATTTTAAAAAAAAAAAATACACTTTAATTTAAAATAAAAAAACGAGTAAAGTTAGCCTAATGTTTTTGTATAATGTTGCAATAAGGGGTTAAATGCTGTGTTACATTTATTCATAGGTTCATTCATATATTTACCCTTTCAGATATGTGGTCATTAAATGCAAGGATTAAAACACACAACACACAAAGAATATAATAAAGGAGATTTACTTAGCTTCGATTAAAGAGGGAGTAAACTCTCCCGCTCTGATGCTTCTTTTCATTTAGTCCATTATAATAAGTAATTTTCAAACTATAGCCACTGTAATCCAGCCCAAATCGCAAATTACTTACTGTTTTAAGAAACTTTAAAAAACTTGTTTCCAGTGGTAAGACAGCGCCATCTTAAGTATTGTTTTATGAGTCCACAGTAGAGTGTATTTCCGCCCTTACATTGAGCACTTTGTGTACTGTTAACCAAACCTCCTTCTCAATCCAACATTTCTATGGCAACCCTGCTTCCCTGCTCATAGCTGACTTGTTTTATTTAATAGTATTTACTTGTGCCGATTATCTAGTGTTTGCCTATGTCAGTCTTATCAGCTTCAGCTGAAAAGACTGCAGTAATGCTGTCTGATGCCTTTTTTTCCACTGCATGTGATGTCACATGGTCACATGGGGTGTAGTAGGAAGCTCTGAGTGATTATGCAGTCTTGTGGGATTTCAGTGTTGTGCTGTAGGAGGTCCTGATAATAGATAGACAAGCAAACAGAGTGTGCCGTAAATCAGGGGAGATCTGGGCATGCTCAGTGACGTCATTCTAAGGAGGGGAGAGAGAGTAAAGAAAGAGGGGAAGTGAGGGGAGACGGGGGAAGGGGGTAAGGGGAAATATTCCCCGTGGTCATGGAGTGTTCAAAGAAGGTGCAGCTGAGCTGTATCTGTAATATTGTTATCTGCCCTGCATATATAGGTTAGGAGTTGAGTTTACCTTATGAAAGGTCAGTTAGTGTAGCCTCTCGCCTTCACTTGAGTATATAAACATGTTCCACAGCTGCCATGTCTTGGAGAACTTCTCCTGTTTGTTTTGTGCAGTGTGGATGAGATCTTCCATTCTTTTGATTTCCTCTACTTTTTTCAACCATAGGTCTATGGTTGGTGGACTTGTGGATTTCCATTGCAGTGGGATACAGGCTTTAGCTGCGTCTATAAGGTGTCTGATCACTGAATTTTTGTACGTCTTTGTAGGGATGTCTGATGCGTGTAGGAGAAAGAGTGCTGGGTTGTCCCTGATGTTGTAGTCCGTGAATTTTCGTACTCTCTCCCGTATTGTTTGCCAAAAGTTCGCCAGTCTGGGGCACGACCAGAAAATATGCAGCAATGTCCCTCTTTCTGTCTGGCATCGCCAACAGAGGTCAGATGTTGTCGGGAAGAATTTGTGTAACAGTGCTGGGGTTCTGTACCAGTGAGTGAGAATTTTGTAGTTTGTCTCTTGAGTTTTGGCGCAGATAAAAGACTTGTGTGTAAACCTAAGGATTTGCTGTCTCTTGTTTATGTTAAAGTTGCAGTCTAGTGCTTTTTCCCATTTAAGCAAGCCCGGTGCGACAAAGTCCGTTGGTGGTGTATTTAAAAGGTTATATGTCAGAGAGAGCGTGTGTGGTACCACCCCTGAGGTGGAACATAATTCTTCAAATGTGGTGAGAGTTTGGACGTTCGAGGGAGGTTGGATGGATTTTAGAAAATGGCTCAACTGAGACGCCCTCAGGAAGTCTAGGCGAAACAGGCCCATGGGGTCAGAGAATTCTGTAGCAGTTTTCCAGTGTCCTCCAGAGCTAAAGTGGGAAGCTTGGTGTAGACCTGACTCTGCCAGATCCCCGGAGACTGCATCCTGCAAACCTGGTGTAAGTAGTGGGTTCCCCAATATTGGGTAAAGAGGGGAATTTGGCGAAATTAAGTTTGCCCGTGAGAGAAGCTGGGCACAGATTTGTATAGTTGTCCCTATTAGTGGGTGTCTCTTAGTCCCTATTGGCATATCTGAATGACACCATGGAGCCCTCCGGAGGGGAACTGTACTTTGATCTTGTTCCATTTGGGCCCAGAGTTTGGTTTCTCGGTGACGACACCAATCCACCATTCTTCCCAAATGAACTGCCTGGTAGTAGGTATGGACATCTGGCAGTGCCAGGCCACCGTGTTGTTTGGGGAGAACATGTATTTTGTTTGTAAGTCGTGGTCTTTGTTTGGCCCATACGAATTCCGTGAATAACGACTGTACTTGCCTGAAATAGGTTGTGGGTATGGTTACGGGCAGGGCCTGCATAAGATAGAGGAATTTGGGGAGTATGGACATTTTTAGTATGTTACATCGTCCCAACCAGGCGTGTAGTCCCGTGACCCAATTATTTAAAAGTGATTTGACCGTCTTTAATAGTGACGGGAAATTTAGTGTATAGAGCTGCGAGAGTGTTTGGGGATTCGTGTACCTAGGTACTTCAGTGCCGTATTGGTCCATCGCAGGTGGAAGCTGGATTGGAGATGTAGAAGCCTTGAATGTGGTATTCCCACCCCCATGGCTTCTGATTTGGTGAGGTTGATCTTCAGATTGGAGAGGGTACCGTATATGTCAAATTCCCTAAGTAGGTTCGGGAGTGATGTTGTTGGTTTTGTAATTGAGAACATAAGGTCATCCGCGTACGCGGACACTTTATATTGGGTTTGGTTTATCGTTACTCCCGAGATGTTGGGGTTTAGTCGAACGTGGCACAGAAAGGGTTCGAGAGATAGCGCAAAGAGGAGGGGTGAGAGAGGGCACCCCTGCCTCGTCCCATTGGTGATTGGGAACAGGTCTGATGTTACTCTGTTTGCCCTGACTCTAGATGTCGGTGTCGTATAAACTGCTTTTATCCATCTCATCATGGTGTTGCCTATTCCTACGCGTCGAAGTGTTTCAAACATAAAAGACCAGTTTACGCGGTCAAACGCCTTTTCGGCGTCAGTACTTATGAAAACACTCGGTGTGTTCGTGAGATTGGCCGTGTGGTTCAGGTTCAGGACCTTAATGGTGTTATCCCGTGCTTCCCTGGTTGGCACAAACCCCACTTGGTCTAAATGTATTAACTGGGGCAGGTGAAGTTGTAGTCTGGTAGCTATTATTTTGGTGAACAATTTTAGGTCCGTATTGAGTAGGGAGATTGGGCGGTAACTTCCGCATTGTGTCAGGTCTTTCCCTTCCTTAGGAATGACCAATATCTGGGCCTGCAGTGTGGAACTGTGACACATGCTCCCCTCATTATGGTTATTAAACAGTTTTAGCAAGTGGTTTCCCAGGGATGGTAGTAATGCTTTATAAAATTGAATTGTGAGGCAGTCCGGGCCAGGAGCTTTCCCTGATTTGGTGTTGCTTGTTGCTAACTGCACCTCAGGCAATGTAATAGGTTCTTCTAAAATGTCACGTGTTTCAGTCGATAAGGTGGGCATTAGAGAGTTAGGTATTCTGTCATCTGCTCCGGTGTCTGTTGCGTCATGGATAAGTTATATAATTTCTCATAGTAAGATTTTAATATATTTATAATTTGTTGGGGCAGATTCATTTTTTGGCCTGCGGGGGAAGTCACGTATGGTATATAGGATGCTAATTTTTGAGCTCGTAGGGATTGTGCTAGTAATCTGCCACATTTGTTTCCTGATTCATACACTTTTTTCCGGGAGATTTGCAGTGCTGCTTTAGTTTTAAAGTGGAGTAAGTCCTTAAATTTGTTGGGGCAGATTCATTTTTTGGCCTGCGGGGGAAGTCACGTATGGTATATAGGATGCTAACTTTTGAGCTCGTAGGGATTGTGCTAGTAATCTGCCACATTTGTTTCCTGATTCATACACTTTTTTCCGGGAGATTTGCAGTGCTGCTTTAGTTTTAAAGTGGAGTAAGTCCATAATCTGCGTACGAATCATGTCAAGTTCGGCTCCTAATTGTCTAGTCTGATTCTGTTTATGTGCGGCTTCGAGCGTCTGTAGTTTGTTAATTAGTAAGGTCATTTGTGCAGTCCTCATTTTTTTAAGTCTCGCCCCATGTTTTATGAGAATCCCCCGTATCACTGCCTTGTGGGCTTCCCAAACCAGGCCCGTGTCATCATCTGAGGAGTTGTTGGCCTGAAAATAATGTGTGATTTCCCTTGCTATATCAGCTAGTATCTCCAGGTCTTGTAGGAGGCTCTCATTAAGTCTCCATGGTTTCCTTTGTCCCCTGTGGAAATCCATCAAAGCGTATCGCATCATGACTGGGACATGGTCTGACCATGTGATGGACCCCATAGTGGCGCCCCTGACTGCCTGTAGCTGTCCATGTGGTATGAAAAGGTAGTCTATGCGTGAGTAGGAGTGATGTGGGTGGGAATAAAATGTGTAATCCCATTCCCCAGGGTGTAGGAGGCGCCAGACATCTATCAATTGTGCGGTATGCAGAGCTGCATGTATCATTTTGCGTGCTCCACGGGATGTGGAAGAAATCCCCATCGAGGTGTCTTCTGTAGGGATCAGGGCGGTATTAAGATCACCTCCCATAATGAGTTGGCCTTCAGAGAAAGTTTGGAGTAGTTTAAGATGTATCCTGATGAAGACATCTTGTTGGCAGTTTGGGGCATAGAGATTAGCTATAGTTACCTTCACATCTCCTATCATGCCTTTAAGGAAGAGATATCTTCCCATCGGGTCTGTTTTTATGGCAAGCAGAGACCATGGTACTCTAGCTGAAATCTGGATGGACACCCCTCTAGACTTGGTCTTTGAGTATGTAGAGTGGTACACTGTCGGGTAAAATCTATTCTTTAAGATAGGAAAAGCATTTTCCCGAAAGTGAGTCTCTTGTAGTAGGACAATGTCCGCTTTTATGCGTTTCATGTCGTTTTGTAGCATTCGACGTTTTTCAGGGACGTTAAGTCCTTTTACGTTCAAAGTAACAATGTGGAGTTCATCCATGATCGCGGTGAGTTGGGGGGAGGGTGAAGAGTGGATTGGGAAGAGAGAAAAGTAGTGGGGTTGTGAGAGAAGAGGGGAGACAAATAGAGGCAAGAAAAAGAAAAAAGAAAAACGAGGGTGATCAGCCCTCTAGAAGCAGTGTTAGAAAATCTAGCGTATTAGCAAAATATTGCTTACACGCTCTTCATGGAGGCCTGAGTAATGAGCGTAGGCCTAGGTGGGAGTGTGTTCAGCAAGGGTCGTGGGAGATTTCCGGTTGCCGCCCGTATCCCTCCCGGCCCTTCTTGTGTATGTAGGAGTAGGCAGATATGGATTTCCTGGCAGCACCGGTGATATAAGTTGAATAGGTATGGGACTTATAACATAGAGAGGTCTTATATAGAACTTACAACTGTCTAACACAAACAGTGTAAACAAAAAATCAAACATAATAATTATGCAGGTTGAACATTTAACTGAATCATCCCCCAAGCTTGCGTATTTAGAAGATACCCCTTCACAACATTCTACCGTTCGCTTCACCTGGATAAGACATACGACTGCGCTATACCCTGTTAAAGACAAGCATCCATGTTCACACGCTGGTAGCAGGGGTGCAGAACTCTTACCAACCGTCCGGGTGGGAATCTGCTTGTACTCACGGTAGCAGTCAGGTTGTAAGGAGAGAAAAGTTAAATTATTAGAGCGTGTAATTAGTTGTTATGCGCCGTACGGTATCTTCTCCAGTAAGTCAAACCTCGCTAGAAGTTGGGCATATAAGCTTGTACTCCACTATGGATTAGCCTTAAAGATCCGGTGGGATAGACACAGGACTAGCTCCCAGGGCAAGAGAGCATCTGACGTGCATCTGTGCATATCTCGTTGGATAATAGGAGGGTATAAGTCACTTCGTTTCTCCATGTGGTACCGTATCGGGTAATCGAACAACAAAAACCAAGAGCTATAACAAAAAAAAAAAAAAAAGAAAAAGGGAAAAAGCAATAAAACTGTGGCCTCCACTGTATCCCAATGTTCCCGGGTGATATTTCAGGGGGGTGTATCTCATTCCGTAGGACAGTACAGTTTTCCCATATAGTAACTCAAGGGGGGTTAACAATAAAGCCACAAAGTATGCCCGTCAGGTCAAAGTATGAGGATGCCTGCCTTCAGTGGGGTCCCGGGATCACAACAAAGGCATTAGGGGCTGGTAGTCTGGAAGGGTCTATCATCAGATGAGTGTCAGATCTTGGGGGATAGCATTAAAAGTGACATGACCTCAATTCCTGCATTTTGGTCTTAAGTAATTAGAGAAGTAATATAATTATGACTCACATGACCTGTTGATATTAGGGGCTCGAGAACGGCCCCGCTGACTCCGAGAGCGGGCAGGCTGGTATGGTCTGTTTGCAGTCAAGCCTGTACGGCCCGTCGGTCTCGGTATCTTCATCAACCAGTTCGGTACTGGAACTGGGTCAGATCCCAAAAAGGTGAAAAAGGCTGGGAGGTCTGCCGGCGAGCGCAATGTGAATGATGATTCGTCGGAGCGGAATATAACCGCCAGGGGATAACCCCATCTGTAAGTGCATCCACGACGTCTAGCTGCTTCCAGTGCCGGTTTCAGCATAGCTCGGCGTTGTAAAGTTGCTCTGGAGACGTCCGATAGTATCCGTATATGTGCTCCGTCGAAATCAATGTTGCCATTTTCCCAAGCTCTTTGTAGAATGATCTCTTTTTGGGCATAACGGTGCAGACGGCATAGTACGTCTCGGGGTCTCGTGGGGTCCGTAGATTTTGGGCCCAGAGTACGATGTACCCTGTCGATTTCTAAGGTGGGTGCTGGATTCTCCAGCAGTCTGTGGAATATAGCAGTAACTGTTTCCACAAGGTCTTCGGAACCTGTGACCTCTGGGATCCCCCGTAGCCGCAGGTTGTTACGGCGGCTACGATCTTCCATTTCTTCTAGATGGAGCTGCATCTCTTGAACCTCCATAGCCTGGGACTCACATGTCTGCTCCAGGGACAGCACCCGGGATTCCAGATCAGAGGTCAGATTCTCACCAGCGGTCACATGGGTATTGATTGCGTGGAGCTCTGTTTTAACTTCTTGTATATCCCTACTGTGAGCTTCCTCCACCCACTGGATTAGGCTTTCAATGTCTGCCCTCGTGGGTAGGGCCTGCATCATGGCGCGGAGGTCATCCACTAGACGGAATTGGCTGTGGGGGGGGCCTGTCGACCCCTATCGGGACGCAGCTGGGGTCCCCATGTGTGGCTCTGTCTCCGAAGAGGGTGTAGAAGAGGACTGTGACATAGTAGTGCCGTTCTCAGCACGGGGCGTACGGAGTGAACGCGGGGCCGACACAATGGCGTCCGGAGATATCTCCTGCCTGCCTCTGAAGTATCTCTGGATACCGAGTGGGGTAGCTGGGTTACTTGTCCCTCTTGTTGTCGCCCAGGTCCTGTAGCGGTTCTGAGTGCTCATGCCGTGTCTCCGTGTAATAAAAGTTGTCTGTTAGGCCGGGATAGGTCGGGTCGAACCGGGAGCTCCTTCACCACGCGTCTTTACCCGGCCATTGCTAAGACACGCCCCCGTGATTCTCATTTTAGCCAGAATCGTGCAACTCTATATCCTGTGAAACATGTTCATGCCTGTCCCTCCGGATAATTCCACATTAACTGTCGTGATCAGCTCCTGAAAGCTGGGTACTAACGATCAGATTATCAGACAATTGCTTGGAAAAGCGGTATTTTTTGTCCGATTTTCTCATCGCATGTAGAAGGCAGAAGATGAGGATCAGATCACATTTTATGGCAAATTGCTGCAGAAAACCAGCTCCTTCCAGGAGGGCGGCTCACATACTTTTTCTTTCAACTGTAGATTTTTCCTTTGGAAAGTATACTGTACACAGTGTTGCCAACCGCCAGTAAAAAATGGGCACTTTTCTCCTGCCAGTAAATACCAGTGAAAGAAAAAGGTTGCCATTAAAAAATATGGCTGTGACGCTTGGTCGAGACCATCCGAGTGCCTACTACAGCGTGTTTGGACTGTGACGACAGTGTGTCGGATGAAGTCATGGTGCAAGGGAACGGAGCAGCCGGAGCCTCATGTGCAGGTCTGTGGAACGAGAGGAAAGCAAGCTGGGAGTGGACTGGAGGGACCACTTGGCATGGAGAGAGAGGGTCATTGTGACTCAGGAGGGGACATCCTGTTGGTGAGGTGTCATCATCATCTGTGCTGCTGCACACTGCTGTCAGTGTCACTGGGAGAGTCAATTGCATGTGTGTGTGCTGCCCATTCTAATTTCTTGCCCTCTTGATTCCTGTCCCTGAGCTACTTATTTACTATATCGAAAATAAAATAAGAAATATGTTTTTGCCTTAATATCTACCTTAAATCATTTTACTTATTGCATATTGTACTTGTTTGTAGTCTAAATACTGAAATTTTCACTTAAAACATTATGTATTATCATTTTGTAACTTTTAAATATGGCAGAAAAAACGTGACTGTGCCAGTAAATTGTGGGTGTTGTGTCAGTAAATTTCAATCTGGTAGGTTGGCAACACTGACTGTACAGATAAAAGAGAGCCGAGCCTGACACACACAGATGGTCCAGATGAATCCTCAGCGTTACTTTCCTATATTCGGAGTTGATGTATATGGGATATTGAGGGCTGTTAATACCCAGGCAGTCTGTATTTATCCCCTATGCACTAAAGTCTGTCCGGCCGTCATTTCTAGTTATTTCCATCCCTGCCCTCTTGGCAATGACTCTGTTGACAGCGGTTGCCATTGAGACAGAAGAAGCTCCAGAGCTTTCTGCATGAGGCTGAGCAGCCAATCAGGATGCCGGCAGCGGGTCATGTGAGGCGGTGGTGGATTATACACCGTGCAGCCAGGCTTGCTGGGTTTTAGTTCGGAGCTGAGCTGGACTCGGTGCTGGAGGGACGAGCGGGAAGATGTTCGGGAGCCTGCTCAGAGACTTCGACGAAGACCCGTTCTTTTCGTGAGTCCATTACATGTGTGGACCTGTACATGTGTGACCTGTACTGAGCTTCGTGCTGCTGTGGGGCTACAACCCATTGCAAGTTCTAGCCTGTATGTGTATGCGAGAATTCTAGCTGTATGCTATTTGTGGAAGTGTAAAGGAATAGAATGAAGTGTATATCTGCTTCTTTCACTGTAATTCGTGTCACTTTGTGGAGAAGCTTTCTTATGCAGCACACCGCACCGCCTCATAATGCATCCACTCCAAGCAAGTGTCATTTTGTGACGCTTCCATAAAGTTGGGGGGAAAAAAAAAGTAAACAGTGCCTTGCATTGACCACTGTGCAAAGTATTGCCCCCCATTATAGAGGTCAGCCCATACGTGGTTTAGGCTTCATTCACACAGCCATAATCATGTTACTGATCTTTTTAAGCCCTGCACACGCGATCCGAAAAACGTACGGAAAAATACCGCGATCGTACGATAATTGGATCGTTAGTACAGAGATTTTCGAGAGCGGAACAGTTCATCCGATTATTATTCTATGAGACGTGCAGGAAAAAAAAAATTGGTACGATGCCAGATTGTACGATTTTTGTTTAACCAGTATAGCTATTGTTCAAAAATGCATTACAACACATGACATCGCTTCTGAATTTTTTTTTGGTCGTATGGGAATTTTCATGACTTTTTAGTAAAATCATCAGAATCGATCTGAGATTATCATGCCAAAAAAAAAAGAACGATTGTTCGTCCAGTAATCTCATCGTGTGTACTGGGCATTAGGAAATCTCCTGGGTAATGATAGCCACTTCAGCTGCGGAGGGTTTTACCCCCCCTTCATGACCAGGCCATTTACTTTAACTGATAATTGCGCGGTCATGCAACACTGTACACAAACAAAATATATCTTTTTTTTTTTTTTTTTTTTTAAACAAAAGAAGAGCTTTCTTTTGATGGTATTTGATCACCTCTGCGTTTTTTTTTTTTTTTTTTTTTTTATAATTTGTTTCCCTTTTTGTTTAGACTTAATTTACACATTTACAAACGCGTATATATATGCATACACGCGTAAACCGTATGTTCATAGAAGCAGGTTTTTCGATTCTGTGTTAAGAATCTGAAAGTGGCTCATGTTTACATCCCCTGTGTGAATGGGTCCATTGAAAACATTGCAGATATGTTCAGATCTGTAATTCAAGTGCTTGTTACCCCAGCATTTCATATTCCTGATACGTGTCTGCTGTGCCATGTACTTGTGTTAAAAGAAGTATCCTGTTCTCTTTGTATTGCTTCCTTTGTGTGAAATCCCTGGTGTTCCTGCAAGTCCCTCTGCTTTCCTGTTAAAAACTGACCACACTAAGCAGGAGAACACACCGTGGCCAGTTCTCTAGCAATGCTAGGATCTCAGTGTCCAATGATCAGACTTATCCTGACACCCCCCCCACTGCACAGCCTTTCACTGGGAAGCTCAGTGTGTTGCTGCTTCTCCTCCCCCCAGCACTTATGCAGCTGAGAGCAGAGGGAATGCAGTCACATAAAAAAAGGTGGAAAGTGTAGATAAAATTCCTATTTTAAACTGTTTTACAAGGTAATTGCTTACATTCACTCAGTGTGCTGCTGTTTCTCCACCGCATGTGTGCGTGCAGATAGATACCTATACACAAATGTTTTGCCTTTAATTTCTATTTTAACCAATTCAGCCCCAGAAGGATTTGCCCTCTTAATGACCAGGCCATTTTTTGCAATACGGCACTGCATTGCTTTAACTGACAATTGTGCAACTTTGTACCCAAACAGAATTGACCTTTTTTGACAAATAGAGCTTTCTTTTGGCGGTATTTGCTCATCTCTGCGTTTTTTTTTATTGTTTGTGCTAGAAACAAAAAAAGAGCGACAATTTTGAAAAAAAAACAATATTTTTTACTTTTTGCTATAATAAATATCCCCCCAAAAATGTAAAAAAAACAAATTTGTTCATCAGTTTAGGCCAATATGTATTCTTCTACATATTTTTGGTAAAAAAAATCGCAATAGGCGTAATATTGGTTTGCACAAAAGTTATAGCGTCTATTATATATTATACTAGTAATGGCTGTGATTTTTAGCAGGACTGCGACATTGCGTCGGACAGATTGTACACTTTTGAGACTTTTTTTTTTTTGGGGGACCACTGACATTTATACAGCGATCAGTGCTATAAAAATGCACTGATTACTGTATAAATGTCACTGGCAGGGAAGGGGTTAACACTAGGGGGCGGTCAAGGGGTTAAGTGTGTTTCTAACTATGAGGGGATGGGACTGACTAGAGGAGGAGCCAGATCACTGTTTCTACTTAGCAGGAACACACAATCTGTCTCTCCTCCCCTGTCAGAACAGGAATTTGTGTGTTTACACACACAAATCCCTGTTCTGGCTCCCACGGGTGGCCGGAGGCAATTGCGCCCGCTGGCCATGCGCATCGGGTCCCCCACTCTGCAGTGGGCGCAAGCCTGCTATAGCTCTTAAGGGAGCTGCTGTATGGCGATTCACGCAGTGGTGCCACTCTGCCGCCATATATCGGCGTGAGCCGGTCGGCAAGTGGTTAAACAGTTTAAGGTAATTGTATACATTCACTTTAAAAAAACAAAATGGCCATGTGAATGAGGCCCAAGTGTGCAAGTATGAATGAGTCCGTCGTTGTCTTTAACCACTTGCCGACTGGCTCACGCACATTTACGTCGGCAAAGTGGTTAGTTCACGCGAAACCCAGTACCCATACGTCGGCTCCTTTTAAGAGCCATAGCGTGCGCCTGCTGCACGGTTGGGGACCCGTTGCATGTGGCCGGCGGGCACAATTGTCGCCGGCCACCCGCGGGCATCAGCGCCAGAACAGGGATTTGTGTATGTAAACGCACAAATCCTCATTTTGACAGGAGAGAAGAGACAAATCTGCTGTTCATAGTAATTACGAACAGCGATATGTCTCCTCCAGTCAGTCCCATTTTCTCACAGTTGGATACATTCACGAGGGAACACATTTAACCCCTTGATCGCCAACTAGTGTTAACCCCTTCCCTGCCAGTGACATTTACACAGTAATCAGTGCATTTTTATAGCTCTGATCGCTGTATAAATGTCCTATCTGTCCGCCGCAATCCTGTAAAAATTGCAGATCAGCGCCATTACTAGTAAAAATAATAATAATAATGCCATAAATCTATCCCGTATTTTGTAGACGCTATAACTTTTGCGCAAACCAATAAATATACGCTTATTGCGATATTTTTTACCAAAAATATGTAGAAGAATATGTATCGACCTAAACTGAGGAAAAAATTTGTTTTTTAAAAAAAAAAAAAATTTGGTTATTTATTATAGCAAAAAGTAAAAAATATTGTGTTTTTATCAAACTTGTCACTCTTGTTTTGTTTATAGCACAAGAAATATACACTTATTGCAATTTTTTATTTTTTTTTTTTCAAAAAAAAATATGTAGAATACATATTGGCCTAAACTGATGAATAAATTAGTTAAAAAAAAAAAAAACATTTTTGGGGAATATTTATTATAGCAAAAAGTAAAAAATATTGTTTTTGTTTTTTTTCAAAATTGTCTCTTTTTTTGTTTATAACGCAAAAAATAAAAACCGCAGAGGTGATCAAATACCACCAAAAGAAAGCTCTATTTGTGTGAAAAAAAGGACGTCAATTTTGTTTGCGTACAGCATCTCATGACCACGCAATTGTCAATTAAAGCAACGCAGTGCTGTATCGCAAAAAATGGCCTGGTCATTAAGGGGAAAATCTGCCGGGGCTGAAGTGGTTAAAGCTGAACTAAACCCATCGATTTAGGGCCAATTCACACAAAGTGCAGTGACAGACATTTTGCCACATGGTAAAACGTCTGTCACTGCAGGGACACAGGAAACAGTTGTTTCCTATTTGTTACATTTACACTGCAACACAGCCTAGTGCTGAGCTAAAATGCGGACCTGTTGCATTTTATCGCAGCACACCGGCCCGAATTGCACTGTGATGTCAGGCAGCGCATCGCTACCTGACATTGTAGTGAATGAAGTGTATGTTTCGTACACTTCAAATAAAGCTGGTACAAAACAAAGAAAATAAATTAAAAGGGATGGTGTGCTCAATCTTTCACCAACATTCCTCCCTAGCCAACTGGCAATACAGCGCATCCAGAGCACTGAATTGCTCCAGCTGCTCTGCAATTGGAGCCCTTGCACATGATACTCCGGTTTGAGCATCTACTTTTTCAGACTTTTTTTTTTTTTTCATGTATTTGTGCATATTTACGCTCATTTTCGCGCACTTGTTCTCGTTCTGTACAATATGTAAATGGGCATTTGCATGTGTTTGTGTGTATTTGCGCGCATGAGGTGTAAATTACTAACCAAAAAAGCAGATTTTTCTATTTTCTTTCTTCTTCAGTAAAAAAAAAAAAAAAAAAAAGAATGCACGGCGTTTGTTCACGCACCTGTGTGCATAGGCACATTACAATTATTGGGCTGTATTTTAGCTCAGTATTAGCTCAATCTGCAGTGTGAATTGGCCCTTAATGGTTTCTCAGAACAGTTCCATTCAAGGCATTCTGGGGATAACTGTCATGGCTGCTTGTGCTCTCAACTGTCATCCTGTCAAATGGCTGGTGTCAGCTGATCACATGTGCAGCACCATGGCAGTGGTAGATCAAACTGACAGTAGAATGGCAGCTTCCTTGGCTGAAAAGGATAGGAGGGTTTGGTTCCGCTTTAAAGCCCAATTCTAGGAAAACTAAAACTCCTCTCTTGCAGAGGGGCTGCGCAGCCATGTGACCATGCAGACCATTGAGAAGCACATCTGAGACTGCTACTTCTGGTAAGGCGTTCCCAGAAGAAAGAAGAGCTTCTCATTGGTCAGTTCAGTCACACTGACCAATGAGCCCTTGCCATTGCAAGCATTATAGTGTACGGACTGCTACACCAGCAACGTGAGGCATCATGGCCTCTACGTACAACGGGGTCCAGAGGGGTAGCCAGGATATTTAGAGTTGTAACATTTTATTTTGTGGGTGGTCCCTGCATTCCCACATACAGTGCCATGCATACAATGCAATGCTATTGGCCTTCAGAGCGCCTTAGAGAAGAGGCTGTGGCAGCTGGTCTTATACTGTGGATAAGACATTAGATGAGTAAAGGTCCTTGTTACGTGTACCCTTCAAGCAATTAACATTGCAGTGTGGGGGGAGCCTCACTGCAAAGGAATTTATTTTGTTTTCCCCAGAGTTAAGCTTCAACCCCTTCTCTGGAGTCCTTTTTAAATAGAATGGCTTGGGGGTGGCAAGGATTGTGAACAAGTGACCCCTGTCACATGTTAAGAAGGATCAGCAATCATGAGATCAATGTCATAGTGGTCACATGATTGGAAGCCCATCATACTGACTACCAATCCGTAGTTCGGCCTAAGAGCTGTCTTCGACAGTTCAGTCTTTGTGCTGGGGGGCATTCTTTTAGCACATAAACACCGGATGTTCAGAGCGTCACCCACTGCACGCTTGCAGCACAAAGGCCGAGCTGCCTGCGCTATGTGCAGTGTGTGGGCATTAAAGCCTACCCTTTTACTGTCGCACATATGTGTTGGGCTGTCGTAAAGAGGATAAAGTTTAATGTATGTCCTGTAGTCTATGTTAATAGCATTACTACAGCAGTTTCTTTAATAACTCAATGTTATTACGTGTTTTTCCTGCCAGGATCAGGCAGGGTGTGTCAACACTGGTTGCATCAGCACATTCTCGTGTAGTTCATCATGGGTGAGAACTTGGGACCGACCAATATCGTTTTTTCGGTACCGATATTTCGGCAACCTCTCAGGCCAATATTATGTACATTTAAAAAAAAAATGTTTACACTTTATTTATTGCTGTCACAAGGAATGTAAACATCCCTTGTGACAGTAATAGGCAGTGACAGGTACTCTTTAATCAATAGGTCAATTTAGTCAATAAGACCCCAAACCCCTCCTTTGCACTTGAAAGTATTTAAAACGTCAAGATCAGCGTTTTTAAATATTTTCTATTTTTTAAAACTGGCACCTTTTTAAGATGCCAGTAATCCGGGAAGCTTCCGGGTTACTAGATCCGAGACCCGAACGAAGCATCGGCTTTGTTTGGCTAGTAACGGCTAGTTGCTTGGGCCTCCCGGTGGGACGGGAGAGCCCAGGTGAGTAGCAGAAGGCGGCGGGAGGGGGGATGTCCTAACAGTCGAGCAGCTGCTAAGCCGCATCGGTTGTTATTACAATAAAGCCGACTGTCCTCTCTAAAGAACGGTACCAGGTTAATGCCTGCAGCTGCATGCATCACCCCGGTAAAACCCCTTGAAGTAATATCTGTCTAGTTTGTGACCGATACCAATTTTTCGGAAAATGCTGATAGTGAGAACACTGTTGCCTAGCATAGAAAAGTAGTGATGTCACCATTAACCAGGAGGTGCTGGGTCATGTGGCCATAGATTTTTTTTTTTTTTTTAAGAAATGCTGCACATATGATGATGTTATTTTAAACTGCTTGTTGTATTCAGATATGCCATTTATAAGCTGAATTCAACTGCCACTACTTAGTTTGATGATAATAAAGGTGGAAGTAGTATTTGGCACAGGGCCAATCACCACTGTCCAGACAGAGGGTCGGGGGTCCTGCAGCCTCATAGAACAGTCAGAGGAGAATGAAAGCTCCTCCTACAAGCTTTAACCAGACACTCCTATAAGTCATAAGACTGCTATGTACTGCTGATGAGAAAAGGTATTTAGCAGTTTATATTTACTAAAACAATTGTATTTCCATGTTCTGTGTACTGTGGGAGACCAGATATAGTAAATGCAGAGTCCTGGATTTAGTAATACTTTAAGTCTTGGCAATCTTGTCAAGAGAGAATCTCATTCACAGGTGCCACTACAATTCCTGAGGTGACCCTTCACAGTCATAATACATGCTTGTCAATGATTCTCTTCTAGGATGTACCAGAGTGTTGCCACCATCACATAAAATGCTTGCTTACCTTAACGTATGGAACCTATATATGATACAGGTCTTAACATGCTGGTTTCAATGTACGGTGTCCCCTCCATCTCTCATGGGGACAATGGAATAGAGTATGTGTTAAAACCCCTGCCATGTTTTCATTGCTGCCTGTGTCCCCTTGTTCTGGTGACCATTGTTGCCGGATTAGAAAGTGTTGGAAAATAGCACATGCCCAGTAATATGGCTCTTGGAGGGTATTTTTCCTCACATTGGAGAGATTTCTTTTTACTTCCCTAGTGGAACACGGGCAGAAAGAAAAAAAAAAACTTTTATGATTAATTACAGCAGAAGCGGCCTGTGCCCCCTGTAGGTGGAAGTGCAGAATCGTGTGTGTGTGTGTGTATATACATGATCCTGCACAGGAGGGCCGCCCTGTAGCTGTAAATCTGCTATAGGGCAGACTGGAAGTGGTTAAAGTGGAGTTCCACCCACTTTTACAACTCTTCAGCACCCCTCACTAAACTGTGCACTGTAAACGAATTGGATATTTTTTTATTTTTTTTCTCAGCACCTACTGTATATCTGCTGTATTCATTTTTCACTTCCTCCTCCCTGGCCGTGGCCCATCGCATCATTTCCTGTTTGCAGTGCCTTCTGGGAAGGGGCGGCAACTTCCTCTGACACTGCCGTTGCTATGGAAACCTGACCTGAAACCTAATACACTGCTTGTGCTGCACTGAGCATGTGCGAGATCTGCAAGGATGAGATCCAGGAAGAAATACAGTCTGACTTCAGATGCCCACACTTAAGATGGCCACGGCCTGCTGGAAGTTTATAAAATAACAAACTACTGCTATAAACTAACAAAACAGACCTTAGTTTACAGACTAACTTTACTAGAATACATTAAGCTTGTGTATTATAGGGGTATTTTTATTTAAAAAGTATCATTTCGGCTGGAACACCACTTTAAGCTAATCTGCACTAATCTCCCCTATCAAACTGAAGGTTTAATTGGACTTTAAAGCGTGTGTTCACCTTTTCAGTAAAGAGAAAAAGGCTGAACTAATACTATGGATGTACCTCGGTGGGTGATTCGTTGTCATTGTTCATGCAGATGGTGTTATGGGGGAGTTATTTACAAAAGGAAAGTCCACTTTGCTCTACAAGTGCAAACTACAAGTGCAAAGCGCATTTGAAATTGCACTGAAAGTCCTCTTGGAAGTGCAGTCGTTATAAATTTGAGGGGTAGATCTGAAATGAGGGTAAGCTTTGCTGATTTTATTATCCAATCATGTGCAAGCTAAAATGCTGTTTTTATCTTCCTTGCATGTCTCCCTCGGATCTACAGCGACTGCACTTCCAAGTGCACTTTCAGTGCAATTTCAAGTGCACATTGCACTTGTAGTTTGCATTTGTAGTCCAAAGTGGATTTGCCCTTCGTAAATAACCCCCTATGTCTCACTACTTGCTGCAGGGCTTCCAGGATAGAGCTTAGCAATGCTCTGTGCCAGTGGAGTTTTTGAAATCTCCCTTCACTTCCTGTTCGATAGCCGAAACACGGAATGAGGAAATCCCTGGGGGTCACCAAACTCCTAGAACTAGTGTCCCTATTGGAAGATTTCCCGCTCTACTTCTGTTTGGGCGACGACAACCTCAAATTTTGGGATTTTCCTTTCATCTTTAATTTTGGTGATAACTGTCACCAGAATAAATAGAGGGGGTGAATCTCCCTAAGGCTAGGTTCACATCTGTATGGGTGGTTCCCACTGCGGGACTGCATCTGTTCCCACAGCTGCAATCACCTGCAAAGAAAAACACGCTACATGCGCATAGGTGCAATTAATCCTAATGTACCGCCCCTCGCGCAGGAAATCATTCCCATGCGGGCTGTGATTTCTAAAATTCTGCAGGGACCTTTTTCCTGCATTTCAGGAGGCACTGCAGCCTATTCAAATGAATGGGCTGCCATGCCCATGCAAAACAGATCAGACAGCATGTGTGAAAGTGCCCTAATTGTAAACCTAGCCTTAGGCTGAGTTCACACTGGCATTAGGAGCAGGCATTTGAGAGGCACAGTAGACAGCACATAGTGCTGTTCACACTATGTGTTAGCGTTGCTTCAAAATTGAAGCCTCATGTCGAGTCAGGAGGCGTTTGAAGCCTTTCAACTATGGTAACGCCTCGCAAATTCTCTGGTAGGCAGTTAAGATTAGTTAATTTACTGTAATGGAATAGGCGTTTGGGGAGCATTTTAAACTCATTAATGCTTGTAAAACACCTGTCTGACGCCCATACCAACACCATACAAACGCTATAGGAGCGTTTATTGAGCATTAGAAATTTAGTCAAGTGTGAACAAGCTCGGGCACAAACAGCAGTGAAAACCTGACAGGTGCTCTAATCTCTCTCCACTCCAAAATGAAAGGCTTTCCGTTTTGTTATAGTTTAAAGTGAACCTGTTGCTTTTCCCATTTTTATTGCAGTTTTTGTGCAAATGATTTTGCACATGTATTAAGCCTCCGTGGCTTCTTTTCTAGGCTGGGAAAGGGGATGACAGCAGTTCTAGAGGAGAGGAGATTTTTCAGGCATAAAATCCACGTACATAAAAGGTGTGTCACATGTAGTCTTGATAAGCGTGTTTGAATGAATCCATGTAAAGGTGGATTATAGCAGAAATCCCCAACATGTTATCGCTATGTAAAGTCTATCACAGATATCAAGCAATGTGTTTCTAAGCTTGTATTTTGCTGGGTCTAGGATGGTAGACTGGAGGCTTTTTTGTGTTTGGACCAAACATGTACCTTGCATAACTCAAGCTTTCAAAACAAATCATGGTGTCCAGCACTTTTGTTTTGTTTTTGTACCACTCGTGGAGTTGGACCACCCAGACACATGAAACACATGCAAATGCAGCTTGAAGGACATTTTCCAACATGTCACCATGCACTGCAATAGTGAGAAAGTGTCCCATGGAAAAGAATACATTTTATTTGGTTTTTATTTCGGTTGGTGTTAACAATCTGTTTTTTTTTTAAATATCACATATTTAAGCACCTTAGTTTTAAGTGGGGTACACACTATGAGAAAATTTAAAGAAACATGCCGTACGAGACACGATCATTACGTTTTTGTATAGTGTGCACACAACTTTCGACATCTTGATTCTGACTTTGCAATCAAATTCAACATTTTTCTCCTACATGAACAGAACAAGCGATTTTTTTGCTTAATGTGTACAGGGGTCCCCTAGTTACAAACATCCGACTTACAAACGACTCCTACTTACAAACGGAGGGAGACAACAGGAAGTGAGAGGAAATCTACCCCTAGGAAGGGAAATTCACTCCTGTAAGAGCTATTATGGGGAAAAGGTACCTCCACTGATGCTTTATCACCAAGGCTTGTTTCCACAACAACCCAAAATTTTCAAAATCCAATTGTCATTGGGACAGAAAGTGAGGTGAAATCTTCTGAACAGGGACACACACAGCAAAACAAATGTTACAGGGGTGTTAACCCTTACCTATGCTATCCAAAAAGCTTAAAAATATTTTTTTTGGCTGGAGCTACACTTAAAAAATGTACCTGTTCCGACTTACAAACAAATTCAACTTAAGAACAAACCTACAGTCCCTAACCTGTTTGTAACCCGGGGACCCCCTGTACTATTTTTGTAAGATTTTCATTTGAGAAAAATCGGTTCAGAAAGACTGCATGATCAGAAGCCATAAACCACACAAAAAAAGCCTTTGTCGTATGAGTTTTTGTATATTGTTATCCTTCCTCGGTTCTGACTTTCTAAGAAACATTGAGGAAAACTGGACAATCATTCGCCTGATGTTCTTCTAGTGTGAACCCAAAAGTGGAACTCCTGCTTTAAGCACTCCTCCCCTCCTTACATGCCACATTTGGCCTAGTTTTTAGAGGGACTTCCTGCTTCTGACTATAGGCCGCCTAGGCGACTCCTCCTCTTCCCCTAGGCGGCTCCTCCCTCTTGGCAATCTTCTGGGACATGTCCCAGAAGATTGCCTGTCCACTCAGAGAGTGCAGCGTGACGTGCAGTGTGCGCCCGGCTGTGAAGCCGCAAGCTGTAACAGCCGGGTGCCCACAGTTTCTATGGCGGTGCCGCGGAGAGGGGAGGAGAGGAGCGAAGCTTCGGGTGGCCGCATCGCTGGACTGTAGGACAGGTGAGTATCTGTTTATTAAAAGTCAGCAGCTACACTTTTTGTTGCTGGTTAACAGCTGTAAAATGTAACATTTTCCTCCAATCCTGTCCTGGTGACAGGAAAAAAACACAGGAGAAGTTATAAGGCTTTATATACACTGGCCTACATTGGCTGTGGGAAAACGCAAAACGTTAAAGTTTTTCCTGTGGCCGACGGTCAAGATATTCCTATCCTGAACGTGATTCTGGACTCTCACCTATGCATTGTAGTGACACACACCACTCAGTACTCAGAAGTACCATGTGATCTGGTTGCAGTGCGTTTCCAGAAGTAGTGCATGCACTAAGGTGCGGTGCGATTTTAGCTCATTCAGCATGAATGGGCCGAAATTGCACCACACAGAACTGCATGTGACTTGCACAGGAAAGCACAGCGCTGATGTAAACCAGCCCTTAGTGGTAACAGTGCAGGTGGGCTTACGCATTTAGGGGTAACAGTGAAAACCTTGCAATAAGCTAAGGGACATCTTTTCAGTGTCATTCAAGGATTACCTGCAGTGCAGTTGGCTTGATAACATGTCGTTTTTATTGTAGTCCATTCTCATGAAAGCAGAATGCAGATGTCAGTTTCCTGCAGTTGCTGACTGAGAATAGGAATGCAGGAAAAAATTGTAACTTCATTTATGGAAAAAAAAATACTCGATGGGAAAATGGACATGGGTGTCCGTTTATGAAGCAGTGATCCAGAGGATCGCAACTGTTCATGAAACGGAGATAATTGGGGGAAAACGTGTTTGAACATGTTCTCCTGCCGATGATCTCCACACCCTGAGAATCCTCATTGACTGACACAGAAATGGCCAGTTTATGAAGCTTCACTGGCGATTTGTGTCAGGATTCACACTCCCTGATTCACCAGCTCAGAGGTGGAGAATCGGGGAGTGAAGAGAATCTCCGGGGAACTAAGGAGGAAGATTATTAACTTCCATTCTACCTCGGTCAGACACCCCAAGACAGTAACCATGCCCCACTGTCATATTTATTTATATGTATGTGTGTGTATGTATGTATGTATATAATATATATATATATATATATATATATATATATATATATATATACATACATACATACATACACAGTGGGGATGGAAAGTTTTCAGACCTCCTTAAATTTTTCACTCTTTGTTATATTGCAGCCATTTGCTAAAATCATTTATGTTAATTTTTTTCCTCATTAAAGTGGATGTAAACCCAATGTCATCCTTTCTAAACTACTGCCATGGGGGTTATCTATAAGGATATACATGCCTCCTGCATGTATCTTTACCTGTCAAATGTCTCCCCTCTGTCTGTTATTAGGCCCGAAAAACTGCAGATTCTGGGGGTGGGTCTGTTGTCTGGCGCTCGGTGGGTGGAGTCGTGATGTCGGTAGACTCCCCGCCCACCTCTACACTCCCCTTGTCAATATGCATTTTCTCCTGTTTATTTCTAACACTGAACTTCTGCTGAACTTCTGCTATGATCTCTAACATCCAGTGAAAAGAAGGAAAGTAACAACATGACTTCAGCATGCCAAATCATGATGAGGTGTGGAACAGCCAATCCTTGCAAAGCTGCTGAAGAAAGGAATGGGGGAGGGAATTAAAATATATAAAAAAAAAATAATAAGTTTTTCCCAGTTTGTCAAGATTTTTCTCACTGAACAATAAAAGAGGATTGCTCAGAGCTGGATTAACTCTGTGTGGCAAGACTGGGCTCAAATGATAGGAAATCTTATACTCTACAGTATGATAAAAAAAAAAAAAAATTGTTGACATTTTTGCAGATTTATTAAAAAAGAAAGACTGAAATATCACATGGTCCTAAGTATTCAGACCCTTTGCTGTGACACTCATATATTTAACTCAGGTGGTGTCCATTTCTTCTGATCATCCTTGAGATGGTTCTACGCCTTCCTTTAAGTCCAGCTATGTTTGATTATACTGATTAGACTTGATTAGGAAAGCCACACACCTGTCTATATAAGACCTTACAGCTCACAGTGCATGTCAGAGCAAATGAGAATCATGAGGTCAAAAGAACTACCTGAAGAGCTCAGAGAGAGAATTGTGGCAAGGCACAGATCTGGACAAGGTTACAAAAAAATTCTGCTGCACTTAAGGTTCCTAAGAGAACAGTGGCCTCCATAGTCCTTCAGGTGTTTTTTAAAGGTTTAATCCTTAAATGGAAGACGTTTGGGAGGACCAGAACCCTTCCTAGAGGCTTCCGTCCGGCCAAACTGAGCTATCGGGGATAAGAGCTTTGTTGAGAGAGGTAAAGAAGAACCCAAAGATCGCTGTGGATGAGCTCCATAAATGCAGTTGGCAGATGGGAGAAAGTTGTAGAAAGTCAACCATCACTGCAGCCCTCCACCAGTCGGGGCTTTATGGCAGAGTGGCCCGACGGAAGCCTCTCCTCAGTGCAAGGCACATGAAAGCCCGCATGGAGTTTGCTAAAAAACACCTGAAGGACTCCAAGATGGTGAAAAATAAGATTCTCTGGTCTGATGAGACCAAGATAGAACTTTTTGGCCTTAATTCTAAGCGGTATGTGTGGAGAAAACCAGGCACTGCTCATCACGTGTCCAAACAGTGAAGGACAAACAGTGAACAGGACTGTTCCCAACAGTGAAGCATGGTGGTTGCACCATCATGCTCTGGGGGTGTTTTTCAGCTGCAGGGACAGGACGACTGGTTGCAATCAAGGGAAAGATGAATGTGGCCAAGTACAGGGATATCCTGGATGACAAACCTTCTCCAGAGTGCTCAGGACCTCAGACTGGGCCGAAGGTTTACCTTCCAACAAGACAATGACCCTAAGCACACAGCTAAAATAATGAAGGAGTGGCTTCACAACAACTCCGTGACTGTTCTTGAATGGCCCAGCCAGAGCCCTGACTTAAAACCGATTGAGCATCTCTGGAGAGACCTAAAAATGGCTGTCCACAAACGTTTACCATCCAACCTGACAGAACTGGAGAGGATCTGTAAGGAGGAGGATCCCCAAATCCAGGTGTGAAAAACTTGTTGCATCTTTCCCAAAAAGACTTGTGGCTGTACTAGATCAAAAGGGTGCTTCTACTAAATACTGAGCAAAATGTCTGAATAATTAGGACCATGTGATATTTCAGTTTTTTTTTTTTAATAAATCTGCAAAAATGTCAACAATTCTGTGTTTTTCTGTTGATATGGGGTGCTGTGTGTACATTAATGAGGAAAAAAATGAACTTAAATGAGTTTAGCAAATGGCTGCAATATAACCAAGAGTTATTTGAGGGGGTCTGAAAACTTTCCGTCCTATATATATATATATATATATATATATATATATATATATATATATATATATATATATATATATATATATATATATGACAGTGGGGCATGGTTACTGTCTTGGAGTGTCTGACCGAGGTAGAAGGAAGTAGTTAAAAATCTTCCTCCTTAGTTCCCCGGAGATTCTATCTATCTATCTATCTATCTATCTATCTCGTCTGTCTGTGTACTGAGCAGTGATAATTTATCACCGATTAATAAACTGACATCTCTGTGTTCCGGTGAATTTCTGGTACTGTAATCTTATAAAGTCTCACGAGATTCCAGTATCAGGGGCCGTTCTCCACCGTTTGAAGCGTTTGTAGATCACTTCACTCCTCCAAAGGAGAAGCGATCTACAAAGCTTCATAAACTAGCATCCAGAGGAGAACGATCTCCTTTGAGAATGCCGGAGAATGAAGCAGTGATATTTTTTCACTGCCTCATAGACTGGATTGAAAATTTGACTAAGAGGAAGTTACATCACCCATCAGAAAGTGTAGAATGATTTGCTTTATTAATTCAGTGCAGTATTTCCAGAAATCATAAAATACAAACATTAATTGTAACCAAAGATTTGGTGTTTGAGACATCATTATAGAGAGGAGTAGATCTACTGAAGACAACATAGCCTGGCCTCAGAGTAACCTTAGAAGTAAGTGAAGGAAGTCGTGTTCTAAGTATAAAGTGGATAGAGAGTGTTGATTGAAGACTTTAAACAGTACACTGTATACCTTTTGGACTCGCATGCAACTGCCTGTTACTTAAATCCATGTAAAGCCCCTATCTAATCTCAGCATTTGTATGGAGAACATTGAGCCTAGAAAACCAGTTCTCAAAGGTAGATGAAAAGCAGCATAATAATAATACCACATCTAATTATTACTGTTAAACTCTTGCATTGAGAAATATTTCTACTATCAATGCAATTTTCTGTAACTGTGTCTAAGCTCTGTTCATACCGGTGCAACGTGTTATGTGATTTAACAGTTTCAAATCACATGACAAGTCCCACCCTATTTGGGATTTTAATTATGGAATCGCTCAAATTGGTGCGACCCCCTAATAGCAGCCAGCACAACACTAGAAAGAGTGTCAAAACTAATATAAAGGTAAAATTATGTGCAGCGCTTAAAAATTTGTATTGCTACAAATTCATGTATATAATAAGATCCAATGTATAGTGTGAAGAATAACCACAACAGTAAAAAGAAGAAATAATCAAAAAACGGTAAAAAGTGTTTTGAAGATCGCACACAATCTATGAGTCCATATGTTGTCATATAGAGGTTAATAAAATGTGAATACAACAGTCCATAGATGAACAGTGAAAAAAACTCAATAGGAGGAAAAGATTTGGGATTGTACACCCCATTAACGCCCATCGTACCATAAGAACATACCTATATAATAAAATAAACACACAACAAGGATTGTGGAAAAGACCTACATGACTGACAATGGCTGTGCATCGGGGGACATGTGTGTTGTTTTTTATGTTAAAAACTGTGTTGTATGTTTATTTTACTTGAATTTTCTGGGTGAATGAGTAGGGGTACTATGTGGGGGCTGGGATCTGGGGGCTTCCACATTCCAATAAGTCACCCCAACTACCACCAGGCCAGGGTTCAGGGGAAGAGACCCATGTCCTTATCAACTTGGGGACAAGGTGCCTTGCCACCCAGCTGCCCCCCCCCCCCCCCCGGGCAAAGTACCCCCCATAGAGGGGCAAACGCTTGTAAACCCCCCCCCCCCCCCCTTTCTAGCTTGTCAGGCTGCGTGTTCAGATAAGGGACCTAAGTTTGTCAATACATTAGGTTTGTTTGTTGCATGCCCTCATGGGGCCATAAGTAGATAAATAGTCTGTTATTTCAAAAGATGGTTTCTGAATTTGGTGGAATGGGTTTACTAGAGCATGCTAGGTCTGTTTGCTTTTCTTTGTCCTTTGTCTTGGATGGGGTTTGATGTATTTTTATACATTTTCTGTATCCATGTAATATTATGTGAAAAAGCTAAAAGGTCTCAGAATGTCTATGGTATTGCTTTGATCTTGCCACTAGAAGATTGTTACAATCTTTTGTTACAATCCAACAGTTACAAGTACTATAAAATACTAAATAATAATGTTTCTGATTTCCTTTAAAAATATTGATGGCATCAATAGAATTAACTAAATATAACTGTTTTATGGATGTATGGTGTGAACATTAAGTCACTGAATTGTTTAAGACATCTGGCTATTGCTGTTTGTGGTTCGGGAAGCAATGGGGTTGATTTACTGAAGGCAGATCCACTTTGCACTACAAGTGCACTTGGAAGTGCAGTCACTTTAGATCTGAGGGGAAGATCTGAAATGAGGGAAGCTCTGCTGATTTTATGATCCAGTCATGTACATGCTGTATTTTCCTTGCATGTTCGCCTCGGATCTACAGCGAATGCACTTCCAAGTGCACTTGTAGTGCAAAGTGGATTTGCCTTTAGTAAATAAATCCCAATGTCAGCTATAAATTGAATTGGGCATTTTTTGCTGTTCTCTGATTAAACGCACTGAAAGATTGGCAAATGGTTTTGAAGATGTTGTTATCAATGTTAACAGGCATGTTTGGAAAACTAGATAACCACTTTTGGGTAGTGAAAATTAAATTATGGGGACAAAAATATTACTGCAGTATAAGGCCTGATGCACACTGGGGCTTTTTTTTTTTTTTCAAGCGGGTTTAGGCGCTTCAAGCGCTCTGGTGTTTATTAATTTCATTGGCCGTTGAAATGGAAAAAATGCTGGTGATAAAAATAAAATTGTAAAAAAAAACTTTTTTTACTCACCTTGAAGATTGAGGCCACATGGAAAAAGTTGGTATGGTCAGATGAGACTAGAGGACTAGTCTGGTGGAAATCCAATACAGCTCACCATCCAAATAACACCATTCCTACAGTAAAGCATGGAGGTGGTAATATCCTGTTTATGGGGGTGTTTCTCTGCAGCAGGGACTGGAGCACTTGTCAGGATAGAAGAAAAATTGATGGGGCAAAAGACCATCAAATTCTTGAGGAGAATCTGCTGCGTTTTCTGACAGGTTTGTGTTATTTCTTTCACTTGAATGTTATAAGTTGTACTAGTAAATACAGCTGGATAAAACAAAAGCTGTGTATGTCTTCATTTCAGGTTGCAAAGCAACAAAATGTGTTTATGGGGAGTGATTCTTTTCTATACCCACTGCACCTAAACTTTAAAACAGTTCTCACATCCTACCCCCCCCCCCCAATTTCTATAATGACTACCCTGAAGAAGGAAGATGCTTATACTTATCTATTCTCAGGGTGGTCTGGTCACATGACTGGCTCCCAGCTACAGCTTTAGGGGAAAGGAGGGACAGCTGATAACGAATGGCCCATAATAAGCCTGTGGGTGATGTGACTGCCCAGGTATTCCAAATGTTGCCAGCGATTCCCTCCTCTCTCCTGAAGTTGTCCGGGTTTGGAGATCATGTGACCAGAGCATCCTAATAGGTAAATATAAGGCCTCATGCACATAAAACGGTTTTGCAGTAGCGTTTTTTTAGCGTTTTTTCCGCATTAGCGTTTTTTTTTTTTTTTCAATGGATCAAAAACTTTAAACGCTGGTGAGCCGCGTTTATCAGCGTTTTTTGACGTTAGAGCTTTTTTACAGCTGAAAGCAGCTGAAAAACTCCTCTCAGAACCCACTAGTTTTGCGTATTTTTTTTTAAAGCCAAAAAACGCCCCAGCTAAAAACTGCTAACACCCTATGTGTTCATGGACACATAGGATAACATGATGGGGAATTTGACTGTAGAAAAAAACATCTGAAGCCAAAAACAGCTGCTGTAAAAACATCCAGTGCTCATGAGGCCTAAGCATCTTCCTTCTACAGGGTAGTTGCCGTCGAAGGAAAGAGGTGGGAGGAGTCTTAAGCCTCATACACACGGTACGATTGTTGGCCAACCGAGCGTCTGATTTTTGTCAAAAGGGCGTGTGCCAGGATCTTGTCTTGCATACTAACGGTACACAAACACGAATGTAGTGACGTACTACGAGGAATTTCAGCTCTTGAGCGCCACCCTTTGGGCCCCTTCTGCTCATTTTGTGTTTGGTAAGCATTGATTCCGAGCATGCGTGTTTATACTTTCGACTTTTGTGTGACGGATTTGTGTACTGACCATACAAAAATCAGACGTCAAACCGTTGTCTGCCGAAAATTTACTAGCCTGTCATCCAATATTTGTTGGCAGAAAATTTGACAATTGTCCAAAGGAGCGTACTGACGGTAAGATTTTAGGACAACAGTCTGTCAACAGACAATCCCCTGCCAACAATCGTACCGTGTTGTATGAAGCTTAAAGCTTAGTTAGAGCCTAGAATTCACTTTAAAGCGGAGTTCCACCCTCATTTTACACTTCTCACCATCCAGCACTAATGTGCACCCTTAAAACTAATTGGCTTTTTTTTTTTTTTTTTTTTTGGGATCACCTCCTTTTATTAAAGCATTTGTCCGTTTTCACTTCCTTCACTTCTTTGTGGCCGTGGCACCGTACGCCATTTTCCAGCTTTGCATTGGCTCCTGGGAGATGTGCGTCATTAATCCCAGGAGGCAATGGGCATCGCCGACTCGTAGCAAAGGGGCGGCAACTTCCTCCAACGCAGCTATGGAAACCCAACCTACAAGCTGTTGTAGTGCTCACGCCCCGCACTGCGAAATGCGCAAGATCGGCAGGTGCATGCTGGGTAGCCAGCATGCATGGAATCCAGGAAGGAATACACTGCGGCTTCAGATGCCCACACAGGAGATGGCCGTGGTGTGCTGGGACTTTCTAAAGTAAAAACAATGCTGCACAAATACAAAACAAAAATCTGACCAGCTTGGTGAATGCAACACATATGTTGAAAGCTTTCTTTATTGAAAAGGAAGCAAGCAACTCAGCCTTTGTTTAAAAAGCATTTACAGCCCACTTTTACATGACTTGCTATACTTTAATGTATACTGTCTAATTTTCTTCCTTGTCATTCTATCTTTTTTTTTTTTTTTTTTTTTTTTTTTTTTACAGTTTTTTTTATTTACCTACTTTAAGACCAGGCCTATTTTGACTTTGTTTTACAAGTAAAAATCGGCATTAATTTTTTTTTGCTAGAAAATTATTTTGAACCCCCAAGTTACTTCATGGCGTCCTAGACTATAGAGATGGCCAGGGCACTGCCGGATCGGATACTGGACTCCCTGATCTCATGGGAAAGCCCAGAGAGGTGGTGGCAGGGGGCGTCCCCTCCTGCCGCCTGTAAAAGCAATCCAGCAGCTAATCAGGGGCTAGGTTTGCTTTTAGAGGAAAGGGCATCACTGGCTGAAAAAAAAAACATATTGGGATTATGACCTCTGCAGTCATATTCCTGGTATAACCACTTGAACACAATCACGTACATGTACAATGCTGTAAAAAAGTATTTGCCCCTTTCTGATTTTTAAAAAATTTTTTTGCATATTTGTCACACTTAAATGATTCCGATCATCAGACACATGTTATTATTACACAAAGAACCCAAGTAAATACAAAATGCAGTTTTTAAATGATCGTTTAATTTATTAAGGCAAAAAAGCTGTCCAAACCTGCCTGGCTTTAAGAAAAAGTAATTGCCCCCTAAACCTAATAACTGGTTGTGCCACCCTTGGCGGCAGCAACCACTGCAATCAAGCATTTGCGATAACTGGCAATGAGTCTTTCACATTACTGTGGAACAATTTTGGCCCACTCTTCTTTGCAGAATTGTTTTAATTCAGCCACAGAGGGTTCTCCAGCATGAACGGCCTGTGTAAGGTCATGATACAGCACCTCAATTGGATTGAAGTTCGGGCTTTGACTAGGATACTCCAAAACCTAAATTTTGCTTTGTTTGAACTATTTGGAGGTGGACTTGCTGTTGTGTTTCGGACCACTGTCCTGCTGCATAACCCAAGTGCACTTGAGCTTGAGGTCACAAACTGATGGCCGGACATTCTCCTTTAGGATTTTCTCAGAAAATCCTAGAATTCATGATTCCATCAATTATGGTAAGTCATCCAGGTCCTTAAGCTACAAAGCAGCCCCAGACCATCACGCTACCACCACCATGTTTGACTGTTGGTATGATGTTCTTGTTATGAAATGCTGTATTAGTTTCATGCCAGATGTAACGAGACTCACACCTTCCAAAAAAGTTACATTTTTGTCTCATCAGTCCACAGAATATTTGCCTAAAAGTCTTGGGGATAATCAAGATGTTTTTTGGTAAATGTGAGATGAGCCTTTGTGTTCTTTTTGGTCAGCAGAGGCTTTGGCCTTGAAACTCTCCCATGGATGCCATTTTTGCCCACTCTCTTATTGTTGAATCATGAACACTGATCTTACCTGAGGCAAGTGAGGCCTGCAGTTCTTTAGATTTTGTTCTGGGTTCTTTTATGACGACCTGGATGAGTCGTCGTCATGCTCTTGGAGTCATTTTTGTTGGCCGGCCACTCCACTGTTCCAAGTTATCTCCATTTGTGGATAATAGCTCTCCCTGTGGTTCACTGGAGTTCCAAAGCCTTGGAAATTGCTTTGAAACCCTTCCTAGGCTAATACATGTTTGTTTCTAATCTGTTCTTACATTTTTTTTAGATTGTGGCATGTGTGGCTTTTTGAGGTCTGTTATCGTGCTTCACTTTGTCAGACAGCTTCTATTCATGTGATTTCTTGATTCAACAGGTCTGACAGTAATCAGGCCTGGGTGTGGCAAGTGAAATTTAACTCAGCTTTCCAAAAAATTGTGATTAATCACAGTTCATTCACGATTCAGCATGGGAGGAGCAATTACTTTTTCACATAGGGCCAGGCAGGTTTGAACAGCTTTTTTCCCTTTAATAAATGAAATAATAGTTTAAAAACTGCATCTTGGATTTACTCGGGTTATCTTTGTGTAATATTAAAAGTTGTTTGATGATCTGACTTATTTAAGTGTGAGTAATAGGAAAAAAACATTTTGAGACCCCTTTCACACTGAAGCGCTGCAAAAACTGCCGATAAAACGCCCGTTGTTTTTGCGGCACTAGCGGTGTGCTTTAAGGTCACGTGACCTTAAAAAACTGAAAGCTGTTTTGCAGCACTTTGGAACTGCTGTCCATTCATTTTAATGTGCAGGGGCGTTTTTGAGGCGCTTTTTAGAGCGTTGCAAAGATGCTGCTTGCAGGACTTTTTTCACCGCCCCGCAAGCGCACTGTCCAGTGGAAAAGTATTTATTGAAATGAATAGGAGGCAGTTTTCAGGCGCTATTTTTAGTGCAAGAGTGCCTGAAAACCGCCAAACCGCCTCAGTGTTAAAGGGGTCTAATTATAAGAAAATTTACCAACATCCTTAGCGATACCCAAACTCATTTTCTTTGTATATAGCAACCTTGGATAGTTACGCACAGGGTGGATTTGATTGAAATCAAGTCGATTTTAAAATCCACTAGTAAAAATGCTTGATTTAAAGCCACTCGATTTTAAATCATAATCATAATTTTTAAAGAACAACTGTCAGGTCTGTCCCGCAGCGGCTTCTCCTCTGACCCGCCGACTCACCCGCCGACTCACCGACAGTCCCATTCACTTTAATGGGACAGCTGGTGATGCAGCAGTGACACAACAAGGAGTCTCCCCAATATCGGTGTCCCCCCATCAGAGTCTCCCCAATATCTGTGTCCCCCCATCAGAGTCTCCCCAATATCTGTGTCCCCCCATCAGAGTCTCCCCAATATCGGTGTCCCCCCATCATCAGAGTCTCCCCAATATCAGTGTCCCCCCATCAGAGTCTCCCCAATATCGGTGTCCCCCCATCAGAGTCTCCCCAATATCGGTGTCCCCCCATCAGAGTCTCCCCAATATCGGTGTCCTCCATCAGTCTCCCCAATACCAGTGTCCTCCATCAGTCTCCCCAATACCAGTGTCCTCCATCTCTGTGTCCTCCATCCATCAGAGTCTCCTCATCAACATTGTCCCCATCATTGGTGTCCCCAGTATCAGTGTCCCCAGCAGAGTTTCCAAATCTTCAGTGCCCCCGTCAGGAGTCTCCTCATCATCAGTGTCACCAGCAGTCTCCCCATCAACAGTGTCCCCAGCAGTCTCCCCATCATCAGTGTCCCCAGCAGTCTCCCCATCATCATCATCAGCGATACCCAAACTCATTTTCTTCGTATATAGCAACCTTGGATAGTTACGCACAGGGTGGATTTGATTGAAATCAAGTTGATTTTAAAATCCACTAGTAAAAATGCTTGATTTAAAGCCACTCGATTTTAAATCATAATCAGAATTTTTAAAGAACAACTGTCAGGTCTGTCCCGCAGCGGCTTCTCCTCTGACTCGCCGACTCACCGACAGTCCCATTCACTTTAATGGGACAGCTGGTGATGCGGCAGTGACACAACAAGGTCAAATGATAAATGACATGGCGGCAGCAGGTGTTGCCCGCTAATGGGCGCTGCCATGATGGATCTGAAATGACAGGTGCTCTTTAAATGTAAGGACTTATTCTTGCTGGTGGTTTAGAATCTTTTAACATTTGCAAACAAAATGACGGTTTCCTATTTAGAATAAGCTGTCAGGTTAGTAAAACAGCAATATCGGAACCACTTCAATAAAACAGTTTGTAGTGTACATAGATTTGCAAAACAATGGGATAAAGGATAAACTTTGTTTTATCTCATGATTACTGTGAAATTGTGAATGCATCAATGCAGTGTATGTTATTTCAGCTTGCAGAGCTTGGATTCATTGAATGAGTTTACCCAAAAAATGTAAATATTGCAGAATCTACAGCCTCATGCTACATAACTAAGCTCCATTTCATGCTGAATAAACACAATTATTAATTTATCTTAAATAGAATACTCTCTTTTTAGATAAATAGATAGTTTTTTTATTACCAAAAGCATTTTACACCCATAAGTGCTCTTATGCCTCTCCACCCTTTGATTATCTTAAGATATTTCAACCTGAAATGCCTAGTGCACTTCCATTTGCAAATGGCAATTTGTGACTATTGTTTTATTTATTTTTTTCTATTCCCCCTCAGAGTCAGGGACCTTCCTCCACTGCTCTTGTCCTACCGTTGTCCTCCAAAGTGATGGCTCACTTGAAGTGGCCGCTGTAAGAATGGAACCTTATTCTCTGTTAACCCCAACAGCCATTGTTCTGTCTTGACTCCCTCTGTGTTCTTCCTAGGGGCCCCCTCCTTTTCTTCTGCTACAGGGGGGCTTAGTATCCTGGAATCCAGACCTTCTTTTTTCCTTTGGGCTCTTTTTATCACCCTCTGTGGCAATGTCATTTCTCCTACCCTATGCCTGCTTTGAGGTCATGCAAAACACTTACAATTTGCCTTATAGGTGGATCAGGACTGTCATCTATAACTGCCTGCTATATCCTCCCTTGCCAACTGACCTTTTCCGCTGCCCACAGGGTGGACCCTCTATGGGATTCCTTTCTCCTCTTCCACCCAATTTGGTATTTATTTTGTCTTTCTTCCAGAGCTTCTGCTCTCCGGTTATAGTTCTTGGTTTCTTTACAGCATCTAACATTGGTCATTCTTAAGGGTTGCAGGGCCAGCACCTGTTTCTCTGTTTACATTTTTTAAACTGGTTTTTGACAAGTGACTGATCCTCTGCTAATACCTGCTTGGAATACAAGGTGCTTCTGCTGTCCTCTCTGCTCAGGTCCATTTACCCTTCTTGGTCTTCCTGTAGCCCAGCAATTTTTACGGTTTTGTTGCCCACCTCTATTTATTGGTTAGGGGCATCCCATAGTCTAAGAATAAATTCCTGTGTCCTGTACCATATGATTTAGGATAATTTTTTTTTTATGTTTATGTCAATTCCATGTGTTGGAGTACAGTACAAGACATAGGTCCCCCTCCTCTATTTCTCTGTGGTCTCTTTGCTGCTTGATAAAAATTCTGAGCCTCAGAGTTGACTAGGTTATATACGGGCACACTGGAGGGTGGTTCCCAGCAAAGCTTTTGCCAGTGACCAATCACCTGAAGATAACGGCATATAACCCATGGTCTGAGAATTAACTCCTGTGTTCTTTTCTGTACTTCAAGATATTTAATTTACAAGTAGGTCAAATCTCCTTTTTCAGCAGTATACAGTATTTTGTGCTGGCAAGTCATAACTGCTCATAGGAAAATCTTTTGTAGTTCATTTTTTTCTTACTTATCAGCTAACTTATCAGGTAGTTTATACTAATACTAATATATGTTTTCTGAATATCGAATTTTTGGATAACTATTGTGTAAAAGAAAAAAGTCTAAAAATGTTAACTAATGCCGCGTACACACGATCAGAAATGCTGCCAGCAAAACTCAGATGAGAGCTTTTTGTCGGAAAATGCGACCGTGTGTATGCTCCATCGGTCTTTTGCTGGCGGAATTCCAGTCAGCAAAAGATTGGGAGCATGTTCTTTATTTTTCGGTCGGGAAAAGTTCCTATCCGAAAATGCGTTAGTCTGTATGTAATTCGGACACGCAAAAAATCACGCATGCTCGGAAGCATTGAACTTCATTTTCTCAGTTCGTTGTAGTGTTGTACGTCACCGCGTTCTTGACGGTCAAAAGTTCAGAGAACTTTCAGGGGCAAGCTTAAGTGGAATTCCGTCGGAAAAACCATCCAAGTTTTTTCTGACGGAAATTCCGATCGTGTGTACGCCGCATTAGAGAAATGCATTAAAACTAGTAATATAATAATAATAATAGTAATAATAATAATAAAAAGAAAAAGAATATTATTATTATTATTATTATTATTAATCATAATATTTGCATGAAATGTCCTTTTCTAGTGAAGGCATCTGAGCGGCAACCAAACATGTTTATTCCTGACATTTATTTTAAGCATATTAGCAGGAACTTGTCAAGATATAAATTTGAGCACCACCATAATCGTTTTTGAAGGTTCTAGCTCCTTGGCTGTTCTCCTTAACTTTGATTAACAATTTGGTAAGGTACTGACCTGAAACAAGCATGCTATGCTGTCTGGTGTTGGGACATCAAATATACATGTTCTTGTTCAGAGTTAATGACTTTAGAAAGAGCCAAGAAATGTTAAGGGTCACAGTGTTGAAGCTAAGTGCAAACCTAGAAATGGCAGCTCCCATATGCCTATGTCGGTAGTTTCCCTTTTAGAACTAATGCGGTCTGATGAACACCAGCCAAAATTACATAAATGTAATTTGTGCTTTTGCCTATAGCCAAGTCTCCTTGGTTCCAGGCAACAGTCTTCTCTGGTTAGTCTGCATATGGACCTAACTGTACATTTCTGGTCTTAAGCTACTTTCACACTGAGGCGCTTTTCAGGCGCTACAGCGCTAAAAATTGCGCCTGTAAAGAGCCTCTCCTGTCTGTCCAGTGTGAAAGCCTGAGGGCTTTCACACTGGAGCGGTGCGCTTGCAGGATGGTAAAAGAAGTCCTGCAAGCCGCATCTTTGCAGCGCTGTAGGAGCGGTGTATACACCGCTCCTTAACCACTTGAGCCCCGGACCATTATGCTGCCTAAGGACCAGAGGTCTTTTTCCAATTTGGCACTGCGTCGCTTTAACTGCTAATTGCGCGGTCATGCAATGCTGTACCTAAACGAAATTTGCGTCCTTTTCTTCCCACAAATAGAGCTTTCTTTTGATGGTATTTGATCACCTCTGCAGTTTTTATTTTTTGCGCTATAAACGGAAAAAGACCGAAAATTTTGAAAAAAAATGATATTTTCTACTTTTTGTTATAAAAAAAATCCAATAAACTAAATTTTAGTCATACATTTAGGCCAAAATGTATTCGGCCACATGTCTTTGGTAAAAAAAATGTCAATAAGCATATATTTATTGGTTTGCGCAAAAGTTATAGCCTCTACAAACTAGGGTACATTTTCTGTAATTTACACAGCTTTTAGTTTATGACTGCCTATGTCATTTCTTGAGGTGCTAAAATGGCAGGGCAGTACAAAACCCCCACAAATGACCCCATTTTGGAAAGTAGACACCCCAAGGAAATTGCTGAGAGGCATGTTGAACCCATTGAATATTTATTTTTTTTGTCCCAAGTGATTGAATAATGACAAAAAAAAAAAAAAATATTTACAAAAAGTTGTCACTAAATGATATATTGCTCACACAGGCCATGGGCCTATGTGGAATTGCACCCCAAAATACATTCAGCTGCTTCTCCTGAGTATGGGGATACCACATGTGTGGGACTTTTTGAGAGCTTAGCCGCGTACGGGGCCCCGAAAACCAAGCACCGCCTTCAGGATTTCTAAGGGTGTAAATTTTTGATTTCACTCTCCACTGCCTATCACAGTTTCAGAGGCCACGGAATGCCCAGGTGGCACAAAACCCCCCAAAATGACCCCATTTTGGAAAGTAGCCACCCCAAGCTATTTGCTGAGAGGCATATTGAGTCCATGGAATATTTTATATTTTGACACAAGTTGCGGGAAAGTGACACTTTTTTTTTTTTTTTGCACAAAGTTGTCACTAAATGATATATTGCTCACACAGGGCATGGGCATATGTGGAATTGCACCCCAAAATACATTTAGCTGCTTCTCCTGAGTATGGGGATACCACATGTGTGGGACTTTTTGGGAGCCTAGCCGCGTACGGGGCCCTGAAAACCAAGCACCGCCTTCAGGATTTCCAAGGGTGAAAATTTTTGATTTCACTCTTCACTGCCTATCACAGTTTCGGAGGCCATGGAATGCCCAGGTGGCACAAACCCCCCCCCAAATGACCCCATTTTGGAAAGTAGACACCCCAAGCTATTTGCTGAGAGGCATGGTGAGTATTTTGCAGCTCTCATTTGTTTTTGAAAATGAAGAAAGACAAGAAAAAACTTTTTTTTTTTTCTTTTTTCAATTTTCAAAACTTTGTGACAAAAAGTGAGGTCTGCAAAATACTCACTATACCTCTCAGCAAATAGCTTTGGGTGTCTACTTTCCAAAATGGGGTCATTTGGGGGGGTTTTGTGCCACCTGGGCTTTCCATGGCCTCCAAAACTGTGATAGGCAGTGAAGAGTGAAATCAAAAATTCACGCCCTTAGAAAGCCTGAAGGCGGTGCTTGGTTTTCGGGGTCCCGTACGCGGCTAGGCTCCCAAAAAGTCTCACACATGTGGTATCCCCGTACTCAGGAGAAGCAGCAGAATGTATTTTGGGGTGTAATTTCACATATTCCCATGGCATGTTTGAGCAATATATCATTTAGTGACAACTTTGTGCAAAAAAAAAAAAAAAAAAAAAAAATTTGTCTCTTTCCCGCAACTTGTGTCGCAATATAAAATATTCCATGGACTCGACATGCCTCTCAGCAAATAGCTTGGGGTGTCTACTTTCCAAAATGGGGTCATTTGGGGGGTTTTGAACTGTCCTGGCATTTTATGCACAACATTTAGAAGCTTATGTCACACATCACCAACTCTTCTAACCACTTGAAGACAAAGCCCTTTCTGACACTCATTGTTTACATGAAAAAGTTATTTTTTTTTGCAAAAAAATTACTTTGAACCCCCAAACATTATATATTTTTTTAAAGCAAATGCCCTACAGATTAAAATGGTGGGTGTTTCATTTTTTTTTTTCACACAGTATTTGCGCAGCGATTTTTCAAACGCATTTTTTGGGGAAAAAACACACTTTTTTAAATTTTAATGCACTAAAACACACTATATTGCCCAAATGTTTGATGAAATAAAAAAGATGATCTTAGGCCGAGTACATGGATACCAAACATGACATGCTTTAAAATTGCGCACAAACGTGCAGTGGCAACAAAATAAATACATTTTTAAAAGCCTTTAAAAGCCTTTACAGGTTACCACTTTAGATTTACAGAGGAGGTCTACTGCAAAAATTACTGCCCTCGATCTGACCTTCGCGGCGATACCTCACATGCATGGTGCAATTGCTGTTTACGTTTGACGACAGACCGCCGTTTGCGTTCGCCTTAGCGCGAGAGCAGGGGGCGACAGGGGTGCTTTTTTTTTTTTTTTTTTTTTCTTTATTATTTTTTTGCTTTTTTATCTTATTTTTAAACTGTTCCTTTCATTTTTTTTTTTTTTTTAATCATTTTTATTGTTATCTCGGGGAATGCAAATATCCCCTATGATAGCAATAGGTAGTGACAGGTACTCTTTTTTGAAAAAATTGGGGTCTATTAGACCCTAGATCTCTCCTCTGCCCTCAAAGCATCTGATGACACCAAGATCGGTGTGATAAAATGCTTCCCCAATTTCCCAATGGCGCTATTTACATCCGGCGAAATCTAAGTCATAAAATGATCGTAGCTTCCGGTTTCTTAGGCCATAGAGATGTTTGGAGCCACTCTGGTCTCTGGTCAGCTCTATGGTCAGCTGGCTGAATCACCGGCTGCATTCTCAGGTTCCCTGTTGAGACAGGAGAGCCAGAGAAAAACACGGAAGACGGTGTGGGGGGGGGGCATTCCCTCCCACGGCTTGTAAAAGCAGTCTAGAGGCTAATTAGCCACTAGGATTGCTTTTACATGAAAGCCGACCGCTGGCTGAAAAGAATGATACCAAGATGATACCTAAACCTGCAGGCATCATTCTGGTATAACCATTCAAAGTCGTGAATGGCGTACCTGAAGACAAAAAAATGGTTAACAATGGTTAACAATAAAGCACAGTAAACAGTAAAGTATAAATAATTACATACCTGAAAAACAAACATGATAAAACATAATAACAATAACAATAACAATAAAACATTGCAGAATAGAATACAGTAAAAAAAGAGCAGAACAATAGAGAGAGAGAATAGAGAGAGAGAACAATAAAATGACAACTATTTTTTTTTATTTTATATATATATATTTTTTTTTTACACTTTTTTTGTAACTAACTTTTATAACTGTAACCGGTTCCAGGTTCGGGTCTCTCAAAATGCGATGGCATCTTGGGAGACCCTGTGAAAGTGTGCCTAGTCTGTGCAAAGCTGTACCCTACGCTAATAACTAGTGCATGGTAGCGTTCAAAACATTCACCAATGCAAAGACCAGGATTGTCAGGACAGGAGGGACAATAATAGCGGGTGTCACGCCTATATCCGCGCTTGCTGCAGACACGACATCTTTTTGGGGGGGTTCGTTGGGTAGGGGTACTCGGGAGGACATAAAAATGCCTCTCATGCAGCCGACTGCATTTGGTTGGGGATGTGAATGGGGGGAAGTACGGGCGCTGCAGAAGCGGTGTGTTCCCAATTGGGATTGGCGAATGCAGCAGGAAGGGCACTATGGGCATGACGGGCCTGTGTTTGTCTTTTTGGTGGCAGCGGGACACTACTTGTGCTTGCCACCTCACCAGCTTGAACTGCACTTATGGGACTCGCCACGTCACCAAGTGTTACTGCAGCGCTGGTTTGACTACGACCGGGGTGTACTAGGCCGCTGGTGCTTGCCAGTTCAATAAAAAGCTTCCAAAAAAACTGTTAGCGATCGCAGGGATCAGGCCTGACTCTGCAAACGCTGCAGTTATGCGTTTAGTGTTTTGTAAGTGACAGTGATCGATCGATACTGCACTTGGGTGGGCTGGGCTGGGCCGGGCGGAGGGGCAAAACGCAGGTGCTAGCAGGTATCTGGGCTGATCCCGCTAACACTGCGTTTTTGGGAACCCTAAACTGCTGGGGACGCTAGTATAGATCTGATCGGATCAGATATTGATCCGTACAGATACTACACAACTAAGGGAGGCGTATGCTGCATGCGTGGGTGTTAGCGGTACTGGCGCTAACCTGACGCTGCCTGGGGCCGGTGCTTGCTAGTTCACCAAAATGCTACCAAAAAAACTGTTAGCGATCGCAGGGATCAGGCCTGACTCTGCGAACGCTGCAGTTATGCGTTTAGTGCCTTGTATTGACAGTGATCGATCGATACTGCACTTGGGTGGACTGGGCTGGGCTGGGCCGGGCGGAGGGGCACAACGCAGGTGCTAGCAGGTATCTGGGCTGATCCCGCTAACACTGCGTTTTTGGGAACCCTAAACTGCTGGGGACGCTAGTATAGATCTGATCGGACCAGATATTGATCCGTTCAGATACTATACCACTAAGGGAGGTGTATGGTACGTGCGTGGGTGTCAGTGGTACTGGCGCTAATCTGGCGCAGCCTGGGGCTGGTGCTTGCCAGCTCACCAAAATGCTACCAAAAAAACTGTTAGCGATCGCAGGGATCAGGCCTGACTCTGCGAACGCTGCAGTTATGCGTTTAGTGTTTTGTAAGTGACAGTGATCGATCGATACTGCACTTGGGTGGGCCGGGCGGAGGGACAAAACGCAGGTGCTAGCAGGTATCTGGGCTGATCCCACTAACACTGCGTTTTTGGGAACCCTAAACTGCTGGGGACGCTAGTATAGATCTGATCAGATCAGATATTGATCCGTTCAGATACTATACCACTAAGGGAGGCGTATGCTGCGTGCGTGGGTGTTAGCGGTACTGGCGCTAATCTGACGCTGCCTGGGGCGACGCATATCACCGCCGGGCGACCAGGGGGCTAAACCTTTATTCGGTAATAAACGGCGGGTGCCCTGACACTATAAAAAATAAACAAACTAACCAGCGTCACCCGTAACAGTTATACGGTGATCAGTGGTGAAAGGGTTAACTAGGGGGCAATCAAGGGGTTAAAACATTTATTAGATAGTATATGGGGGTCCCTGTCGCTATAAAACGCTGACGGCGAACCTAAATATTTACCTCACTAACTAGCGTCACCAGCGACACTAATACAGCGATCAGAAAAATGATCGCTTAGCGACACTGGTGACGGGGGGTGATCAAGGGGTTAAAACTTTATTAGGGGGGGTTAGGGGGGTATCCTAGACCTAAAGGGGGGTAACAGTAACTGTCCCAACACTGTAACTGTCACAAACTGACACCAATACAGTAATCAGAAAAAACAAAAAAAAAAAAACTGCTGGTGTCAGTTTGTGACAGGGGGGGGGGGGGTGATTGGGGGGGGGATCGGGGGGCGATCGGGGGGGGGATCGGGGTGTTTTGTGTGCCTGGCATGTTCTACTGTGTGTGTGTGTGTTGTGCACTCACTCACTTGTCTTCTCTCCTCGGGCCGGAACGGAAATTACCGAGCCGAGGAGAGATGACATCATTTCCTTTGCTGCTGTTTAGCATACAGCAGCAAAGGAATGTTCTCATTGGCCGGCGGCGATCGCGAGGGGGGGGCCACGAACGGATGGCCTCCCCCTCATCTCCGATCGCCGTGGGAGAAAAGACGACCGCCTCGGGCACCGGGGGGGGGTCCGATCGGACCCCCCACCCGCGGAAGGCAAATCACGTACATGTACGTGATTTTGCCTGTCCGTGCCACCTTGCCGACGTAAATCGGCGTGAGGCGGTCGTCAAGTGGTTAAGCGCCCCTGCCCGTTGAAAACAAAGGGGCAGCGCAGCCAAACCGCCGGCATAGCGCTGCTGCAGCAGCACTTTGCGGGCGGCTTTAACCCTTTTTCGGCCGCTAGCAGGGGTTAAAACTGCCCCACTAGAGGCTGAATAGCGCAGCTAAAACGATGGTAAAGCGGAGCTAAAAATAGCATTCATTGATTTTTAATGGAAATAGGTTTTCGTGAGCTTTTCAGGTGCTTTTTTTAGCGTGAAAGCACCTGAAGAGCGCCTCAGTGTGAAAGGGGTCTTACTTCAGATTTGCCTGGAAACCCACTCCTACTGTGGCAGGTTAAGCCCTCAGTATTGTCTGGGAATCCAATTGGCAGCTGCTTTAGAGCAGGGGTCTCCAAACTTTTTAGCCCGAGGGCCACATTGTAGATTTTACAAATATTCGCGGGCTGAAAAAATGGTTTATTTATAAATAAATTAATACATTTTAAATAATCTCCTCATAGCCTTTCCACATGTCTGTGTCCCCCTCAGAGCTTTTCCGCATGTCTGTGTCCTCGTCAGAGTCTCCTTATACATTGTGTCCCCATCAGAGCATTTCCACACATCTGTGTCCCCCATCAGAGCCTTTCAACATGTCTGTGTCCCCACCAGACCCTTCCACACATCTGTGTCCCCATTAGAGACTTTCCGCACCTCTGTGTCCCCTATCAGAGTCTCCCCAATATCTGTGTCCCCCATCAGAATCTCCCCAATATCTGTGTCCCCCACCAGAGTCTCCCCAATATCGGTGTCCCCCCATCAGAGTCTCCCCAATATCGGTGTCCCCCCATCAGAGTCTCCCCAATATCGGTGTCCCCCCATCAGAGTCTCCCCAATATCTGAGTCTCCCCAATATCGGTGTCCCCCCATCAGAGTCTCCCCAATATCGGTGTCCCCCCACCAGAGTCTCCCCAATATCGGCGTGTCCCCCCATCAGAGTCTCCCCAATATCGGTGTCCCCCCATCATCAGAGTCTCCCCAATATCGGTGTCCCCCCATCAGAGTCTCCCCAATATCGGTGTCCCCCCATCAGAGTCTCCCCAATATCGGTGTCCTCCATCAGTCTCCCCGATACCAGTGTCCTCCATCTCTGTGTCCTCCATCCATCAGAGTCTCCTCATCAACATTGTCCCCATCATTGGTGTCCCCAGTATCAGTGTCCCCAGCAGAGTTTCCAAATCTTCAGTGCCCCCGTCAGGAGTCTCCTCATCATCAGTGTCACCAGCAGTCTCCCCATCAACAGTGTCCCCAGCAGTCTCCCCATCATCAGTGTCCCCAGCAGTCTCCCCATCATCAGTGTCCCCAGCAGTCTCCCCATCAGCAGTCTCCCCACCATCAGTGGCCCCAGCAGTCTCCCCACCATCAGTGGCCCCAGCAGTCTCCCCACCATCAGTGGCCCCAGCAGTCTCCCCACCATCATTGCCCCCAGCAGAGTCTCATGTACATGTACATTTGCCTCTTTCCTTGAGCAGCTCTCCTGCACCTAGCGACTCCCGCCCGCTGCTACACACGTGGAAGGATCTCTAATACAAACAGCGAACAGGACGCCGTGAGGTGGCGCGCTGATGACGTCATTGGTTGCTAGGACAGGCAGTCCCAGCAGCCAATCCTCAGCACAACGTGGCAGGGTGTGGGGGAGTGGCTTTGTTTGCGGGACCTTACAGTCATACTGCCGATCTGCTGCTTTTAAAGGCAGCAGATTGGCAATGCTATGAGTCTGGGTGAGCCGCGGGCCAGGGAAAAGGCACAAGTGGGCCGGGGTTTGGAGACCCCTGCTTTAGAGGAACAAAATGCTGTAAGGCCGGGTTTACACTGTAACCCGTTGCGGATCGCACAGGAGCGCTGTGCGTCCCTGTTCCCCATTTCAGGGACAAATCAGGGCCGATTCTATGCCTGAATTCGGCCCTGAAACGGAGCCAAAGACGCACATCGTTTCTGTGCAGTGCGCTCCGCAGCTGCAACGGAGATATGTGAACTGGCTCCATAGGGAGCCGGTCACATTCTCCTGCTATGTGAACTAGATGCAGGGAAACCCGCATCTAATTCGCATAGGCGCGAACCCGGCCTCGATGATTTAGGCAATGACAATCCACACAATTAATGTAGGCATACATGTGTCTTTGGATATGCTTTTGTTTTTGCTGACTGTTAATTTGATTAATTACGTTGTTCTTTGTTTAGGGAACATAGCCATCGAGGTTCTGTTTTTAAATAGATGACAACTTCCTGGTTTTGTTTATTGTTAGACTGGATACATTTTATGCCATGATTTCATTAGAGCTGCCTTTTATAGAGAACAAACCTGACTTAGAATAAGAGTCAGACAAAATATCATCAGCTGAAACCTACCACTATTTTCAAGTCCTGGACTGTTGCCTTTGAGTTGCACCAAGCTAGGTATTTGTTACACCTTTATGCTCACCCCCCCCCCTCCAATGCCAGAACCTATTCCTGTATGTCTTGTATATCATACGCTTTGGAAATTGTTTGTGCTTTCAGTGGTCAAAATAGCTGTTTGTTTTAATCATAGTCCGTTTCAGGTCTGATCATCAGTGCCCTGATTACAATTAAGTGCCCACCAGTGCCAGCAGTGATTGTCCTCCATTGCCAGCAATCTGCCCACAAGTGCCAGCAATCTGTGGCCATTCAGTGATGCCAGTCAGTGTTGGCTATCACTGCTGCCCATCAATGCTCATCACTGCTGCCCATCAATGCCCACCAGTGCCACCTATCTGTGCCGCCTCATGAGCGCCCATCAGTGAAGGAGAAAAATTACTTATTTACAAAATTTACTGACAGAAACTTTTTTTTTTTTTTTTCAAAATTTTTTTTTTCAAAAAAAAAAAAAAAAATCCAGTAGTGATTAAATACCACCAAAAAAACCTCTATTTGTAAGAAGAAAATTATAACAATTTCAAATGGTTACAGTGTAGCATGACCGCACAATTGTCATTCAAAGTGTATCAGCAGTGAAAGCTGAAAAATGGCCTGGGCAGGAAAGGGGTGTAAGTGTCCGGCATTAAGGTGGTTAACCTAATTACCAGTAATTGCAAAATGTTCTTTTCAGCTCTTTCAATTTCAAATTTACCTTTTGTTTTTTTTCTTAAAATGGTACATTTTCTTAGTTTAAACATTTGATGCTTTCTATTATGACTAAAATATGGGTTTATGAGAGCTGCAAATCAATGCATTCTGTTTTTTATGTTGATTTTACACAGCGCCTCAACTTGTTTTGGAATTGAGGTTATAGTTCTGCACAGACTTCTCCCCAGTGCCACCTGGTTTGGTAAATTGAGGAAAGATAATTTATTTTCTTAGTTTTGGGTGTAATTGTCATTTGATATGGCTGGTTTTACATGGCCAGCATTTAGTGTACCATGTGGTGATTTAAAAATAGTTTTCTTAAAATAACAAAAACTTTTCAAGTCTGGGCAGGTTTGTCATCAGTTCTGGGAACCTGAGTATGCATCTACTAAATATATATTTGTCACAATTCCTCAATTATCACATGTCCAAAAAAAGCAACACCGTAATCAAATTTGTAGCCAACACATGTCTGACAAGTATTTTGTTACCTGCCCTTTTTCCCAATTTATGCTAGTGAGCAAATGATTTGTCTGTCTGGCTGATCTTTTTCTCATTCGTTCATTGACAGACACAGCCTTCTTTATTCAGAACGGTAGGGTTATATCATCTCCGCAGGAGTAGAACTAGGCAGAACAAAGGAACAACCCCTGGCTACGCCCATGGGCTGTCCTCCGTCAGTATATAACCCCCTCCCTTCTCTAGGTATTCAGTTTTTTTTCTGCCTAGTCAGGAGTAAGGACCTAGTTCCCTGCTGGGATCTCTAGTCCTTGGAATTTTTTTGTTTGTTATTTTCTCTTTTTCCTGGATTTTTTCCGGAGAGATCTTCAATCAACTGCCGGGCTGGGCGACGAGCTGGACGCTTGATCCAGTGGTCACCCCAGTCTGGCCAGCGAGCGCGCGCAGACCACAGCTACATGCTAGGTCGGCCGTGACATAGCCCCACTGGACAGGGGCTGTCCCTGCAAGTTAAACGTCTCCCGAGGTCGCATATGACCGTGTCTCGGCCTATGTCGCAGCGTTCCTCATGGCCGACAGCCCCCCCACTTCGGTGGCAAGGAGAATCTGTCTGTGAGCGTTACCCGCGCTTTTCGCTGGAGAGGTAAGTAAGGGGTCCCCTCTCCTTACCCGGAGTGGTATAGGGCGTGGGTACTCCCCGGGTGAGGCCCAGGCTCCGGGTTAGGGGCTTTGGGACATGGTTCCCCTTTTTTCCACCTTCAGGTTGTTACTGGGGGGGAGCATCTAGGGTTGGGCCTGGGAGGTGAGTGGTTGCTGTAATTTAGGCCGCGGCTTTGCGGCCTACCAGCTGGGGGGGCCCCTCTCGCGGCTGAAAATTTAGGCCGTGGCTTTGCGACCTATCGCACTTGCGGCCGGCGGCCAAGGATTTTTGGCCTACCGGAGGTCCGAAAGTGTAGGCCGCAGCCTACCAACCAGCTGTCCTGTTGGGCGGTCAGTTCCCACCGTGGACCGCGTGCTCGTGGCAGGCGGCCAAAATTTATTCTGCAGCTTTTGCGGGCTACTGGGCTGTGTTTTTTTGTTCCTATTGGGCTGCGGCTTCTATGGCTTCCTGGATCTGTGCCCCTGTGAGGGGCCCCGGTCTGTCATCGGTATGTCAGCTATGCTTCTTGGCCGTAGTTCCTCTGGTTGCTGAGCTTCTAAGGTCTCCTTAGTGGTGCTTAGACAGGTATTTTGGGGGCTACCCTGGATGTCAATACTTCCAATGGGCGTCTACTGCTGGACCGCTTGCTGTTCTCCGCGGGGAGGAGCGATGTGCAAGCTCCGTTGCTGTAGAGTGTGGTTGTCACGGTTTCCGTGTAGGGAACAGTTTAAAGCCCTGACCTGCCTTGTGTGGTACAGAAGGTTAGGATGGAGTCAGTTAGCACGACGGTATCACCCCTTCATCATGGGGACCTTCTGGTTTCTATCAACATCACGAATGCTTGTTTACGCATTCCGTTATGTGCCTGACTCCAGCACTTCCTCCGTTTTGCTGTGGGTGTGGTGCATGATCAGCGCATAGTCTGGCCTTCACTCCCCGGGTATTCGCGAGGTGTTGGCCCCGGATCGGGCGTGGTTGCATCTGTGGGGGTTTGCGGACCTGGCTGCCTAGACGATCTTCTTCTGCCACTCTTCGGCTACCCCGAGGGGCAATGTAGTTTCTATACAGACCTTGACTGATTTCAGTAGGCATCTACACTATCTGAAGTCTGCTTGGGCCCTTCCAGAACGTCAGATTATCTACGCCCGAGCTTCAGCTCTGGCCAGCGTGTTTTCTTCTCTTGGACAAACTCCAGAAGTTGCATGCTGCGTTTTTTATCCTGTCCGGCAGGTAGGCCCTTCTGCGGACCTGCGTGTGGGTATTGGGTCTGAGAGTTTCTACCTTTTTTTAAAACTATTCCATTTGCGCAGTTCCTTACAAGCTCCCTTCGGGGAGATCTTGGCATGAGACACAAATGCCCAAGGTCTCGGGACAATTGGATTCAGCTGAGTTAGGAAACCAGGCTTCCCTGGTCTGGTGGCTCACTCTCTGGTTCTTCGGTGGGATAAATCCTTTCTCCCTTTGTATTAAACAGGGTCCCAGGGCCGTTCTTCCACCCTGCCTTAGAGTCACTGGTTTTAACAGCCTGGCTGTGTTGAGTCAGGTGCGGCAGTTCCGACACAGTTGATGGCTAGGAAGTCCATCTTTTAGAAGGTTTTAACCTCTGGGTGTGGAGAGCGCATATATCCTGGTGTGAACCACCGGGCGTTCATCCTTGTTCTTTCTAGGGGACTACAATTCGACCCACATTTACGGGGGGGGGGGGTTTAGCAGGAATGCGCCTCGAGTACCATCAAGGGCCAGGTGTCAGCCTGGGTGGTCGTCTTCAGCATCCCCTGGTCTCGCGCTCCCTGGTGCGTACCTTTTATTCAAGGGGTTAGATGTCTGTTTCCACCGGTGCATTTTTTTTTCTACCGCCGTGGGATCTGAACTAGGTGTTTTCGGTTCTCCAGGAGCCTCTCTCTCTCCCTCTCCCTCTCAAAATATCGGGAGATTCCACTGCTTACTCTGTCTTGGAGGGTGGCCTTCACCTCTGCTCACAGGGTGTCAAAAAGGGTGGTGTTATCTTCTCGTTCACCTTACCCAGGTTTAGGCAGTGCTTCGCCCTTTTCTATAGTTCCGTCCCTGGGTTTCTATTTGAACAATGACATTGTGTTTCTTTTCTTGTGTCCCTGGCAACACATCCCAAGGAATTTGCCTTATTTGCCCCGGGATGTGGTTTGGGGGATTTGGTTGTATTTGCCAGCCACTGAGTCTTTTGGAGGTCAGGCTCTCTGTACTCACGGACAGGCCAAGAAAGGGGCTGTCTGCTTCTTCTGCGACCTTCTTCTGGATGGATCAGACAGATTATGACTCTGGGCTATTCTGTCAGGAATCGAGTTCATGCTTTCCCTGTTACTGCGCTTTCTTCTTGGGCGCCTAGTGCGTCTTGGGCCTTCTGTCTTCATTTTTCACAAGTTCTACGAAGTGGATGGGTTGGCATCTGCTGGTGCCTTTTTTGGACGCAAGCTTTTTGCAGGCTGCTGTAAGAGGGTCTAATCCCCTCTTGAAGGGGTATCGTTCAGATTGGGTTCCAGCTTGTCCTGTGTGAAACTCCTGTTACCTGGTTGGCTTTTGTGTTAGCCTTGGGATTTTTCGCTGTCCCCTCATGTTCAGCACTGCTTTGGGATGTCCCTACCATTCTGAATAAAGAAGGCTATGTCTGACAATGAACGAATGAGAAAATAGGATGTTTTACTTACCGTAAAATCCGTTTCTCTGAGTTCATTGACAGACACAGCACCCATCCCTCTATGGAGTTTTTTGATAATTCTATTACTGCTTGCTACTAAACTGAATACCTAGAGCAGGAAGGGGGTTATATACTGACGGAGGACAGCCCATGGGCGTAGCTAGGGGTTGTTTTTTTGTTTTGCCTAGTCCTACTCCTGCGGAGATGATATAACCCTACCGTTCTGAATAAAGAAGGCTGTGTCTGTCAATGAACTCAGAGAAATGGATTTTACGGTAAGTAAAAAATCCTATTTTCTCTATTAGGCCTGATTCACACCTATGCATTTTTTTTTTTTGTGCTTTTTGCATTTTGTAGATTTGCACTACAGAACGTGTTCTATAGGAAACCATGTTAAATGGACTGTAGTGCAAATCTGCAAAATGCAAAAAGCACTAAAAAAAAATGCATAGGTGTGAATCGGGCCTTAAGGAGTAGCTCCAGGTTCCCCCAAATAAATTAAGTCACCATCTACTAATGCTGTAGTTGCTGAGCTTTTAATATCAGGGCACTTGCCTGTCCAGGTATCTAGCAACATCCTTGCCCAAGCCGTTTCTTCAACAGGCACCAGCATCTCAAGTAAGGAGAACAGACAGTGAAGACTTGTGAATGGTCCTGTATGTAGTCTTCTGAGACCTGTGATGTGTCCCAGAAGACTGCTGGGGGGGGGGGGGGAGACGCACTCCAGCTTGGATCACTGCAGTGCATCTGATCAGAAGTGGGAGCAGGTACCTGTCAAAACCAGTGCCAAATGTGGCAGTGAAGGAGGAAGCAGAAATTGCACTTTAAAATAGTCTTGTCTAATCATCATATGTTTGTTTTAGATTCAACACACATAGAGACGCACAGGAAATTGTACTAATGTAATCAGGGTGGATTTTATTTAAATCAAGTCAAATAAACAATCACTAGTAAAAAGGATCGATTTAAATCATAATTTTTAACCACTTCAGCCCCGGAAGATTTTACCCCCTTTCTGACCAGAGCACTTTTTGCGATTCGGCACTGCGTCGCTTTAACTGACAATTGCGCGGTCGTGCGACATTCCACCCAAACAAAATTGACATCCTTTTTTTCCCCCCACAAATAGAGCTTTCTTTTGTTTGGTATTTGATCATCTCTGCGGTTATTTATTTTTTGCGCTATAAACAAAAAAAGAGCGACAATTTTGAAAAAACGCAATATTGTTTACTTTTTGCTATAATAAATATCCCCTAAAAATATATAAAAAAAAATTTTTTTTCCTCAGTTTAGGCCGATATGTATTCTTCTACATATTTTTGGTAAAAAAAATCGCAATAAGTGTATATTGATTGGTTTGCGCAAAAGTTATAGCGTCTACAAAATAGGGTTTTATGGCATTTTTATTATTAATTTTTTTTTTTTTACTAGTAATGGCAGCGATCTGCGATTTCTATCGGGACTGCGACATTATGGCGGACACGTCGGACAATTTTGACACATTTTTGGGACCATTGGCATTTTTACAGCCATCAGTGCTATAAAAATGCATTGATTACTGTAAAAATGTCAGTGAAGGGGTTAACCACTAGGGGGCGATCAAGGGGTTAATGTGTTCCCTAGTGTGTGTTCTAACTTAAGGGGGGAGAGGACTGGGTAGGGGAAGAGATAGATCGCTGTTCATAGTCTGTATGAACAGAAGATCTGTCACTTCTCCCCTCAGAGAACCGGAAACTGTGTGTATACACACACAGATCCCGGTTCTCCGCGTGCCCCGAGCGATCTCGGGAGCCCAGCGGTGATCGTGACCACCAGGCACTCGCATAGGCTCCGTGGGCGAGCAAGGGAGCCCCTAGTGGCCACAGGGCGAAGCACATTACATAACGTTGTTTCGCCCAGCCGTGCCATTCTGCCGCAGTACAACTGCGGTGGCTGGTCGGCAAGTGGTTAAAGAGTAACTGTCCCGCTGTTGACTCACGACAGTCTCATTCACTTTAATGGGATGGCTGATGATTCGGCAGTGACACAACAAGGTGAGGGACGTGACGGCTACCAGGTGCTGCCATGATGGATCTAAAATGACAAGTGCTCTTTAAATGTAAGGACTCATTCTTGCAGGTAGCTATAATCTTTAATATTTGCAAAAAAATTAAGGTTTCCTTTTTAGAATAATAAGCTGTCAGGTTAGTAAAACATCGATATCAGAAACGTTTCAATCTGTTGTTCAATCTTTGTTTTATTTCATTGCAGAGCTTGGATTCATTGAATGAGTTTACCAAAAATGTAAAAATTGCAGAATATACAGCCTGATGCTACATAACTATGCTCAATAAACTAAATTATTAATGTATCTTAAATAGTAAAATATCTTTAGATATATGTTTACTCCAAAAGCATTTTATTTAAATTAAAAAAAAAAAAAAAAAAATATATATATATATATATATATATATATATATATATATATATATATATATATATATATATATATATATTCATTGATTTTTATCCATCCTGACTGTAATTGAAATGACTTGTAACTTCATTGTAACTAAATTAACCACTTGCTACCCAGGTCAATTCTTAAATTTTTTCTTCTACATGTAAAAATCATAATTTTTTTTTTTTTGCTAGAAAATTACACAGAACCCCTAAACATTATGTTTTTTTAGCAGACATCCTAGAGAATAAAATGGCGGTCGTTGCAACTTTTTATCTCGCGCGGTATTAGCGCAGCAATGTTTCAAACGCTTTTTTTGGGAAAAAGTTTCATTCAAAAAAAAAAAAAAAAATACAGTAAAGTTAGCCCAATTTTTTTGTATAATATTAAAGATGATGTTACGCCGAGTAAATAGTCACCTAACATGTCACGCTTCAAAATTGCGCACACTCGTGGAATGGCGCCAAATTTTGGTACTTGAAAATCCCAGACGCTTTAAAAAAATTTACAGGTTGCATGTTTGGAGTTACGGAGGAGGTCTAGTGCTAGAATTATTGCGCTTGCTCTAATGTAGAAGAAAAAAACGGATGGGATTTTTTTTTTTCAGCCTCTAAAGGCTGAGCTTAAAATATGCCTCTAAACGTCCATGTGCATGGACCCATAGGATAACATTGAGCTGCTTCCACAGGCAAAATGCTAAACTCCATATACAGTGCAGATGTAAAAAGGGCACTCGTCACCACGTGATAATGTAGTCTGCTTACCAGAGTGTAATACGGATTAAGCATGTATGAATATTTCGCAATAGCATCCAGCAAATCCAGCTCCCTGGAACCCCTCGTCACCACAGACAACAACCTCCGTGTAACTTCCTTCACAAATCTGCAACTCCCAGTAATCGCATCAAAGATGGGGCTTTCCAATGTGTGGTCATCAAATACTCGGGAAGAGAAATGAAGGACCCATAGTGAAGCCCGTAATGATAATAAAACAACTTTATTGTAGTCACTTACAGTTAGAAGTTCAAGTTTGCATGCATCAGAAAAAGGACAAACGGCTGCAGCATTCAGCGTGCTGGTGTCAACCTGCCTGACATGTTTCTTCCTAACGGATGTCTTCAGAGGCGTGGCTTCAATGACCACCGCACGCTATACATATATATAGAAATTAGTGGGTGGATCAGAGGGGAAATTATCCATCCAAACACTAACAGCTGAGCAGAGTGTGCATCTATCGTGCAGCGCGCGATGCGCACGCGCACAAGATACAAACACCGACATGTAACGTGAGGAGACAATCATACGTCACTCCGCACGTAGCTGAAAAGTAAACAACACACTGCGCATGTCTACTTCCAAAGAGCTAATGGGATGGATGCAGTTGGCAACAGCTGACGCGACCACGCGTCGCTGGCAGAAAATAAAAAAAGGAGATAGGGTGATGGCAATAACAACAGGTGACGCGGTGCCGCATCATTGGCCAGCCATTCATCTAGTGAAAAAAAGGTATAGATATGTCAGATAAGCGCGGACAAACAGTCCACTGATGCCTATCATGATATATAGCCAAAAAGAGGAGAAAAAACGCTATGCATAATCAGTCAATCTGGTACTAAAAATGACATACAATTCAATACAAGTTCACATATTCAAAAATGAAAAATACATATATCATAATATATTAATATATAAAAAATGGAAATCAGTACAACATCATTAAAAAACATGCACCCATTATTCAAAATAGTTGAGGATATATATAAGAGATATTGTTGTCGGAGAAAACATAAGTAAAAGCAAAGAAGGTGGAATGTGTTAAAGCTAGCTGTTATTAATAAAGCTATTAACATCCCACTCAACATTCAACCCATGGGGCATATAGCATTTCAGGGTATGTATCCACTGGGTTTCCAACCTTGAGATTTCTCTCTTGGTATAGCTACCTCTCCAATGCGGTGTGAAACGGTCAATGGCGGTAATCATGGTCCCCATGCATACTTTGGATAGGATGGTGCACTGACGCACCCAAGCATTGTGAGTACCCTCCTGGAGGGATTGTTTTTATGGCTTTTCAAATAAATTCCTGGCGGTATTATGCTATGAGTCTCCTTTCTTTTATATATGTCACCATTTGAGCGTGGTACAGATCATCACCAGCAGACCCTGTATGAGCCCTGGAGTGGCTCTAATGCGTGTTTTGACACTGTTTAGCCACTGTGTCACACGCTCTAAGGTGAGCGCCTTATCCATTGGGGGTCACTGGAGAGCACTGCAGCATGCCATAACGTGCACATCTCTTAAGAAGAGCATGAGGAATATTTAGCACTTTTTCATAAATACAAGCATGAGGAATGCCTGCTATTTGTTTGGACACTATTGTGCACTTTGATTTATATACTCCGGTGGATACATACCCTGAAATGCTATATGCCCCATGGGTTGAATGTTGAGTGGGATGTTAATAGCTTTATTAATAACAGCTAGCTTTAAGACATTCCACCTTCTTTGCTTTTACTTATGTTTTCTCCGACAACAATATCTCTTATATATATCCTCAACTGCTTTGAATAATGGGTGCACACATTTTAATGATGCTTTATTGATTTCCATTTTTTATATATTAATATATTGTAATATATGTATTTTTCATTTTTGAATATGTGAACTTGTATTGAATTGCATGTTATTTTTAGTACCAGATTGACTGAATATGCATAGCGTTTTTTTCTCCTCTTTTTGGCTATATATCATGGTAGGCGTCAGTGGGCTGTTTGTCCGCGCTTATCTGACATATCTATACCTTTTTTTTTCACTGGATGGATGGTTGGCCAATGATGCGGCACCGCGTCACCTGTTGTTATTGCCATCACCCTATCTCCTTTTTTTATTTTCTGGTAGCGACGCGTGGTCGTGTCAGCTGTTGCCAACTGCATCCATCCCAAGACATCCGTTAGGAAGAAACATGTCAGGCAGGTTCACACCAGTACGCGGAATGCTGTAGCCGTTTGTACTTTTTCTGATGCATGCAAACTTGAACTTCTAACTGTAAGTGACTACAATAAAGTTGTTTTATTATCATTACGGGCTTCACTATGGGTCCTTCATTTCTCTTCCCGAGTATTTGATGACCACACATTGGAAAGCCCCATCTTTGATGCGATTACTGGGAGTTGCAGATTTGTGAAGGAAGTTACACGGAGGTTGTTGTCTGTGGTGACGAGGGGTTCCAGGGAGCTGGATTTGCTGGATGCTATTGAGAAATATTCATACATGCTTAATCCGTATTACACTCTGGTAAGCAGACTACATTATCACGTGGTGACGAGTGCCCTTTTTACATCTGCACTGTATCTGGTGATTGGACTTCTCCCATTCTTCAGACCTTTTTGGACTGTTTTTAGCGCCGCAATATATTTTTTATGTGACTTTTTGTTTGATATCAATGAACTTTTGCTGGCTGCTTGCTTATACATTTAGTTCAGCGCAAATTTTTTTCTTTTTATAAAATGCTAAACTCCTTCTAGAAGCAGTGTTTTTTTTCTTTTTTTGTTTTTAAGCCAGTGTGTATGGAGCCTGACAAAGTAACTTCATGTTGGTGAAAGCACTGCCCACCGGCAGGGGACATAACAGTAGAAGGAGTAGTCTAAGGGCCAGCCTCCATGTTAGAACCAGCTGCTGCTATGAACACTTGCCAATGCTGTCTTCACAGCAGAGTATCCAGCTGAAATGAAAACATTACAAGTACAAATGTAATCAGTCTGTTTACAGAAAACTAATGCCAACAGATGCTTGTGTGTCCTGAGCCTCTAGGTACATATTATCTTTTTTCCAAGGCAGCAAAAACAGACATTTATAATGTGCAGATTACAGTAAACCATAGCAACCAGTTTCATCCTACAGTACTATGATGGGGGATTTCTGATTGGCTGTTAGGAACTACTACAGTGTGTAAATCTTGTTCTCTTCACTACACTTACTGAATAAACTTCAAAAGGATACTGTCAGATATATTTTTTTCATGTTAAGCGCTTGCTTGCTAAGTAGTGTACAAGGCCGGTTCACACTAGTCCCAATTTCAGATGCGATTTTGAGTCACGCACAATTGCATGGAATGGAAATCGCATTGTTTTCAATGGTGCCTATTCACATCAATGCAGCACAGCACAGTGTGATTTTTGCAAAAGTGTCCTGTGCTACTTTGTTGCGATTTCAGGGCCCCATAGAATATGCAAACCAAATCTAAAGTGCAACCAAGTTGTACTGCATAATCGCACTGAAAATCAGATCAAATTGCAGCCACAGTAGTGTGAACCTAGTCTTAGTGTAACGCTTCCTGTTATTTTTTTTTTTCTCCCAGAGATCAAAGTACTGCCCTGACTATACCAACATCTGCTTTTTTCATGAGAAGGACAGAGCCATTTTTGTTCAGGCATTGCCTAGGACAGTAGTTGCCAAACTTTCTGACCTCACAGACCACTAAAATCACAATTTTTAATTCCGCGGACCACCAACATGAATTTTACATGCCTTATACACACACAATGCTCTGGCTTTCAGACCCCCCACTCTGCATCATACTGCTGCCTTACACAGACTCCTCATTGGATCTCACCTCCTTATCCAGCCATGTGCTCAAGGTCCGTGCTCCCTCCCACAGTCTGTGATCAGTGTTGCCATTGGAAGTCCCCCTCCTTCACCTCCCGCTCTCTGCACTACTTCTGGCACCTCCCTCTGAGTTCACAGGAGCCAGAACTACAGAGGAGGCATCGGGTATCAATGCTTGCTGACAGTATTGCTTGTTAGCGTGCATTGAGAACAACACTGGAAACCACATTGGGTGGCATACATGCGCCACCATGTTGATTTGCCGCTGAACTCCTGGGGACCACCACAATTTTCTCTTGGACCATCAGTGGTCTACCAACTGCTAATCTAGGATAAACATCTACATCCTGAACCTAGATACTGACTAGGAGACAGAGTCCTAAAACCCTGGTGCCTGTGCAGGTTTTAATATTTACAAATGTCTGCCACAGATCATCCCCTGCTGCAGCCCTCAACTTGTGACTTTCAACAAAATTACATTCTGGGGATCAGGAGAATGAGGAAATGCTCCCTGCTGCCTGCAGCAAACAGATATTTACTCAGGACAGCACTTTAATGATATGGTTCCATTTCCACTAGTGTGACTTGTCATGCGACTTTGGACACCTAAAGTTGCATCACAAGTCACAGCCTATTGCTTTCAATGGCATCCATTCCCATCAATGCGACTTTGAAAAGGTTCCTACACTACTTTGATGCGACTTTTGCTGCAACTTTGATCCAGAGACTGTAAAGTTGGATCAAAGCTGCACTCAGTCGCACAACTTTGGGGTCTCAATAGTGGAAACATAGCCTAACAGGTACAAAGTGTTTCAGATTGTTGTATGTTGCGACATGTCAGGAATGTATCCATGCAGACTTGTAAAGTTACTGAAAGTTTCAGTTTAATATCATACATCAGGGTTTCATGGTAGACACATGCTCCATTCACACTGCTGTAATTAAAAAAAATGCATATACTAGTGTTTTTTTAGTTACGGATCTAAAAACCGCTGCATTGTCTACAATGGAGCCATTCACACAGGTGTGTAAACATGAGCTGCTTTCAGATCCGTAACAGAATCCAAAAATCTGTGTCTAAGAACATGTATACGCGTTTGTATGTGTTTATATAAGTCTAAACAAAGGGGAAAAATAAGTTATCATTATGTACGCTTCTTTGCATATTTATATGCATCATAACACAAGCATTTTACTGATCATTAGCAGGAACTTTTCTCCTAGAAAACTTGTCATAACATCAGTAAAATGTTTACGTCCTTTGAATGAAGCCTTAGGTGATGATGTGGGCTTTGTAGAGAAGGTACTCATTTTGCTGTTTACAGTGGCGTTGCTAGGGGGGTGCGGGGGGTGCGGTCCACACCCGGGTGCCACCCGCTGCAGGGGTGACACCATCCGGAGGATGGGGAAAGCCCTGGCTTACTTTGGAAGTCTTTTTTTCTTTCAGCTGGAACAGCGCCGCGGCAGCGGGTGTTCTCCTCCTCCTCCTCTGTCTCTCTCACTACGGCGCTGCTGCCTGTCACGATCCATTCTCCACCTGGGCGGCGTAGCTGCACGCTGTCCTTTCCTCTCCAGCTGCCGCCCGGGTGTTCCATGTATCTGAGCCGCCCGTGCTAGTGCGGTAACGGGCAGGGGGAAGGGGGTGTCGGCTTGCGATGGGGGGAGGGATGTCCTCTGTAGTGTTGACAGGTGGGGGGGCTGTACTACTGATAAAGGGGGTAGTTTGTCCTGGGGGGGCTGTACTGATGGGGGTAGTTTGTCCTGGGGGGGCTGTACTGATGGGGGTAGTTAGTCCTGGGAGGGGGCTGTACTGATAAAGGGGTAGTTTTGTCCTGGGGGGGGCTGTACTGATGATGGGGGTGGTTTGGCCTGGGGGGGTTGTACTGATGGAGGGGGTGGTTTGTTCTGGGGGGGGCTGTACTGATGGAGGGTGTGGTTTGTACTGATGGAGGGGGTAGTTTGTCCTGGGGGGGCTGTACTGATGGAGGGGGTGGTTTATACTGATGGAGGGGGTAGTTTGTCCTGGGGGGCTGTACTGATGGAGGGGGTAGTTTGTCCTGGGGGGACTGTATTGATGGAGGGGGTGGTTTGTCCCGGGGGGGCTGTACTGATGGAGGGGGGTGGTTTGTGCTGAGGGGGGCTGTACTGATGGAGGGGGGTGGTTTGTGCTGAGGGGGGGCTGTACTGATGGAGGGGGTGGTTTGTACTGAGAGGGGTCTGTACTGATGGAGGGGGTTTATATTTAGTGAGGGGTCTATACTGAGGGAGGGGGGTCTGTACTAAGTGGGGGGGGGTCTCTACTGAGGGTAGACTATACTTGGAAGGGGGAATGTACTGAAGGAGGGGGGGTCTGTATTGAGGGGTGACTATAGTTGGGGGGGGTGACACCATGTTTTACCTCACCGGGTGACACCAACCCTAGTGACGCCACTGGCTGTTTAGTCCTACATTATGCTTAAATTCTCCATCTCTTGACCTAATCAATACTTATTTTATTTATACTTGCTGTATACCTTTTCACCAAAAATTAATAGGTGAACTAACACCATACACCCTCCCCCCCCCCCAGTCCCCGCTGCACTTACCCCCGTGGGTGGTTAGCTATCACTGCCCATACATCCAGTGCAGCGAATTGTGGATTTAAAAACTCTGCTCTTCTTCCCCTTCTTTCCTTAGGGCTTACAAAATGGAATTATGCCCGTACACACGATCGGACATTCCGACAACAAAATCCTAGGATTTTTTCCGATGGATGTTGGCTCAAACTTGTCTTGCATACACACGGTCACACAAAGTTGTCGGAAAATCCGATCATTCTGAACGAGGTGATGTAAAACACGTACGTCGGGACTATAAACGGGGCAGTAGCCAATAGCTTTCATCTCTTTATTTATTCTGAGCATGCGTGGCACTTTGTGCGTCAGATTTGTGTACACACGATCGGAAATTTTTATAGCCTGCTCTCAAACTTTGTGTGTCGGAAAATCCGATGGAAAATGTGTGATGGAGCCTACACACGGTCGGAATTTCCGACAACAAGGTCCTATCACACATTTTCCGTCGGAAAATCCGACTGTGTGTACGGGGCATTAGAGTGATTGTTTTGACCAATCGAAATTGCTCTGATCTGCCCCAAAAGCCCTAAGGAAAGACTGAGAAGAAAAGCGGGGCTTTCAAATCCCTGTATACAAGTAAAGGCACAAAAATCTGGAGCAGTAATTAACCCACAGCATTCAAAAAATAAATCACAAATTAAAACGTATAAAAATTATGTATAACAGTAGTAATGAGGTGAAAGGAGTCCATAATGAATGGTAGTGTTATAAAAGTCCAAAGACCAAAGAAGGGATGGAGAGATGATGATACAGGGGTCCACATTCAGGGTTGCCGTCAGAGGGGAACCGAAACCAAGTTCCAAAGATTCTAGGAAAGATACAAGGGGAGAGGCGCCTCTGGGTGTAGAAGTAAAACAATTTATTCACAATTCACATGTACAGGCAACTCACATTTGTGAAGTTATCAGTAAGCGTGTGTATTAAAATAACCCATCATGGGGGTGGTCGTCAGGTCCATCTTTCTGTACCTGCTTGCTGGGCGCTTGGCTGCTCATTGTAGACACCGCAGGATGGTAAAGCCGGCCACGGTGGAGCGAAAACTCAAAGCGAGGCTTGGGGCGCAGTTGGAAGGCAGGCGAGAAGAGATGACGTCACTGGATAGGAGACGCGCTTCTCGAGCGTACGAGCTGCGAATGACGTGGCAGCCGCGCTCCTCCTTCAAGCTTGAAGAAGGAGCGCGGCTGCCAAGTCATTCGCAGCTCGTACGCTTTTGATGGACGGACCTGATGACCGCCCCCATGAGGGGTTATTTTATTTTTATTTTTTTTTATTTTATTTTATACACACGCTTACTGATAACTTCGCAAATGTGAGTTGCCTGTACATGTGAATTGTGAATAAATTGTTTTACTTCTACACCCAGAGGCGCCTCTCCCCTTGTATCTTTCAAATCCCTGGACTGCAGCATAGTCAGCGACCGCTAATCACCAGGGAGGTAAGTGCACTGAAATCCTAAGCAGTAACATCCCTGCCTGAGTTCTTCTTTCTGAACTACAGATTTTTCCCCAATGTTGCAGAGGATGGGGGTGTTCTGTAGTCCAGCAGGGGTAACTGGATAGGGCTAAACACTGCTTTGGGTATTCGTGTAGCAGAGTTGTCAATCTGAACTGGAAGTCAGGACACATTGGCCTTCAGGCAACTAAGCTGTTATTTTTCTGCACTTGCAGCATTTTTTAGGAATAAAACATTGAGAAATGTACAGGTATACTTTTAGAAAGAGAGACAAAAATAATTTGTTCACAGTTACACTAAGGCTGGGTTCTCACTACTGCGAATTGGATGTGGCAAAAATCCGCATCCAATTCGCATGTCAGGAGATTGTGACCAGCTGTCAATGGAGCCGGTTCACACATCTCCGGAGCGGCTCCAGTGCGAATTGCACAGGAGTCCTGTGTTTCAGGTCTGAATTCAGCCAAAAATTCGGGCTGAAATCGGACCTAAATCGGTGGACAGGGATGCACCAGACCCCTGCTGTGAGCTGCTCCGTGCTGTTGTGTGAACCCAGCCTAATAGGCTTTTTATTGCAGTTTGTTTTTTTTTTGTTTTTTTTGTTTTCCCCAAGTGTATGTAAAAAGCCTTTCTTTTACATTAAGCTTAAAGCGGAGTTCCACCCAGAAATGGAACTTCTGCTTATTGGACCCCCCCTCCCTCCGGTGTCACATTTGGCACCTTTCAGGGGGGAGGGGGGAGCAGATACCTGTCAAACCAGGTACTTGCTCCCACTTCTGGGCATAGATCGCCGCATTTTCTGCGGCAAACTACGCCATGTCTCCCCCCCCCCGCTGTCTTCTGGGAGAGACACAGGTCCCAGAAGACAGCAGGGACCATCTAGAACGGACAACGCGGCTTGCGCATAAGCAGTAGGGAACCAGGCGTGAAGCCAAAAGTCTTCACTTCCTGGTTCCCTTACCAGGAATGGTGGAGGCAGGACCCGGTAAGTGTCCATATATTTAAAGTCAGCAGCTGCAGTATTTGTAGCTGCTGATGTTTTAAAAAAAAAAATTCCCAGGCGGATCTCCGCTTTAACAAAATACATTGCTCCATCCAAAACCATGAGTCACTTATTACAAATGCCTGCAAGATTTGCTCACTGGAGAGTACAGTTTTACTGATCCAGTTCTGGAATGGTTACAGATGGTCTGAAGATGTCATATGAACTATTAGGAAGACTCACAAATCTCCAAATCCTACACAGCTACTCTAATCCTTTTTGGTCTGGGCATTACATGGACCTCTCAAGGACATTCCTTTTCTGTAGCTGAGAAGTCAAGTGCTGCTTTTTCCTTTTACTTAGGAAGACGCTCCAGCTGAAGTGTGAATATTTTCCCAGTCCCAAATGGTGAGCAGACTGGAACACATTTTCCTGTGTTCCATGCTTGTTTTATTTTACTGCCAGACATGTGTCTGCTGTCTTTTGTGCTTTAATATGGATGCAAGTTTCAGAATTTACAATTTTTAAGGTTGTTTTAAAGGAAGTTTCACATCTATGCATGTTGCTTTTGAGCATTTCTGCAGTGCTTTTTGCGGTGCTTACCGTGTTTTTTGAACATGCATTTTTTCCGCATTTTATTTATATATATATATATATATATATATATATATATATATATATATATATATATATATATATATATATATATATATATATACACACACACACACACACGCATGCGCTGAATTTGCATCGCATTCGGACCAAACTCGTGCAGTCGCGCAGGGCCCTTTTTATCAGCAGTTAGAGCAGTCTTGTGACTTCTATCAGTGTCTAGTTAAAGCTTGCAGAAGGAGTTTTCATTCTCCCCTGATTGACCTATGAGGCTGCAGGACCCCTGACCCTCTGTCTTGACAGTGCTGATTGGCCTTGAGCTGATCGCATGCACCCCCCAAGGAAAAAAAAACCTCTAAAAAACTCTAGCAATACACCCCAAACTGAACATTTGTAGCTTGCCCCCAAGGAGATGGTTTGGAGACTGTGGAAGAAGGGGAGGATCAGAGAAGACAGGATCAAACAGCCTTTTTACACAATGCAGAGGATTTAACCCCTTAGGTTTCTTGATGAGTATAACAAGCATGCTTTATTGCATATATATATATACTGATTTTACTGTTGTGGGTTTAATAACACTTTAAAGCTAACGTATCGCTCACTTCTACTAGTAGAGCTGCTCATCACAAACAAAAGATTTTTATTTTTTTGCATTTATTGTGTCATTATAGCCATGCCCTGGAGTGATTTTTGCCTCTAATCTAGAGCTGCAACAACATGGTGGGTGTGCTTTACTAAAACTAGAGTGCAATATCTGGGGCAGCTCTGCATTGAAACCAATCCGCTTCCAGGTTTTTTGTCAAAGCTTAATTGAACAAGGTGAAGTTAGAAGCTGATTGGCTTTAAAAAGAGTGGGGAGGGGTTAGAACACCTGTCAGGTTTCCAGGATTACCCCACCTTGGATAGATTTCCTCACTTTCTGTTTTGGCTATGGGAAAGGAAGTGAGGGGAAATCTCCCCAGTGGGACACAGAAGGCAAAAAATGATAGGGGTTATAACTCTCCCTTACTCTATCCAAAATGAAGAAAAAAACATTTTTGTCTTTAATTCTACTTTAAAGGTGAAGTGTGGGGTCCTGAAATAAACAAACATTCTCACCTTGTTATGCCTTAGCATCAGTCTGATGCAAAAGTTGTTCTTCCCCTGCTCTAAGACCGAGAATGTAGTGATCACATGACCACTGCCAGAGGGCTTTCACACTGGAGTGAATGGAGCAGCTGTTTTAGGGTGGTTTGCAGGCACTATTTTTAACGCTATAGCACCTGCAAAACGCTCCAGTTTGAAAGGGGTCCAAACGTTTCATTTTGTTGCAAGTCCTGGCCCAGAAAGCCTTTCAAGTACCCCCTTGGAGTGGGTGGATGTTTGTTCATGTTTGTGGCACTCTGGATCCAAGACTTCCCAGACCTCTGGGTATAATCAATCCTTTCAAATGGGGTACAAATTTTCCCTCCTCGCTTTTTGCCCTCCAAATTACCAGCTTCAGACCAAAAAAGGAGGTTTAATGACTCTTGCACAAACTTGAGGCAGAAGGGGTAGTTTTACCAGTTCCTTCAAAAGAACACTTTCTGGGTTTCAATTCAGACTTAGTCAGAAAACCAAATGGAGACATTCACCCTATACTGGAGTTAACATCCCAAAGCAGATTTCTTTGTTTACCGAAATTTCGGATGGAATCAAAGATCTGTCATTGCTTCTCTTAGACAAGGGCATGTTCTGGCACAGTAGACCAACATGCCTATCTATGCCTTGTCTTCATCCTGTTACATCAACACATTCTGCATTTTGCTGTGGGAGACCAACACTTCCAATCTGTAGCAATCGGACTCTTCTCTACACCCCAAGAGTTCACAAAAGTGTTTGCCCCACTTATGGCTGTTCTGCAGACTCAGGGCATTCATGCCACATGTTACCTGGACGAGCTCTTGCTGAATGACTCCTTCATCACAACCTTGTCCAGCAATGTGCAAAACCTTTGGCTTGATGATCAACTTCATAAAAAGTCTGCTCTTCAGCCCTCACAACATTTGGAGTACTTAAATGTAATCTTGGACACAGCCCTAGCTAGAATCTTCCTCCCTCAAAAGATTGCCTTCTTATAGTTCAGCTCTTTGACCCCGGTCACAAACAAATGCAATGTCCCCCATGCACACATTCAAGAAAACCAACTGTTCAGGAATGCTGGGTGCTGTAATGGCCATAGGCTGGAAACCGTGGATAATCAAAGTGAAGAAAATGTCATCCGCACACCAAGGATTCCTTGAAAGGGTCCAATGCTTTAATACATGATAAACATACAGCAATGTTTCGGAGCCATGCAGGGCCCCTTCGGGTCACTTGCCTGACGAAGGGGCCCTGCGTGGCTCCGAAATGTTGCTATATCTGAGTTGGCAGCATTCTCTTGTAAAGACCCTTTTCTTGTTTTGGAAAAGGACATGGTGGTTTTGAGACCAGAACCTTCTTTTTTACTTTAAGTGTAAGATATTGTCCTCTCTTCCCTCTGTCCTGCCCAAAACATGACAAGGAAATTGCCTAATTATCCTAACTTTGTTTTGGATGTGGTTAGGGCTGTCAGGGTCTACTTGGTACCATAAATCCTACTAGACCATTGCCAGGTGGATTAGACGACGCATTTCCAGGGCCTACGTAATAAGCGTTTCTCTTTCTCCTATCACCTTCCAGGATGGCACACCTGTGAGATGAGGGCTCCTCCCTACAGGAAACACAATCAATTGACAGCTCGTTATAAGACCCCACCCTTCCCCTTAATCCCCAGTATTGATTGTGTTTCTCCCGAACAAAGCAGCATGTTTTGTTTAAAGACCAAATGACCGAGGAGGTCGGATGGTCCCCTGTTGAGACAGGTTTTAGGGAGGCCGGGGAGGGCTGAACTTACCTGCAGGCTTGTCCTTCTCACAGGTCGCCCTCAAGGGTGGACCAGCAATCTGGCCACAGGGATGGCGCGCCATAGCTGCAAGTGCATAAAACGCTGCTGCCAGCCGCTCTCTGCATCCCTGGGGGAAAGCCATCCTGCATGGTAAGGTCACGGCCACATCACAAGAAGTGGGTGGCACTGGAGGAACAGCATGACCTGGAAGTGCTCTTAAAACATTGGGAGAACAGCTTCGAGAGCGGTGTGGGGAAGAGGGAGACGGAGCAAGATGGCGGACAGCAGTCAGCTTGCTGCACTAGCCCCTCAGCTGTACCAGCAGCCCAGGACCGAGCCAACCTTCTCATGGAACAAGGGATGGCGACTGCAGCTGCGGGCAGATCCAGGTCAGGGCCCGGTGAGTAAAAACCCCCCTTCGGAAAAGGGGGGGTGAGAGACTCTGGCTTCTAAGGGGTCCCTCAGGTGTGCCGTCCTGGAAGGTTCTTAGACATATCGGTAACGGTATTTCTAACATAGGTTTTCCCATCAGATCCCATCCCACCAGGACTGTTGGTGTCTTTCCAAGCATCCAGCAACTGTATCCCAAATTTGCAAGACTACCACCTGCTTCTTTGTTCACATTTTACCAGGTGAACATTCAAGCCTCAGCTGCATGCTTCGGCCACAAGGGGCTTCAAGCTGTTATCTGTTATTAGTATTTTGTTCGGTCTCTTTAAAGTGGTTCTAAAGTCACAACATTTCCCTCTCAAAACTTTGCCTATCTGCAGCAGCGCTTCTCTCTTCCTCTATTCACAAGGCTTGGTGATAGCGGGAGCCATTGGTTTCTGCTCCTGTCAATCAAATCCTGTGAGGGGGGATCGGGGGGGGGGGGGCGGGGAAGAGGTCTGATGAGGGGGCACTTGTAGAAGAGTAGGAGTGGACAGAGCTGGCAAGGGACCCCAGAAAAGGAGGTGGGTGGCCACTCTGTGCAACACCATTGCACAGAGCAGGTAAGTATAACATGTTTTATTCTAAGGGAAAAAAAACCCTTTATAACCATTGCGTTTCTTGCGGGCCTGTTGGCAGTTTATGTTGCTATATTGTTTCCCTCAGTTTTATTGCTTGTGTACGTCCCATGGTCTCAATTGTATAAACTCAATTGCGATTGCAGAAATTTTGAGGTTAAGTCAAAATTCCTATTTTGTACAGGACACAAGCTTCTTTAACCTCTTGCTGCCACGTGACGTACCTGTACGTCGCCCAACTTTGAGTGCTTATGCCAATATCATATTTTTTTTTTTTTTCTTCTTTAGAGCCAGCATAGCACTTTCTTGTAAAAGCAATCCTAGCGCCTAAAAAGAGGCTGGATTGCTTTTACAAGCGGCAGGAGGGGGTCCCGATGCCTTCCCGGACTCTCCTGTCCTGCCGGGAACCCGGAATTGCAGCTGGTGGCTCCTTCGGCTGACCGTATAGCTGATCTCTATGGTCTAAGAACTTCCAGTTTCACTGGTTGTAAACAAACCATTGCTGGTTTGGAAAAAAGCATTGGATCATATCTTGGTATGATTCAAAGCTTTTAAAGGCAGAGGAGACATCGGGGGTCTAATAGTATATCTCAGTAAAGAGGACCTGTCACTGCCTATTGCTATCACAGGGGATGTTTGCATTCCTTGTGACAACAATAAAAATGATTAAAAAATTTAAAGGTACAGTTTAAAAATAAATAAAAAAAAATGCATTTTAAAGTGCCCCATCCCCTTGTGCTTGCATGCAAAGGCGAATGCGCGCATTGGTCCCACGTCGTGCCGCACGTGTGAGGTATCACCGCAAATGTCAGATCAAGAGCAAGAATTCTAGCACCAGACCTCCTGTGTGAATCTAAAGTGTAACCTATAAAGCCTATGTTTAGAGGGCAGGGACAGTTAACCCTTAGCACCACATCCCTATTAGATAGAAGAGAAAAAGAAGGGGGTTGGGGTAAGATTACCCCTGGGACTTTTAAGGTGCTTATTAATATTAAATTGGATCAATGCAGTAGATCAAAAAATAAAAAATAATAATGTATGCAAAATGCCAAACTGTCTAAAATTTTTTAACTTTTAATTCAAAATCTTTAATAGTTACATGTATCACCAAGACATCTAAAAACATACAAAATTTCTTTCAATCTGAGTCAAATAATGAATGAGATGTTTAAATAAACCACTTTAATGGATACCACTCTCAATGGTGGAGAGTGGTATCCATTAAAGTGGTTTATTTAAACATCTCATTCATTATTTGACTCAGATTGAAAGAAATTTTGTATGTTTTTAGATGTCTTGGTGATACATGTAACTATTAAAGATTTTGAATTAAAAGTTAAAAAATTTTAGACAGTTTGGCATTTTGCATACATTATTATTTTTTATTTTTTGATCTACTGCATTGATCCAATTTAATATTAATAAGCACCTTAAAAGTCCCAGGGGTAATCTTACCCCAACCCCCTTCTTTTTCTCCCCTGTAACCTATAAAGGGTTGCCTATGGATAATATAATTGACGTAGTTTGTCTCCATTCCACGGGCGTGTACAGTTTTAAAGCATGACATGTTTGGGATCTCTTTACTTGGCGTAACATCTTTTATATTTTACCAAACAATTGGGTATTCTATTGTGTTTTAGTGCATTAAAATTAGTTAAAGTGTATTTTTCCCCCCCAAAAAAAATTCATTTGAAAAATCACTGTGCAAATACCATGTGACATAAAAAATTGGGCCTCTGTAAAAAAAAAATGATAATGTTTGGAGGTTCTAAGTAATCTTCCAGAAAAAAATACAGATTTTTACATGAGAGAAATGTCATGTCATGTCATAAAAAGCCTTGTCTTGCCTACCTTCGGGTGATTGGACACTGGCAAAAAAGAGGCTGCAGGGGACCCAACATAATCCTTCCTTCTCTATCCTCCTTCTTTTTCATCGCTTCAGATCAGTGAACTCTTTGAAAGTAGCTTGGGGGGGGGCTCCAGACTCCACCTGATGGAAGACAGGGTTAGCCTGTAATGTATGTTTTGAACTGGATCCTGCTGTGGGTGCTCCCCCTGGCGTGTAGTGTGTGGCGTTAGCCTTAAGGTGCTTTTACAGGTCCAGACTCGTGGTCGGCTTGCATGGACTGAAATGCTTTCTGCATGCGCACCCTGCCTCTTTGTACTTTGGTCATTCAACATTTCCTGGCTCTCCTATTTGAAGACACATTAAAGGTAGTTGCAGATTCTGGGTTACAGCTGCTTGAAGGTGTGACATCACACCTCTCCACCTCATCCAAAGAACATTTTGCATTTATTCAGAGAATTTAGCGCAATCGCTGAATGGCAAATGTACTGAGCAGACAATCTCCTGTATCTACAATGCATCAGGCTAGCCGCTCAACTCAGGATCCCAAAGCAATCATTGGAGTAGTGGCAAATACTTCAGTAATTTCCAGCTTCCAGGGGCATCGGGCCAGGTATGGTATATACATAGTTACATTGGTCTAAGCTGGACTAATGTAACTATGTAAGACTATACCATGCCTGGAATTCTTCTTTACAATCTGTGCAAGACACATGGCTAGTAAATAGCAATGTCTATTTCCCATCTATTTCTAAAGTGTTTACCATTAAACAGGAGAGTCGTTTATGTGTGCCATATTTTATTCAGAAATTCATGCCAGCAACTGAATGATTAATGAACTACACTAAATGAACTCCACTGCAGTTCAATATGGACTGCATACCAGACTTTTGTTTTGTTTTGTTTTGTTTTGTTTTTTATTAAATTTTTTTTTCGGTGGAAGATTATTTTAATATTTATGATTATCAACGTTTTTTTTTAAATACTATGGGAGATTTTTGTTTTAATGAATAAATATGCCTTGTTCTTAATTGAAAAAATATATCTGTTATTTAGTAATGGATGTTCATTAGAACAGCTAGGGCTCATGCACAGTGGATGTAAACTCTGCTTTTAGGTGTTTGGCTTCTTCCCTTTTTCTGCCTATACATACACCTCTGTTGCCCTGTGTGTCCATTCACACATTGGCTTTGACAGGCAATTTAGAAGAGAAGTGTTTACAGGCAGGAAAAAACCCACCACCAGCATGTTCAGGAGAGGAGCTTTTGGGCAGTAGAAATGTGGAACGCACATAAACGCTAGGCGCATTTGCATGTTAATGCATTTTAATTGCCATCATAAATTTATATTCTGGCTAATAGAATGCATTAATGCATAAATGTGTGTGCGGTACTCAGCTTTTACCACTTCGTGCAGAGGAGCTGAGCAAATGCTTAGTGTGCTTGAGAACATAAATGTAATCAGATGCGAATATGTGTATGCATATACAGGGTGATTGATGTTTATTTATATATATATATATATATATATATATATATATATATATATATATATATATATATATATATATAATTTTTATTTATTTTTTTTGTTTTTTTTTTTCACAGGGATCCATTCCGTGCACACCAAGAACATGTCAGACAGATAATGAGAAGCTTCTCTGATCCCTTTGGCCGGGATCCCTTCTTCAGTATCACAGATGGCAGATCTCATGGCCGAAGAGGGCAAAACCCTTCCCAGGTGGCTCTGAGAGAAGATCACAGGGTAGGCATTTCCTCAAATTGCAGTGCTGTCATCAGCTTAGATTTTATAGCCAGATTAATTTCAAAGACCTGATTGTTAGCTTAGGTATACACTGCCAGCGGTAATACCAACCTTTAACTGCCCCGATTTGCTCTTTTCTTTCCTAGTGATTTAATCCACAGCTGTTTTCACCCTGTACTATTCCTATAATAGTTTAACACTTTTAACTATTTAACTACCTAGAAGGCACATAATTACAGTTACAGACACTGATGTACAAGTTTAGCACTGTTGAGCCTGTACGACAGATGTCAGTTCCTATACTCCTGGCTGTGTAACTGATAAAAGCAAGCCTGGCATTCTTCCATCTGCTATATATAGTGTGCCAAAACCCTTTGCTGAAAGCAACCTTGTGGTTCAGAGACATGAATGCTTTTCCTTAAAAAAAATGGTAGGAAAACCACACAGACAGCATGGGAAAGTTTTTTTGTTTTTTGCCAGGAGCAGGTTAATTTTAAGAGGTGTGGTACTTTTATAAGCCCTATGGCACTTAAGACCTCAAGCATAAGGACACTGCAGGGGTCCTTGGAGCCCTGCCAGCCACTGGTAGTGTAATCTGAACTTGCTTATCTGTAGCTCAATAAATGGCAGTCATCCATCTGCAGGTCAAAAGGAAAATGTGCAACAGTTCTGTTTTAAAAATCCTTTTTTTTAATTTATTTTTTATTGGTCTTATGTAATATTCTAATTTTCTGAGATACTGAATTTTGGGTTTTCAAAAGCTGTAAGCCATAATCATCAAAATTAAAAGAAATAAACGTTTGAAATATCACTCTGTGTATAACGTATCTATAGAAAATATGAATTTCACTTTTTGAATTGACAAACTGAAATTAATTTTTAGATCTAATTTTGAGATGCACCTGTATATATTTGAAATCACTTGTGAATAAATGCATTTCATTATTTGTAAAAACAATGTAGGGAGCACAACTGAGCCATCTTAAAACAGAAGGTACAAAGCTTATACTAATGAGATGTACATTTTGACTGGGGTTTGCTAATGAAATAATAATATAGCAGTCATTTATTAAAGATTGATGAAGCTACATGTAGAACAATGCTATCTATGTATATGAGCTGTATGAAGAGATATATTGCTGTAGTGATCAGTCAGATAGATAGGCTTTAATAAGAGTTCAGTGCTCAATGTGCAATATGCTATGTTTCCTCTTTTTTAGTGAGGTTAGAGCAGTCCGAGATGGTTACTGTATCTGACACATTGGGTTCTGCTTTTCAATTACAAATGCATACAATTTGTCTTTTCTGAATCTACAATTTTGTAGTTTCCTCAGTAACAGATGTAAACATGATTACCTTTAAAATAGGCTTAATTTGCCCTCTATCCATTCCTTTAAAGTGGAGCTATAGTGAAATTATAAATATCTTGAAAATGGCTAAAGGAAATACTTTCCTGTCTTCCAGAAAATGCTAGTCTGGGCTCCTATTGCAGCAGGTTACTTGACCAAATGCTAGTGTTCTTCGCTGGTCTTGGGGTCCCCAGTGTGACATGTTTAATATGGGCAGTCAACTGTGATTCCTTGTGGCATCACAGCTGCCTGCCTATTGCACATGCGTGAGCCACACTGGACTTTGAATGGTCCCGCAGCCTTCTGGGACCTGTGATGTGTCCTAGAGGGTTAAGGGTGGAGGGGAAGATGAGAACTTCTGGTGGATGTACCGCAGCAATCCAACCAGAAGTGGGAACCGATACCTGTGAAAACTGGTTATCTGTCCCCCCCAAAAATAAAAAAAAGTAACAAAAAATAGAGTAGGGGAGGTAGGAGGGCATAAAGCAGAACTTCCCCTTTAGGGTGAAGTTCTGCTTTAACTGAAAGTAAGGATCAGACATTGGGCTAATCACCATCTCTCAATGAAAATCGAAGCATGGTCAAGTTGAGGGTAGAGGTGGAGCTTATACTAATGGTCCACACTCTTTAAGGTAACACGGAGCTTTTCCCCTACATCCTAGCTTATTGTTTATTATGACCTATTTGTTACATTTTATATGCAGATGAGGTATTTGGAATTTTAAGGCTTGTTTAATACACAGCTTCTTTTTAATTCAGTTGAATCGCATTTGATTTAGGTATTTTAAAGCGGAGTTCTACTCAAAAGTGGAACTTCCGCTTATCCGTCTCTCCCCCCCCGCACTGGTGCCACATTTGCCACCTTTCAGGGGGAACAGGTACACGTTCCGCCACTTCCGGGAGAATTTATCCACCGTCGGGCCAATTAGAAAGCGCAGCGCACAATAGGGAACCGGCTGTGAAGCTGTCCATATATTAAAAGTCAGCAGCTGCAGTATTTGTAGCTGCTGACTTTTAATTTTTCATGGGGGGGGCTGGACCTTCTCTTTTAAGATACAACACAATCCTTAAAGCACACTTGTGCTTTGTCCATGATCAACAAAGAAAGTGGATTACTTTAATGTATCCCTCCCCAGCAACACATACACTCCTATTTTTCCAATCTCCTCACTGCACTTTCAGCCACTGGCTATAAAATAAAGACTCTGTATATCTGAGTATGGAGGAGCTTGTGATGATGCTGGCGCTTGGTGATTGGCCCATGGCTGTCATGCGATGGACCCACTCCTGTATTTTGTAGTGTTGGAAGAGTTGGCAGGAGGAACCAATAAGCGCGGCAGGAGGAACCACTAATTCAGCAGGAGACACAGGAGATTTGCACTCCAATAAGTGTAAGTTTAGAAGAAACTGCAGGTGGCAATTCCTCTTCACTATAGTGGTGTTCAGTGGCACGGGCAGCTGGAGGGGTATTTACTATATTCCTTAAAGGTAAATGTGTTGGTTAACTTTTCATTTTTGCAACAGGTATACCTTTTGCCCAGATTGTTTAAAATGCCTAGTTTGTGTATTTTAGAAATTTATAATGCTCAGCTTTATTTATCAAAGTCTTGCCTCTAATAGCCAGACTCTTATTTTCATTCATAAGATCTGCTTGCTGCAAGGACCATTTTCTTTGCATAAACTAATAAGTAAAGGTAACAATCTTTTATAGACTGTAGATTTTTCTATTACAGCAAACATTTGAAACAACAGCATTTATTCAAAATTGTTCATTTCCATTGATACTTTTCTTGCAGGCATCGAGTCTAAGCCACATGCCTAGTGCCCCTTTACCTAGTATGGTCAGTACTTTGGGTCTTTTGTATTTTTTTTGAAAGCATGGCGTTTTTTTACTCTAACCATAAACCAGTGTTTGTTTTATGCCTCACCTTTTATTCAAGGCTGTTTGGAATAACTGCAAAATGATGGCATGGTGTATTAAGAATATTAACACAGCTTTGTTACATGGATGTTTTAAGATAGTTAAAATAATTTAGCCTTTCTCTCAAATCTTGTTCACAAAACTGTCTAAATCTGTGTTAGTGAGCACTTCTCCTTTGCCGAGATAACCCATCCACCTCACAGGTGTACCATATCAAAATGCTGATTAGACAGCATGAATATTGCACAGGTGTGCCTTAGGCTGGCCACAATAAAAGGCCACTCTAAAATATGCAGTTTTATCACACAGCACAATGCCACAGATGTCGCAAGTTTTGAGGGAGTGTGCAATTGGCATGCTGACTGCATGAATGTCCACCAGAGCTGTTGCCCTTGAATTTGAATGTTAATTTCTCTACCATAAGCTGTCTCCAAAGGCGTTTCAGAGAATTTGGGAGTACATCCAACCGGCCTCACAACCGCAGACCACACCAGCCCAGGACCTCCACATCTTGCATCTTCACCTCCCAGCTGAGACCAGCCACCCGGACAGCTGCTGCAATAATTGGTTTCCATAACCAAAGAATTTCTGCACAAACTGTCAAACCGTCCCAGGAAAGCTCATCTGCATGCTCATCGTCCTCATCGGGGTCTCGACCTGACTGAAGTTCATCGTCGTAACCAACTTGAATGGGCAAATTATCATATTCGATGGCGTCTGGCACTTTGGAGAGGTGTTCTCTTCATGGATGAATCCCGGTTTTCACTTTACAGGACAGATGGCAGAGTGTATGGCATCGTGTGGGTGAGCGGTTTGCTGATGTCAAAGCTGTGGATCGAGTGGCCCATGGTGGCGGTGGGGTTATGGTATGGGCAGGCGTATGCTATGGACAATGAACACGAGTGCATTTTATTGATGGCATTTTGAATGCACAGAAATACCGTGAAGAGATCCTGAGGCCCATTGTTGTGCCATTCATCCATGACCATCACCTCATATTGCAGCATGATAATGCACGGCCCCATGTTGCAAGGATCTGTACACAATTCCTGGAAGCTGAAAACATGCCAGTTCTTGCATGGCCAGCATACTCACCGTATATATGTCACCCATTGAGCATGTTTGCGATGCTTTGGATCGGTGTATACGACAGCGTGTTCCAGTTCCTGCCAATATCCAGCAACTTCGCACAGCCATTGAAGAGGAGAGGACCAACCTTCCACAGGCCACAATCAACAACCTGATCAACTCTATGCGAAGGAGATGTGCTGCACTGCGTGAGACAAATGGTCACACCAGATATTGACTGGTTTTCGGACAGCCCCCCCATACCAAAAAAATGCACATTTTAGAGTGCCTTTTTTATTGTGGCCAGCCTAAGGCACACTTGTGCAATAATCATGCTGTCTTATCAGCATCTTGATATGCCACACATGTAAGGTGGATGAATTATCTCGGCAAAGGAGAAGTGCTCACTAACACAGATTTAGACAGATTTGTGAACAATATTTGAGAGAAATAGGCCTTTTGTGTACATAGAAAAAGTCGTAGATCTTTCAGTTCAGCTCATGATAAATGGGGGCAAACACAAAAGTGTTGCGTTTTTATAATTTTGTTCAATGTATAAGGAGGGCATTCTTGCCACTGACTACCAATGTAAAGTGGGGTACACACTGAGGAAAATCAGAAGAAAAATTTGGTACAAGGTGATTGTTCGATTTTCGTATAGTGTGTACACAACTTCCGACATCCGATTCAGACTTTGCAAATGAAAGTTTCTGAAGGGTCGAACTCCAACATTTTTTCTCGTATGTGAACAGAACGAACCATTTTTGTTTAATGTGTACCGTTTTCATACAAGAAAAATCAGACAGATTGGAAAGACTGTGCATGATCAAAAACCTTAATCAACCAAAAAAAGCCTTTGTTGTACAAGAGTTTTTGTATATTATTTCCTTCCTTGATCCCGACTTGCTGTGAAACATTGAGGAAAACCAGACGATCATTCGCCCGATTTTTCCTAGTGCGTACCAGTCTTAAGAAGCATCCTTCTCACTGACCACCATGCCTAATATATTGCGAGTTGTAGGTATTGTAATTATTGGCAGAGGTTGCCTGAGGCCAGAATGTTATTTCAAGGGTTCCTTCATGTTAAAAGGGTTGGGAAAGGCTTGTATAAAGTGCTTTTTGGGTGGTTCATGTATTATGAATGTGCATGCCATCGTAGAAGAAACAAGATGGAAAATGTAAGGTAAATACAAAATCAGGTTCGTTTTTACATTTGTGTCCATTTTCTTGGGGCACTGTTGGTGGAGCAGTCAGTTTTATTCTGCCAGTATACAAGAGTATAAAAATGAAAAGGTGCAGCGCAATAAAAGTCCATAAAATTAAATAAAATCCACCACGTGAAAGACTGGAAAGAGCCAATTGATGCAGCCAAAATTCATAGTGTGAAATCCTCCACCGTCAATAAAATATACTCTTACCAAATAGGATGGACCATTTGAATGAACAAATGGTCAAACACGCTTGTTACCCACTCAGAGGGGTGAAGATGGCAAGTAGATCCAGCAGCATGCACAAAGGATTTCCCAGATGGATGAGGTAGATGAAAAAAGGGGATAAAAAAATGGACACAATCTAAGTGTACACTGTAAAGTCTTTTATTAAAAAAAAAAAAAAAGCGTAGTACACTGAGCATTGTACACCAGCCAGTGTATAAAAGTTTTCAGCTATCAGTATTCGGTATACAGCAACAAGAACACAGCAATAATGTGACAGCACGGATCAGCGGTGTTACGTCCACCGCTGACGAAGTCCGCTCAGTGTACATGAGGCCTAAAGGCATTGAGACAGTTGGATTTGGGCATAAAATATTCATGATCAGTTTGGTGAGTGCTAGATGCACTGAGCAGAGCTCCACACAATAGGAAGCTTTGCATTGCCTACCTCCTCCCTGGGTACATTTGTCACCCCGGTGAACTCAGCCGGAGGTTCCCCCCCCCCTTCTCCTTCCCATGCAACCAGCCCATTCAGAGCACAGTGCATTTTGCGCATGTAAAGTAAGGAAACGGCTGTGAAGCAGCAAGGCTTCACTGCCGGGTTCCCTTAGTAGAGATGGTGGTGGCAGCAGATTGAAAAATTGGCTCAGACACCGGTGAGGGCACCGCTGGATTCCTGGACAGGTAAGTGTCCTAATAAGTCAGCAGCTACAGTATTTGTAGCTGCTGACTTAATTTTTCTCTGAAGGCGCCTGGACCTCCTCTTTAAGTTGACCACAGACCTCAGAAGAACGTTATTGTGCAGGCACAGTTGAGAAGACTAGGTCTGCTGGTCTGGTGTTCATACTATGGAGCTGGGAAGGAAGCGGCACATGTAGACATTTCTGGTGCTGATTTTTCTCCAAAGAGACTCTCTGATCCTTCCTCTGATGTCTGTACACCGGTGATGTTAACAGATTCATAGACACATTGTTGTCAGCTGATCCAGCCAAAATCTGTAGGACTGGGTAATTATCTTATTATAGGAAACAATTGTGCTGAAGTACAGTGGTTTTTAAAAGTTAGTCTTTAAATTGACCCTGATGTTCTTTGCATCCTAGACCTGGAGTGAGTAGGTCTAACAGCTAGGACATGTGCAGCTGTCAAATGGAACGATCAACAGTCTCTCAGTGTGAGACAGATTGTGGGCAGAAAGGGACACAGGAATTGATATTAGAACCTAAGCACTATTGTTGCCTTTAGGCACTTTAAACCAGGACAACTTTAGCACACAACTAAATAAGTATATGTATTAACACTGAAGACTAAAAAGGGGATACTTGTTTTGTATTGTTTGGATTTCAAAAAGCAGGCGCCTTTTAGAAAACAATTTATGTAGCGACAAGAGCATTGTTGAGTATAATCTGTATATAGTCACTAAATGATACATATCATAAAAGCACAAAATAATAAAATGATTGTGAATACCTGAACTGTCCATGTTTATGATTAAATAAAACTTTAAATATACATGCTTATTAAACTACAAATGGACTTCTGAGATGACAGCAAGAGTACTTCTGAGTAGCTGCTATGTCTCCATTTGCATGAACGTGTTATGTAAAAGCCTTGTCAGTCAGCCTACTCGACGGTTAAAGATGATAGCCTGTTGATGCTGAGAACACCTTTATGTAAAAAGTAGATAATGTGTATACTGTGTAGAAGACCACAAAGTACCCATACATGCATAGTTGTAGTCCAGTTGGATATTAAAAAACCTTGCAATCTGTAACGCAACCTGAGAGATCTCAGTCACTATGTTAATTAAGGAAAATTCTCACAGCCTATTTTTTCATTGGTGTCTGGTTTCCTTTCAGGATGCCTCCTCATGCTTCAGTTATATATGTCTAACCTGCCAGCAGACGAGGATGACACTCCCTTCATATATTAAAACATATTCAGTAACTTGAGCAGCAAGGTCTGCTTGCTATCTTAGATCTGTTATCACACTATATACAGTTGTGCTCATAAGTTTACATACCCTGGCAGAATTTATGATTTCTTGGCCATTTTTCAGAGAATATGAATGATAACACAAAAACATTTATTTCACTCGTGGTTAGTGTTTGGTTGAAGCCATTTATTATCAATCAACTGTGTTTACTCTTTTAAATCATAATGCCAACAGGAACTACCCAAATGACCCTGATCAAAACTTTACATACCCCAGTTCTTAATACAGTGTATTGCCCCCTTTAACATCAATGACAGCTTGAAGTCTTTTGTGGTATTTGTGGATGAGGCTCTTTATCTTCTCAGATGGTAAAGCTGCCCATTCCTCTTGGCACAAAGCCTCCAGTTCCTGTAAATTCTTGGGCTGTCTTGCATGAACTACACGTTTGAGATCTCCCCGGAGTGGCTATTATTGGCCTATTGAGGTCAGGAGACTGAGATGGCCACTCCAGAACCTTCACTTTATTCTGCTGTAGCCAGGTCGACCTGGCCTTGTGTTTTTGGATCATTGTCATGTTGGAATGTCCAAGTACGTCCCAAATGACCCTGATCAAAAGTTTACATACCCCAGTCCTTAATACAGTGTATTGCCCCCTTTAACATCAGTGACCGCTTGAAGTCTTTTGTGGTATTTGTGGATGAGGCCCTTTATCTTCTCAGATGGTAAAGCTGCCAATTCCTCCAAGCAAAAAGCCTCCAGTTCCTGTAAATTCTTGGGCTGTCTTGCATGAACTGCACGTTTAAGATCTCCCTGGAGTGGCTATTATTGGCCTATTGGCAAGGGTCTGTCAGAAGTCCAGAAACGCATTGACATTTTATACACACACACTAATTACAAGCAAACAGATCACAGGTGAGGATGGTTACCTTTAATAACCATTCAAACCCCTTTGTGTTAACTTGTGTGCATGTTATCAGGCCAAAATCACCAGGGTATGTAAACTTTTGATCAGGGTAATTTGGGTAGTTTCTGTTGTCATTATGATTTAAAAAGAGTAAACACAGTTGATTGATAATAAATGGCTTCAACCAAACACTAACCATGATTTTTACAAAGCCCTGGCTCTAGGTTAGTAGATGTGCCTAACTGTTTTCAGTTGTAAAAGCATGTGTGCTGGCTTCTGTTTTGGAGCTACTGGCTAATGAATGCAACATTAACTAGTCCATGACTGCCTACTTGAATTAATTTGTGAACTGCTTTAGTTATATTCAAGTATATGTAAACCTTAACGTGGAACGTCTCTCTCAATTAACATGGACTATTTCTAATCCTTATAGCATTTCTGCAGTTACTTCCTGGTTTCCAGGCCTAGGCAAATTATGTCATCCCAGGAGTCTTCAGGAGGGTTCTTGGCTCAGCCCATGCCTGAGCTAAGGGCAGAGGGATCCTAGTATTTAAATGCTACACAAATCATCTGCCCTTTCTCAAGATGGCCACTGCCAGAAATGCCAGGGGGTGTTTTTGAAAATGATTTCTAAGCAAAATATAGCATGGATACATGGATGGATGGAGGAGTTTGCTTTGAATATTAAACATTAATTCTATAGCTTTGATCTGTGGTGCTCAGATGCAGTGTAGTTCCACTTTAATAATCTTTTCCTATTTTACTTCTTTTAGACTCCGTGCACACTGAAGCTCATAAATGACTGTTTTTGGGAGTTTGGGCGTGTTTCTTAACAACCTGTAAACACCCCTCTATGTTATCCTATGTGTCCATGCACACATGGGCGTTTATCAGCAGTGGAGTTTATGGGCTGTTGTTTGAACGCCCTAAAATCGCATTCAGGAGCTGTTTTTCTGACCACAAAAAACGCTTAAAAACATTAAACGCTGAGAAACATGGCTCACCAGTGTTTTTTAACGTTTTTGATCCATTGGGAAAAAAAAAAGACTCACTGCAAAGTTACTGGCGTTTTTATAACGTTATTTTTAATGTCCAGTGTGCATGGAGCCTAAAAGTGAAAATGAAGTCCTGGTAGGTCACCTCAGGCTGGCCCCTTTAATTGTAAAACATTAAAAAATAAGTGCCTATACTGTTTAAAATCCCATAATGCACTGTTGTTCTGTATTCTTGGCACTGTGCCTAAAATCAGAGCCATTAGAGATCGATCAGCTGATCGCTTTTAAGATTTGCTGTTGCTGAAGAAAACCAAAAAGACACAGACTGTATGGAAGGAACACAGATTGGGGAGAGAGAAAAGAAAAGCAGGAGAGCTGACAGGACAAACTCTGCTGCCACGGAGGGGTAGATTTAGATTTTGTCTAAATTCACACTGCAGTGCAACCAGCCTGCAAATCGATGGATCAGTGGGAATGCCTGGCTTTAGGGTTAGGCAGCAGAAAAAAATGGCAGAAACGCTTGCAAAAAAAATGCTCGTATGGATGCGATTTGCGCTTATTATCATTTTTCCTCAAAACACTAGAAAAATTGTACACTTTAAACGCTTGACGCGTATGCTCTCTATGACTTGGATTCCCATCATTCCTATTTTACCGCTGAGACAGTTTATTCTTTGTGTTCTCTGCTCCTTACCCTGAACTTTTCTACTTTTGTACCTTTTTGTTTTATAATGCAAAACAACAAATAAATAATTAAAAAAAACAAACAAACCTTGACGTGCCTAAACTCAGCGTTTAGGCTTGTCAAACTTTTTTTTCTGCCCAAAAGCTTCTCTCAAAAACGCACTTGTGATGGTTTTTTTTTTTTTTTCAGCCTGTAAATGCTCCCCCACAGATATGCCTATAAGTCCTTAAGTACCCAAATGTGCATGAATACATAGCCTGACAAAGAGTTGCTTCTACGGGCTAAAAGAAAAGACCCCAAACACTTGTATAACCAGCATTCTTTTTTTTTTTTTTTTTTTTTTTTATGCCCAATGTGCATGAGGCCTAAAGCTTCTGTTAGCCTTCCTCCCAATCTGAGCCAAGCCACACAATAAAGGTGGGAAACGTACATATTTTATTTGAAGAAAGTATATAGTTTTTGAGACCAAGGAGAGGAGGAGAGTTTCTAATTCACTGCACTGAGCTTCAACAAAATGTCAGCCACCAGCAAGAAGAAACATGAGCAATGCTGGAGGCAATTTACAACACACACTAGTTTTCATAGCATAATTATTAATGTGAAATGCATGTTCTTTTGTTGTAGCACATGAATTATCAAACTGTTATGAGTAAAGTTCCGCTTTAATCTTCTGCTTTAATTTAGTCTGCCAAATATATTATTGAATGTGACAGAAAATCACTGAACTGATAACTTCATGTGCTGCACTGTTCTCAGCATTATTCCCAGTTGTCTCTGTGGACAACAGAACACCTCCCCCTATGTTACAGAAAAGGGGGGTGTTCCGTAGTCCTAACACACTTGCTGTCCTTAAAGGGTAAGTTTACCTTTACAGAAAAATCTGTAAGGTGAACTTACACAGGACGCCCTCCTCAACCCCCCCTTCCCCCCCCCACCCCCGTCCCGCTGACCTGAAGCACGGCGATCATCGGGTCTCCACCTCACCATCCGGGGCTTAGAAATCCCCCACAGCTTAAATAGGAACTGCAGTCTGCTCACAGAATTTGTAATAAAAACATCTTTGCCATTCTGAAGCTTCCCTCCAACCACTTTGCATTATATTTTATATATACTGTGATTCTGTACTTGCCAAATATGCCACAGAAATCTCCCTCCACTGAGTCTGGCTTCATCCATTTTAACTGTGGGCAGCTTCAGCTGCTGCCTGTTCACTTCCTGGATTTACACAGACACTCCTCCAGCTCTCCAGCTCTCCAGCTCTGCAGTTCTGCAGCTCTCATTGGCCCTGTTATGCCTTATCCCCCTCCCTTCCTGGCAAAGGAGGGAGGGGGATAAGGCATAACAGGGCCAGTGAGGTCAGGAGGTATGTTTAGGAGCATTCTAATTGATCGGCGCCGACCAATTGGAACCCGCTTAGCCCATCCTGTCATGGCGGGCAAAGAGGAGGGAAAGCTGCGGTGGATTTCAAATCCCTGAATCGGTACAGTGGCAATACAAGCTGTCAAAATTGGAGATTGCTGGACTCCAGGTTAGTGGGACCCGGGAGGAGGGGGTCCAGTGTAATTTCACCTTACAGATTTTCTGCAAAGGTGAACTTATACTTTAATAGGTACAGTGTATTGAGAGAGTGTGGTCACCCTAAGAAAATGTGTGTTACTGGCAGGGTCCCCAGGTGCAAACAAATGCAGACCTTTCTCACTCCCCTCCCTCCAATCCACTTTCCATCATTCTACTACTTACTCCCCCTTGTCTCACACAATTGCACATTTATTTTATACTTGGGAACACTACAGCGCTTTATTAGGGGCCTGCTAAAAGAACCAGAAAGACAGCCAGCCCCGAGATGACGAAAATGGCAGTGTGGGACCAGGTGGGCAGCAGTGAAACTGCAGATTAATGCTGGTATCCCTTGGCATACGAGTATGTTAATGGAGAGAAACTTGGCGATAAAGGAAAGTGGGGATTTGAAAATACAAAAAGGGGAGGGGGGTGGTGAAGTTCCTCCTTAAGTAACAAAAAATTGCATACATTTATGACTTTTGGTAAACTTAAATTGCAGCGAAAAGATGAACTAATCAGATTCTAGTAGTTGTCGCCAATGCAGATAAATAAAATGGTACGTGTGACTCCACAGGACCCATTTTCATAATTTGGAAGTAAAGAAAAAACAGAAGCAGAGTTGTTTCTTTCAACTCTGTATTTGGTTATGAGACATGTTCATGTTAGATTGTTTTGCCTAACTTTTGTGTATTTCAGAAAACACTTGAAATGAATAATATACAGTATATTTGCCGGTGTTCGATAAGTAAACAAGGTTAATGTGCCAATTTTTTGTTTTTTCTAAATTGTATTTATGTTGCTTTATTTGCTATTTTAGGTCTCTGATATTAAGGACCCTTTCCATTCATTTGATAACATGATGGCCAACTTTAGAAACCGAATGACTGACATGCACAAACAATTTGTAAGTTGTTTTACTTCTTTTCATTAAAATAGCTGGCAGAGTTAAAGAGGACCTTCAGTCATTTTTCAACTTTCCATCTATTAAATCCTCTGCCCTTGTTTTAACCTTGGATAGTTAAAAAAAAAATTCTGCCAGTAAATACCTTATACATCCCACTTCCTGTTTCTTGTCTGGTCATTAGCCTAGGCTTTTGACATCATGTACAGCTCTATCTATCTATCTATCTATCTATCTATCTATCTATCTATCTATCTATCTATCTATCTATCTATCTATCTATCTATCTATCTATCTATCTGTCTGTCTGTCTGTCTGTCTGTCTGTCTGTCTATCTATCTAGAGAGATTGCCAAGAAGGGAGGGGGGATGAGTCATAAAAGGGCCAATAAAAGCTGCAGAGCTGGACGTGTGTCTGTGTGTGTACATTCAGTTGCCATTAAAGTGTAACATCCAAAAGCTTCAGCAAAAATGTGTTTTTGTTTTTTGGGCAGAGCTGGAATGAGTTAAAACCTAGAGGATACAGACACATGTGTAGATAGTTAGCAAGGCTTATAACCTCTTGTAATGTTTGTAGTTCTGTTTGCTCTTCCTGTCTGACAACTCATCCCTGTTTCTTGCCTAGTGTCACAGGGACAGGAAGTGAGAGAAAATGTACTCAATGGTGTCACATAGAGAACCTGGAATTTTAACTCCTACCCACTCTAAGCAAAGCTAAATATAAATCTCCTAGGTTTTAAAATGTTTAATAAATTGTGCTAGTTGTAGTAAATGGCAAGCAAGCTTACCTGTATTATTTATATTGCATTAACTCCTCCTACACAATGGCTGCCAAAAAAAACATGTTCCCGGTGACCTGACAGCAGCTTCATTCACTGGCCCTGCCAGTGATGAACAGATTCTTTTCAAGTCCCTGGAATCCTCTGTGTATGCCAAAGATCTGTTTAGCCTTTCCAAGAAAATGCCTGGTCTATAGTTCCATTTGATTTAATGCATCATTTTTATACTTGAGTATGTATCACTATTAATAACATTTCCCTTCACATACAGGCTATTGTAGCTTTCTGCCATGTTTGGTCATAGTGCAAGGCTGGGTGAGGTGCTTATGTGTACAGTGTAGCAGCCAAGTCTATATATGAGTGACTCATACTTTAATGTAGTAATATTATCTCCCTCCCAAGGCTGCATCTCCTGTGTTAAAAAAAAAAAAATCCTAATCTTCACTCGCACATCAGACACTCTAGCTCTGGGATCATTATACTATAATCGTGCTATCTGCTCTCATGCTCGCATTTGCTCTTCCAAAAACTTAGACACACTAGTAACCGTAGAACAAGTGTATATTAAGCAGCACTTCTCCCTGTGACTACTGCAGTTATCATATTGCTAGGTGGCTGCATGTTTGGACACATCCTGTACTATCAAAACACCCCTGCTATGATGTAAGCAGTGTTTATTTATTCATTTTCTTAGGGCCCGTTCACACTAGAATGCAGTGCGGGAGAGTTCATTCCAGTTGCACTGCCCTTACAATTTACTGCGGAGGTCAGTTAAAGGTTAACGACACCCCAAACACAGTGTGTTTGCATGCACCAGATGGCATGGAAAAAAAGTACCATGCCATGCAGTTGCCATGCGTTTCACAAAGTAGTACACAAGTTTTGGAGTGGTGAGATTTCAGCCCATTCAAATTGAATGGGCTGAAATTGCACTTCACAGGAACTACATGTGAATCGTACAGAAACCGCACAGCTTTCCTGCCCGATTCACATGCAGTTCCTAGTGTGAATGGGCCCTAAAGTTTTTACTTTTAAACTGAACGATTAGGCCCCTTTCACACTGGCACTACCTGGTCCGATCAGCTGTGAATCTGTGAACAGATTCCTTGCTGAGGTGGAGCACATCTGTGCCAGTTCAATTTTTTCCCCTGATTTTTAGATCTATGGCTAGCTGGATAAAAATGGACTTTTCCATCAGACAACCCCGATCCATCACGTTTAGGTCCAGAAAAACTGAAAAAGGACGCAGACCTTTTTCAGTTCTTTTTTGCAACTGGGCAGACTTGGAGGTGATTGAGTGTAAATTAATGCACCTATAAACAGTACCTGCCCATAGACTTGCATGGAGCTTCTGATTAGGTCCACCAAAAAACTAAAAGGCAGACCTTGAGGTATTTCCACTGTGAAAGGGGTCTTAGACAAGTTAGTGTTGGTAGAATTCATATACAGTATCTCACAAAAGTGAGTACACGCCTCACATTTTTGTAAATATTTTATTATATCTTTTCATGTGACAACACTGAAGAAATTACACTTTGCTACAATATAAAGTAGCGAGTGTACAGTTTGTATAACAGTGTAAATTTGCTGTCCCCTCAAAATAACTCAACACACAGCCATTAATGTCTAAACCGCTCGCAACAAAAGTGAGTACACCCCTAAGTGAAAATGTCCAAATTGGGCCCAATTAGCCATTGCCCTCCCCAGTGTCATTTGACTCGTTAGTGTTAAAAAAAAGAATTGTTGCTCTACATAAAGATGGCCTAGCTATAAAGAAGATTGCCAAGACCCTGAAACTAAACTGCAGCATGGTGGCCAAGACCATACAGCAGTTTAACGGGACAGGTTCCACTCAGAACAGGCCTCGCCATGGTCGACCATAGAAGTTGAGTGCACGTGCTCAGCTTCATATCCAGAGGTTGTCTTTGGGAATTGGATGTATAAGTGCTGCCAGCATTGCTGCAGAGGTTGAAGGGGTGGGGGGGTCAGCCTGTCAGTGCTCAGACCATACGCCGCACACTGCATCAAATTGGTCTGCATGGCTGTCGTCCCAGAAGGAAGCCTGTTCTAAAGATGATTCACAAGAAAACTTGCAAACCGTTTGCTGAATACAAGCAGATTAAGGACACGGATTAATGGAGCCATGTCCTGTGGTCTGATGAGACCAAGATGAACTTATTTGGTTCAGATGGTGTCTAGCGTGTGTGGCGGCAACCAGATGAGGAGTACAAAGATAAGTGTGTCTTGCCTACAGTCAAGCATGGTGGTGGGAGTGTCATGATCTGGGGCTTGATGAGTGCTGCCGGTGTTTCATCAGATTAGGCGACCTGTCAGAATGTGTAACGAAAGTGACGTTTAGTCACCGCCATCTTGCTACACCCCGCACTCCTCCACAGGAAGGATACACTCAAAAGGGGGCAAGCGGACATCTTGTTACACCCACCGGATTTTTGCATTTTACACTTATTTTTAACAGTAAACTGAGTTTATATAGTGAAATACAGTACTTAGAACTCCGTCTAACTGTTTAGATGTTGAATTTTAAAAGAAGCGGCAAGCTTGCTGATCTCACAGGTTTACTAATCGGACAGAAGTTCGCTGCTTTTAAAATTCAACATCTAAACAGACACGGAGTTCTAAACACTATATTTTACTATATAAACTCAGTTTACTGTTAAAAAAAAAAAGTAAAATGCAAATCTCCGGTGGGTGTAACAAGATGTCCATTTGCCCCCTTCTCACTGTATCCTTACTGTGGATGAGTGCGGGGTGTAGCAAGATGGCAGCGATGGAACACCACTTCTGTTACACATTCTGATGGGTCGCCTAATCTGACGAAACACCGGCACTGGGGAGCTACAATTAATTGAGAACCATGAATGCCAACATGTACATGACATACTGAAGCAGAGCATGATCCTCTCCCTTCGGAGACTGGGCCACAGGGCAGTATTCCAACATAACGACCTCAAACACCTCCAAGATGACCACTGCCTTGCTAAAGAAGCTGAGGGTAGGGGGTCTGGCCAAGCATGTCTCCAGACCTAAACCCTATTGAGCCATCTGTGGGGCATCCTCAAAGGTGGAGGAGTGCAAGGTCTCTAATATCCACAAGCTCCGTGATGTCATCATGGAGGAGTGGAAGAGAACTCCAGTGGCAACCTGTGAACTCCATACCCAAGAGGGTTAAGGCAATGCTGGAAAAAAATGGCCACACAAAATATTGACACTTTGGGCCCAGTTTGGTCATTTTCACTTAGGGGTGTACTCACTTTTGTTGCCAGCGGTTTAGACATTAATGACTTTGTCTTGAGTTATTTTGAGGGGACAGCAAATTTACAAGCTGTACACTCATTACTTTACATTGTAGCAGTTTAGCTGAATGCGCACGATTTCAAACCCACATTTCAGTGTGAGTTGGGGCGATTTGAAAGATATCTGTGCAGGTTCATGCACAGATGTCTATTGAAATCGGCCCCAAAGTTGCCAAAAGTAGCACAGGAACTACCAGTACTTTTGGAATCGTTGCGGCGCCGCAAAGTCGGCGTTGCCCCGATTGGGACAGTGCCGTTGCTGGCAATAGGGTGTGATTTGTCAATGTCAATTTGTCGTGTCATGTAGGCTTATATGCTATTGGTTTCCTCTGGGTTGCTTCTGGATGATATATTAGCTAATTTGATCCTTTCATGTGTTTCTGGAGCTGTTGAAAAAACAAACTGTTTTGGAGATGATTAAAGTACAAACTGCGGGGGGGTGGGGGGGTGGGCGTGTCCGGATGTGTAGGAGAGAGGGCGCTTGAGAGCGCTCCGTTTTCCGGGCTGAAAAATCCTTGGCATTTCTTCTGAACAAGGCGCCATCGAATGAAGCAAGCTACAGGGACGGGCACTCTCCTTTGATCCATCAATGCCGTCCAGGAGACATTCATCCAAGAAACGGCCGCCTCCTAAGGTCCTGGGCTCCCGGGCGCTCATACATGCGGTGGCCATCTTGCCTTTGGGAACCTAGCAGGCTGTGTCAGTGCAGACTGATCTGCGGCTACTGCTGGACATGGAGCAGGATGTAGGCAACTCTGCAGCCTACAGGTATGGAGCAGCCAATGGCCACAGCAGCCATAGAGGAGAGTAGAATGCTGGTAATGGGCAGAATAGATACGCTGGCCATGGAGTACGGTCTCGTCAGACAGGACCTTGACAAATTCAAGGGCCGCAATACTTCTGCAGAAAATCATATCTCTGATATAGAGGATACTGTGGCCACCACCGCAAAAACGTGAGAGTGGTGAGTCTTGCAGAGGGTCTGATTTGAAAATACTACACTACATTCTTTCCGGATTTTTCCCCGGAGTTGCAGAGGCGTTGACGCACATTTGTGGAGGCACGAAAAAGGGTGCAAGAAAAGGGGCTCAGCTATGGCATGTTATATCCCAATAAGCCTTGCATTAAATATCGGGGCTCAGTGAAATTTTTTGAGGTTCCCTCGGATGTTTCTGATTGGCTGGATACTCTGAATTAAATTTCTCTTTTGGGAGGGAATGGGTCGACTGTTTGTTTTTTGTTTTTCTTGTGAACCTGCAATGTGCAAGCCAAGCACATCCTGGTTACCATGTCTAAACATTGTGAAAGCTTATTCCTGTGTGTTTTCTCAGATTGCTTCACTGATATGTGTCATTATAGCGGGTTGCATATCCTGGTCTTACTTGCTCAGTTTACTGACCTCTAATATGTTGCTTTCAATGCATGGCTACCTAGTCTTCCATATCCAAAGTCTGCGTGGAGTTCGGAGTCCTCTCTAAAAAGTTTTGGGTGTTCAAGAACTGCACTGTGTTGTCAGACTTGACTTCTCCCCCTCCAAACACCCTATTTTTCTCCTAACGGAGCTCATGGAGTGTATCTTAAAGAAGTGCGCTCCAGGTTTGAGTTTTTTGTTTTGGGATCACGTCTGCCTGCTAGTTTATTTTACTTTCTGCTGGTGTGACAGGGACTGATAGACTATTTGATGGGACTGTTTGATTTTTGTTCCATTTTTTTGTTTTTCTTCTGGGGTTTTTTTTTAAATTTTACCACTTTTGCGCCAGTGGGTTTGTGGTGCCAACAGTTCCTCCCTGATTACGGGAATGGTGGCATCCAGAAGCAAAAAGTATTGTAATGTTGTGTGGGTTATTGGTGTACCTGTATTCTTTAGCATGATGTGGCTGTGTGACTCTGGACCTTACTTTTGACCCTAGGCTTCCATCTTGTGGCCTTTTTGAGAATTACAGTCATGTCTTTAAATGTTAGTTATCTCCCGGAATGTCAAGGGACTGAATTCTAAATTTAAGAGAGCCCTGGTGTTAAAATACTTACAGGCCTGTCATCCTCACATTATGTTCCTGCAAAAAAAAAAACATTTGTTGAGAATAAGTTTTTACCTATGAAACGTCCCTGGATGCACAGAGCCATACATGCCACATTTTCTTCCTATGCTAGGGGTGTGTCAATACTGCTACATAGATCATTGCCCTGCTCCTATAGAGACAGTAATTATCGATCCTGGGGGACAATATTTAGTGATATTGATTGATGTTTATTTGCATCGCTTAATTCTGGTTAATATGTATGTATAATATGTATATTCCTCCTTTGTTTTCTGGGAATATCCTGTACGAGGTACTGGAGAAACTTGCGCCTCATGTCTCATTTAAGTTGCTTGTGGGCGGTGATTTGACATGTCAAATCCACATAGGATCCCTAATGTTGATTTCTTTCACTGGGCAGAGGCTACAGGTCTTACTGAACTTTGGCGGTGGAAGCATCCCACAGAGAGATGTTATTCGTATCTGTCCTCAGTACATACTTTCTCTTCCAGGCTAGATACGGCTTTAGCAAATGAGGCCCTTTTGCCCCTGGTATCTGAGACTTTGTATCTCCCTGGGGGTGTCTCAGATCACACCCCATTACAGATTATCCTGCATTTGGGCCCTCATGGGTCTAGGAAGACTTGGCGTCTATCCCCTGGTTGGGTGGGGGATGCCTTCAAGGCCGCAACTAGGGGATGTGTATATATCTGCCATAAAAGCCCTTAGAAAGGAGTGCAACAGTGTAGAGAAACAACTCCAGGATTTAGAACAGGAATGTGCACGTACCCTGACTCGCCCTCCCCGGACACGTTGGTAAGGTTGCAGTTTGCTAGGAGGAATGTGTCTCTTCATTATCAAGACATGGCTACCTGTCATCTGCAAAAGAGTACAGAGCACATTTTCGAAAAAGGGGATAAAAATGGTAAACAATTCGCTCTATTGATGTCAGTGGATACATCTCTGACCATAGTCCCTTGTATCTTTTCCCCATCTGGAATATTCTTAAATGACAGAGGAAATTTTACAGGCATTTGTATTCTTTTATAGGACTGTGTACTCACCTATAGCTTCATATGATGTGGAGGACCTTTTGGCTACCTTAGTGGCCTTGCAGTTACCTACGTTGCCTGTGGCCTCTAGAGATTTTTTAGATGTCCCATTTTTAGAGAGGAAGAGGTAGATTCTGCAATCTGGTTGTTTCCTACGGGTAAGGCTCCTGGCCCAGACGGTATGCCAATAGAGTTGTCCATCGATACTCGGAAGCCCTTGCACCCAGATTGTTACAACTATATGTGGACTGTTTCCAGGAGGGGAGCCTTCCTTGTTGCTTTTATGAGGCCCACATAGTACTCTTACCCAAGCTAGATAAGGATCTACTACCGTGCTCTTCATACAGATCTATATCATTAATAAATATGGATTTCAAAATACTGACTAAATTGCTAGCTGCTAGAGTTATGTTAATCTTGCACCATGTTATTTCCCCTGACCAGACTGGTTTGATGCCTAAGAAAGCCACGGATATAAATCTACGGAGAGTTTTCACGCATACTCAGTTAGGCCCAGATATTTACAGTGGTAGGATATTGGTCTTCCTTGATTTGGAAAAGGCCTTTGATTCCGTGGATTGGAAATATATGTTTACAGTGTTGGAAGTGTTTGGCTTCGGCCGTCACTTTAGAAAGTGAATTGACATTCTCTATCACTCCCCAACTGCGGCCATAATGTTGAATGGCATGTTATCAGAGTTTTTCTCGGTGGGTAGGGGCAGTCGTCAAGAAAGCCCTATGTCCTCGGGAGTATTTCCATCATGATTGAACCCTTGGCTTCAGCTTTGATGGTTTCCACGGAGGTGCGGGGATAACTGTGGGCAGCTTGAATGAAAAAACTACTCTATATGCCGATGACATGGTTCTTTTTTTGCGAGACTGAGATTTTCTTGACGGTGGCATTGGACATCTTAAATTCTTTTGCAAAATTTTCAATTTTGAAAGTCAATTAGGGTAAATCCCAGATCCTCCTACTCAGGACCCAGTCTCCTAATTGTAAGGTTCCTGCCAACTGCCCCTTGCAAAAGGTAGAAGTGATCAGATATCTGGGTCTGCATATTTCCAACTCTGTGTCAGATTTTATTGCATTGAATGTCAATTAACTTTTTTTTAAAGCTCAAATCTAGGCCTCAGACATGGCAGAATTTACCTTTTTAACACTCATTGGTGTTGTGAATCTATTAAAGATTAAGTTTTTACCTTTATTTTTATATATATTTCGGAACTCACCTATATGGATACCGAAATATATATTCAAGAAGATTGATTAGCTGGTAAAGACTTTCCTTTGGCAGGGGCATCGCCCTCAGATCAAACTCTGGGTGTTGCAATTGCCGTGGAAACAAGGGGGGGCTGGAGGTCCCTGATTTCTATAGATACTTTCTAGCAGGTCAGCTGGTCTTCACCCATAGATGGTAAAGACTTCCTGAAGATGATGCTGCTAATGCCCTGGAGGCGGCTATTTCAGCTTATGAGGCACTGGCACATCTGTTGCTACGTGGAAATAGGGCTCCGTATAATGTTACAGTATCTATGTGTGCAACTGGTAGGGCATGGGTGGTGGTTAATAAGATTATTAGTGCTACAGCGATTTCCTCTCACACACTGTTATGGAGGAATCCCAACCTGATACACTTCTTTGAATACCCTGATCCGATTACCTGGACTAAATATGGTATTAAAACACTAAGGATATAGTGGGTAACGGGAAACTCGTACTCTCCCCCATACTCAATTGTTCCGTTATTTGCAGCTTAGACATGCGTACAATGCCCAATTTGGCGATATCAGTCTTGAACTGCAAATGAGGGATCTGGAATCTTTGCTTAGAGAAGACAATTTAGAGAAGGTCCTGGCTACTATTTACAAATAGTTGTTTACAGCGGCTGGTAATCTTCTTTCACGATGTAGAGAGGCGTGGGAGGCAGTGTCCCCCTAGATGGATGGGGACGACTGGGATTATATTTGGGATATTCACTTTTCCAGACTGGTGCCAGCCAGGGATCAGCTTATCCAATTTACATTTTTACATCGCACGTACAGTGGGGCAAAAAAGTATTTAGTCAGCCACCAATTGTGCAAGTTCTCCCACATAAAAGATGAGAGAGGCCTGTAATTGTCATCATAGGTATACCTCAACTACGAGAGACAAAATGTGGAAACAAATCCAGACAATCACATTGTGTGATTTTTGAAAGAATTTATTTGCAAATTATGGTGGAAAATAAGTATTTGGTCACCTACAAACAAGCAAGATTTCTGGCTCTCACAGACCTGTATCTTCTTCTTTAAGAGGCTCCTTTGTCCTCCACTCATTACCTGTATTAATGGCACCTGTTTGAACTTGTTATCAGTATAAAAGACACCTGTCCACAACCTCAAACAGTCACACTCCAAACTCCACTATGGTGAAGACCAAAGAGCTTTCGAAGGACACCAGAAACAAAATTGTAGACCTGCACCAGGCTGGGAAGACTGAATCTGCAATAGGCAAGCAGCTTGGTGTAAAGAAATCAACTGTGGGAGCAATAATTAGAAAATGGAAGACATACAAGACCACTGATAATCTCCCTCGATCTGGGACTCCACGCAAGATCTCACCCCGTGAGGTCAAAATGATCACAAGAACGGTGAGCAAAAATCCCAGAACTACACAGGGGGACCTAGTGAATGACCTGCAGAGAGCTGGGACCAACGTAACAAAGGCTACCATCAGTAATACACTACCCTGCCAGGGACTCAGATCCTGCAGTGCCAGACGTGTCCCCCTGCTTAAGCCAGTATATGTCCGGGCCCGTCTGAGATTTGCTAGAGAGCATTTGGATGATCCAGAAGAGGATTGGGAGAATGTCATATGGTCAGATGAAACCAAAGTAGAACTGTTTGGTAGAAACACAACTCGTCGTGTTTGGAGGAGAGAGAATGCTGAGTTGCATCCAAAGAACACCATTCCTACTGTGAAGCATGGGGGGTGGCAACATCATGCTTTGGGGCTGTTTCTCAGCAAAGGGAACAGGACGACTGATCCGTGTACATGAAAGAATGAATGGGGCCATGTATCATGAGATTTTGAGTGCAAAACTCCTCCCATCAGCAACGGCATTGAAGATGAAACGTGGCTGGGTCTTTCAGCATGACAATGATCCCAAACACACCTCTTGGGCAACGAAAGAGTGGCTTCGTAAGAAGCATTTCAAGGTCCTGGAGTGGCCTAGCCAGTCTCCAGATCTCAACCCCATAGAAAACCTTTGGAGGGAGTTGAAAGTCCGTGTTGCTCAGCGACAGCCCCAAAACATCACTGCTCTAGAGGAGATCTGCATGGAGGAATGGGCCAACATACCAGCAACATTGTGTGACAACCATGTGAAGACTTACAGAAAACGTTTGACCTCTGTCATTGCCAACAAAGGATATATAACAAAATATTGAGATGAACTTTTGATTTTGACAAAATACTTATTTTCCACCATAATTTGCAAATAAATTCTTTCAAAAATCAGACAATGTGATTGTCTGGATTTGTTTCCACATTTTGTCTCTCATAGTTGAGGTATATCTATGATGACAATTACAGGCCTCTCTCATCTTTTTAAGTGGGAGAACTTGCACAATTGGTGGCTGACTAAATACTTTTTTGCCCCACTGTACATTACTCCTGCCAGATTAGCTAGAATGCTCCCTACCCAGTCGCTCTGTTGCTGGTGGTGCACTTCATCCACTGCAGATTTCTTACATGTAATCTGGAATTGTGTAGCTATCCACGTTTTTTTGGCGCGGAGTCAGAATGTATAGAGGTTACTGCTATTCATATACAGCCAACGGTGGAAATGTGTCTCTTAGGACTAGTCAACACCCATGCTCCGAAATGAGTGACACATACTTTGCTGACAATTCTATTTTATTACGCTAGGAAACTAATAGTGCTTTCATTTTAAAAAGTCTGCCCCTCCATCTGTCTCAGCATGGAAAGCTCTTGCCAACAAGGCCGCCCCTTATACAAGGCTACTTATAATAGCAGAGGTATACCACTGAAGCTTGATAAGGTGTGGCGTAGTTGGATGAATTAGTGCATCCACGGTGGCTGATTAAATGACTAATTTTTGTGATAAATATATATGGTAAACTATAATATGTGTGGAGACTGATATGGGGATGTGGGTAATTTGCCTGTTCGTACCATTGGAGTGACAGTCGACTCGTTAATCAACTTAATTGTCAAGGGTGCTAATTTATTGCAAGATGGGTTGGGCCAAAGTGGTATTTACTTTCTCACTGGAGTTTTATATTTTGTTCATGAGGGTCTTTACTCTTATTAATTTATTCTTAGGTATGGGTCTTGGGATTGTACAATGAGCCAAATGCTGAAGAAGTGTGTGTTGTAACAATCTGTGTGGCCTGTCGGGCTTTCGTTAATGTTTGTAATTTGTTATTGCAAAACTTGATGGATAAAACTTTTCAAGAAAAATAAAAGGACAAACTGCATAGACACCAAAACTGATACTAATGAAAAACACCCTTGGATCTGTAGCATTTTTTTGTAGGTTGTATGTTCGTGCATAATGATATTATCACTGAATTAAAACCACCATCACAACCACTCATACAAACTTTTTGATCCTTTCGTATTATTTAAAGCATGTCCTACTTGGGGTTCATGCACACTAGACGCCTTTTCTCCTGGCAGTAGAAAAATGCTTGATGTTGGTAAAGGCGTGTACTGCGTTTTACCACTTTAAGAGCTTGGGCGTTTATTTTTCTGGTCATTGAAATTTATTAAATCTCAAGCACTAAACATGCCTAGCGTCAACACATGTTTAGGTGCATTTACACGGGTTTTTGCCAAAATGGTCCTCTCCTGAACACAATTCTTCTGAGTTCAGGAGAGTAACATTTACTGCCTCTAAAAACAGCTGCTCCTAAACTCTGGTAAAAGCTTATGTGTGCATGGCTTTTATTGTGTTTTGTGCAGAGACTTTGGCAAAAAATGCTAAAAAGCCCCAGAATAGTGACTTTAGGAGCAGCAGTGTGCATGGGGCCTTTAACCAAAACCATTTTAGATGGTTATTGGTAAGCTTTTTGCGTAATGGCTGATTTCAGAAGATGCTTGCTATTACCTTTTTTTAATAGCTGAAAAATATTTTCTGATTTAGTTTTACTTTGTTCCTGGGTACTCCACAAACTGCCTTCCCCGTCAAAAAAAAAAAAAAAATTCCCTTACTGGCTACTAAGGAAGTTGAATTCGAATGTCAATGAAAAATCATCATTCTATCACTGTTACATGAATCAATATGCATTGAGGTCATATTTGTTGTAGTATATTTTACCTATTTTGCTTTTTCTTCCTTTAGGAAGGATTGTCAGACAATCCTAACACTCATTCATTTAAGTCTTCTTCAGTAATGACATATTCCAAGACTGGAGATGAACCAGCAAAGGTTTTCCAAGCTAGTAGTCAAACACGTCAAGCTCCCGGTGGTGTGAGTATTAATTAGTACATCTGTCCTTACATTTTGTTTTTGCTCTGTTTACACATTTATTGACACGTACAACAAGCTTGCTTCTTTAATGCAAGGTTGGCAAGCTTGTTAGGATGTTAAATGTGATTAATTGGCTTAATTTGTAAAAAATTGACTCTCAACATGTCTTAGTTTTTATTTGAATCTACAAATCATATTACCCTGCCTTTATTAAAAGCCTTACTTTATGTTAAAAAAATATTGCAGCACCGTAGCCATTTTAAATTTTTAGGTTTATAAAAACGATTTACTATTTCAATCTGTAGACTTTCTAATACTGAAAATGTTTCAAAGGTGCGTCCGTGTAACTATTTCAATGATGACAACACTGGGGATGTTCTTTTACATAGTGTTTAGAGCACTCCCAGAAAAGCCTGTTATTGTGATTACTTACTGCTTTTCATAGTGGATGTTCTGTTAAATAGACGCTGTGCATTGAAAAAGGGTTGGAATCAACCATTATGCTTTGAGCTTTCTGGGTTTCGGAGCTGCTAGGGCACTCTACAAAGGGAGGAAGGGAGATTTCATAAGTCTAAAGGAGGCCATAGCTGACAGATTGAAATCTCAGAGTCAGAGTGTCTTAGAGGAGTGAAATTAGTGAAATGAGTGACTTCCTGCACAAAGGCCTTTACCAGAGAATGAGAGGCCAAAGGATGCTGGAAGAAGATAGGCTGAAATCTGTCCTTTGAGGATACTGCAGGTCAGATGCTGATCTATACCTGACTGAAGAAAGGCCACGACATGTCCCACCAAGTATTGAATAGCATGAGACTTTCTCTGCTCGCACCAAACAAAATAACCATGCCATTCTTGATGGTATATTTCTTCCTAGCATTAAGAAATGTCAGGATAACCTCATCCAATAAGCCTCTATCTTTCAGGAACTGGGCTTCAACAGCCAGGTAGTCAAAGCCAGTGACCGAGACAGAAAATCAATCTTGAAAACCGCTAAGAGGAAGGTGCCAGAGTATGTTCAAGCTCTTAGGTCAGTTCAGTGCCAGAGAAATCACCAGAACACCCTCTGACTCGATCCTGTAGAGCAGCTGTTGAACAGACTTTCATGTAGGGAAAAGCATGGATCAGGTGAAACTGATCTCAAGGCATCACCAGAGCGTCCACTGTGAAAACACTCTGGATCTCTGGACCTGGCCATAAACCTGTTTGGTTTGATGTTGAATCAAAATACTAACAAGTCCATCTGGCGTCCCCCACCTAAGACAAAGGTCCTGAAAAACCTCTGGGTGAAGGGATCACTCTCCTTGATCCAGATGCTGACAGTTGAGGTCAGTCTGCCAATTTTCTACACCTCAAATGTGTACCGTAGTCGGAGCCAGAACCTGACTCTCCACCAAGGTCAGAATCCATTCCACGTCCTGCTCTGCCGCATTTTTTAAAAGGCTGGATCGGAAGTCCCTGACCTGAGACATCAAGTGCTGAAGTGACCGTTGAATGAGCTCCAAAATGTTTGTTGAAAGTTCCTCTGCTGACAAGGGTCCCTAAAAACTCAACCATCTGAGAGGACTCCTCCCCAGCCTGACATACTGAGATCCATTGTGATAGCCTGCCAGGTTAGTGAAATAAATGACTGCCTGAACTGCCAGCGCTGGATTTTAAAATCCACCAAGTCAGGGAGAGGCGGGCTAACACAAATGAATGGTATGGTCCAAGGACTGAGTATGTCTGTCCCCACGCAGACAAGATGCTGAGTTGCAGAGGTCTGGAGTAAATTGGGTACATGGCACTGCCTTGAATGAGACAGTGTCTAAATTTGAGCTTCCATGCTTGAGAGCAGAGACGTGTTTTTTTTTCCTCTAAAGGGAGAAAGACCTGGGTCTGGTATGTATCCAAGGGCAGTGCCAAGTATTCCAGATGGTATGTGGGATCCAGCACAAACCTCTGAGAGCTGAGGATCTGACCAAATTTCTGCAGAATCTGTACAGTCTGTTGTATGTTGTATACGAGTAAGTGCCCTTAATAATATAAAAATAAAAATGTGAGGTTTTTTTTTAGTGTGCACTCTAATTCCAAAACGGTTTCTACAGCCATCCACTCACTTCCTTTAAAATGGCAGTAAAGTTCGATCTGTAACTTTTAACTATAAGTTAGCCTATAAGGCTTGCCTATAGGTACTGTAAATATCTCCTAAACTTGCACCGTTTAGGAGATATTTACATTACATGCAGCCAGTGACATCACTGGCGCATGCGCTCTGAAGAAACGGCCACCCGTGCCGTTCCTTCAGAGCCCTGTGCCGTAATAAGCGGCTTCCGCACGCATGCACGGGAGTAACGTCATCGCAACTCTGGCCAGTCAGTCAGAGTCCGTGAACCCGGAAGCAAGACGGGTGAAGATGGGAGCCCCTGCAGCGCTGACATCTCAGCGCTGGAAGAGCTTCGTTTTAAGGTAAGTTTCACATGATGTGCTAGTATGAGATGCATACTAGCATACTGACATTACCTTGCAGGGTAAGAAGAAGAAAAAATGTCCAGGGGCTTACAACCGCTTTAAAGAATGCATTGGCAATTGTGAATCTTGGTGAATAGTTGAAGTTGGAATCATTTAACATGGACTATTTATGTGGTGATCATGCCAAAGTTTACACTTTTAAATTTTTTTTCTATTCAGATCAAGGAAACTAAGAAAGCCATCCGAGACTCTGAAACTGGAGTAGAACAAATAGCTGTTGGCCATCACATCAAAGATCGGGCCCACATTATCAAGCAATTACAGAACAAAAAGACTGGGGATCGTGAATTTAACCAGGAGTTTTTAAATATGGATGAAAGTGAGTGGTAGTAACATGTGATGGCATCTTAACCATTTAAGCTCTGAAAGATTTTACCCCCTTTATGACCAGGCTATTTTTTGCTATTCGGGAAACTTGGAATAGGCAGCTGCACACTGTAATGGGATAACAATAAACACTTCTTTATTGTAAAGTTAACAGATGCAGTCACAGGAATGAACGGAAGATTAACATGTTTCACACATCTTGCGCTTCGCCATAACCTGGTTATATATATAATTATTATAATTTAATAATATATCACACACACAGTATCTCACAAAAGTGACTAAACCCCTCACATTTTTTAAATATTTTATTATATCTTTTCATGTGACAACACTGAAGAAATGACACTTTTCTACAGTGTAAAGTAGTGAGTGTACAGCTTGTATAACAGTGTAAATTTTCTGTCCCCTCAAAATAACTCAACACACAGCCATTAATGTCTAAACTGCTGGCAACAAAAGTGAGTACACCCCTAAGTGAAAATGTCCAAATTGGGCCTAAAGTGTCAATATATTGTGTGGCCACCATTATTTTCCAGCACTGCCTTAACCCTCTTGGGCATGGAGTTCACCAGAGCTTCACAGGTTGCCACTGGAGCCCTCTTCTACTCCTCTATGAAGACATCATGGAGCTGGTGGATGTTGGAGACCTTGCGCTCCTCCTCCTTCGCACCACAGATGCTCAGTGGGGTTTAGGTCTGGAGACATGCTTGGCAGTCCATCACCTTTACCCTCAGTTTCTTGAGCAAGGCAGTGGTCGTCTTGGAGGGGCGTTTGGGGTCGTTATCATGTTGGATTACTGCCCTGCAGCCCAGTCTCCGAAGGGAGGGGATCATGCTCAGCTTTAGTATGTCACAGTACATGGTGGCATTCATGGTTCCCTCAATGAACTGTAGCTCACCAGTGCCGGCAGCACTCATGCAGCCCCAGACCATGACACTCCCACTCCCATGCTTGACTGTAGGCAAGACACAATTGTCTTTGTACTCCTCACTTGGTTGCTGCCCCACACGCTTTACACCATCTGAACCAAATAAGTTCATCTTAATCTCATCAGACCACAGGACATGGTTCCAGTAATCCATGTCCTTAGTCTGCTTGTCTTCAGCAAGCTGTTTGCGGGCTTTCTTGTGCATCATCTTTAGAGGCTTCCTTCTGGGAAGACAGACATGCAGACCAATTTCATGCAGTGTGCGGCATATGGTCTGAGCACTGCAAGACTGAAACCCCACCCCTTGGCAGCACTCATACGTCTATTTCCCAAAGACAACCACTGGATATGATGCTGAGCACGTGCACTCAACTTCTTTGGTCGACCATGGCGAGGCCTGTTCTGCGTGGAACTTGTCCTGTTAAACCGCTGTATGGTCTTGGCCACCGTGCTGCTGTGTGTTTCAGGGTCTTGGCAATCTTCTTATAGCCTAGGCCATCTTAATGTAGAGCAACAATTCTTTTTTTCAGATACTCAGAGTTCTTTGCCATGTGGTGTCATGTTGAACTTACAGTGACCAGTATGAGAGAGTGAGAGCGATAACACCAAATTTCACACACCTGCTCCCCATTCACACCTGAGACCTTGTAACACTAACCAATCACATGACACCAGGGAGGGAAAATTGCTAATTGGGCCCAATTTGGACATTTTCACTTAGGGGTGTACTCACTTTTGTTGCCAGCAGTTTAGACATTAATGGCTGTGTGAGTTATTTTGAGGGGACAGCAAATTTACACTGTTATACAAGCTATACACTCACTACTTTACATTGTAGAAAAGTGTCATTTCTTCAGTGTTATCATATGAAAAGATATAATAAAATATTTACAAAAATGTGAGTGGTGTTCTCACTTTTGTGAGATATTAATATTTACACACACACACACTATATTGTCAAAAGTATTGTGACGCCTACCTTTACATGCGCGTGAACTTTAATGGCATCCCAGTCTGAGTCCGTAGGGTTCAATAATGAGTTGACCCACCCTTTGCAGCTATAACCGCTTCAACTCTTCTGGGAAGGCTGTCCACAAGGTTTAGGAGTGTGTCTATGGGAATGTTTGACCACTCTTCCAGAAGTGCATTTGTGAGGTCAGGCATTGTTGTTAGACGAGAAGGCCTGGCTCACAGTCTCTGCTCTTATTCATCCCAAAGGTGTTCTATCGGGTTGAGGTCAGGAATCTGTGCAGGCCAGTCACTGTCCTCCACCCCAAACTTGCTTATCCACACTATATTTGAAGCAAAACAAGGGTCAGTGCCCATCAATGCAGCCTTATCAGTGCCCATCTGCAGCCATGCCATTGCCCATCAATACAGCCTGATCAGTGCCCATCTGCAGCCTCTCCATTGCCCATCAATGCAGCGGAAATCCTTCCAAATTAGGGAAATTCCTTGGGAACCCCCAGGACAAATGAAAACCGGGCCGGGTACAACACTTATGTTGAGGAGGTAGATGTAGAAGACTATTACTTCTGTTAATTGTTCTCCAGAAATAAATGACACTAGCTACATGACACTTATAAAACAAGTTGGTGGATCATATAGGTTCTATTAATTAGGGTTCAGAGGAACTGGCTTGGTTAAAGCTTAATAAAGCAATGGGTCCTAATGGTAGTCATCATATTTATAGGATAGAACAAGTCCAAAGATGAGCAAGAAAAATGTTAGAAGGCCTATGCGATACAGTAATACAGTATTTACAATGTGAAGCAAAACACTGGGAAGTGACCTCAATCTATCAGGAGAAAAGTTCAAAACTAACCTTAGGAAGTAGTACTTTACAGGTAAAGCAGTTGATGCTTGGAATAGGCTTCAGCAGAGGTAGTGAGTCAGTCAACAGTAAGTAGGTTCAAAGGTCTATCTACATAATTGCACTCCTCTACCTTTTTGATACACCTGCTTTTTTTCTTCAATGTTTTTATTGAAATTTACATAAGAATAACAGATAGAAAAGCATGTAAACTCATAAATAGGAGACCTTCATAACCATTAATCGTGATTTTAAGAATACAAAACAGTTAAAAAGCAAAGCAAAAATAATAAGATCTAGTAGCAATTCATATAACAAGTAGTAATGGGACTGTAATAAAATATTCTTAGTAGTCATTAAGTCTAATAAGTCATACCGCCATACCACACATCCACCCCAAATGGGCACAAACTGTGGATGAGTGGGGGCACATTATAAACTGAAAGAGTGTGTTCATTAAAGTATCTAGGTAAATTGAAAGAGATGTGAAAGGGTGAAGATTCTCATTTTATAGATCTTACAGTAGATGCTCATATGTTTTTGAATAAAGAGATGAAAGGTAAAGATCAGAATAACAGAAAATATACAATATGGAACTTTCTCTGATCATATAATTATGAGTATGGAAGAAGAAGTATCCCATAAATATAGGTTATTTGAAAGGAAGTAAGGGAAGTAGTTGGAGAGGAAAGGGCTAGATACGGAAGAGATGCAGGACAAAATAATTCAGTGATGACTGAAATAGTGATGCCAATCTAAAATACCCGCCACTAATAGAACAGTATGAAATAAGAAAGTAGGGGTAAAATCATAGAGAGAGGGAGAAGGGAGTGGGGAAAATCTCCCCTGATGGTAGCGCGGCCCACGTCCAGGAAATGCTATGATCAATAATTAGATAGAAGAGTTATTGAGGCAACAACAAAGAACAATGGAAATCTGAAGGCAGGAAGTGTTTTACCCAGGGTTTCCAGATCTTGTGGAATGTCAATATGTTATCATCCTCAATAGCTGACATTTTGGCATAAATAAGTGTGTTATGCATCCTATGCTTAGCTTCAGCCACGATCAAAGTTGGCGATTTCCAAGCCTTGGCTATGGTTTGTTTGGCTGCAGTTGTAAGATTAATGAGGAGTTGAAATTGATGTCGGGTAAGCGCAATAGGCTTAAGATTCAGAAGGGCCACTGCTGGGTCTGGAAGGATAGATATTGCCAAGGCTTTAGAGGCCATATCAAAGATTTTTTTCCAAAATTCTTGGGCCAGTGGACATTGCAACCAAATATGAAAATGGGTACCTGGTGTGGTGCAACCTCTGCAACAATTTTCTGGGTATGATGGGCTAAATTTTGCTATTCTGACTGGTACTAAATACCATTGTGCCATAACTTTAAAATTAGTTTCCAATGCAAAACAATTAGGAGAAGAGGTTTTGGTGGCTAACCAAATATTGGACCAGTCATCTTTATCGATTATTCGGTTTACATCTAGCGACCATTTAATACCATAGGAGGGTAATGTTTAATTGGGATTAGAAGTGAGATGTTAGTATAGGGATGAAATCAGTCCTCTGATGTGTGGGTCACTCTTGCATATACGTTCAAAATGTGACATTTGGTGAAGTAATGAACCCGTGCTAATAAAGGGTGTATAAAAATTCTTAATTTGTAAGTATCGGGAAAGTTCAGTTTTTAGGAATGCCAAAGGTTTCACAAAGTGATGGGAATGTATGGATAGAATAAGAGGAGACTAGTTTATGTAGTTGGGTTAAACCAGTAGAAGACCAATTTGAAAAAGTTGGAAATTTCCAGGCAGAATAAAAAGCAGGGTTTCTAAGGAATGAAAGAAGGGGATTATGTGGGGATTGGAGGCTATGGCAAGTCCTAAATTTGTCTCAAACAGACAGGGAGTGTTTAGTAATGGGATTAGAGAGGTGGGCTCTATCTTTGGGTTGGAGCCATAACAAGTTGGCCACTGACATGCGGTCAATGTCAACAGATTCAACAACAACCCATAGAGGGATTTCCACGTTGGCATGATAGGGAGCAGTGATAATTGAGCTGCGTAGTAGTAGAAAGAAAAGTTCGGCAAGCCTGAACCCCCTTTATGTTTAGGTAGATAAGAGTGTTTGTACAGGTATGCAAGGTTTGATATTTCCCCATATAAATGACAGAACCCTACGTTGTAAAAGCCGTAAGAAATAAGATGGTAATGAAATAGGAAGCACTCTAAATGGGTACAAAAATTTTGGTAATATCGTCATCTTTATGGCATTAATCCGACCTAGCCAGGACAATGGAAGGGAAGACCACTGCTTCATTAAGTTAGTGACTTGTTTTAATAATGGAAGATAATTGGCTGCGAAGATGTCAGATAAAGAGGTCGTGATTTGTACTCCTAGATATGAAATTTGGTGAGAAACCCAATGAAATGGTAGGGAGGATTGGGCCTGAAGAACTTTGGTTTGTGTCAACAAAACATTTAGCGCGTTCGATTTTGTGGGGTTGACATATAGTCCGGAAATATGTGCATATTTGTCCAAAAGGGCTATTAGATTCGGGGCGGACACATGAGGATGGGTTAAGAAAACAAGAATGTCATCTGCGAAAAGACAGACTTTATGTTGGTGCCCTCCCAATTCTATGCCTTTTGATGTTGTGATTAGATCTAATTAATATTGCCAAGGGTTCTATAAGTAGGGCAAAAATTAATGGGGAGAGGGGGCAGCCTTGTCTTGTTCCCCTCTTGATGTCTATCATCACTGATTTGTAGCCAGCATACTTAACATATGCCCGTGGGTAATTGTATAGAGAAGAGACCCATGTCATGAAATGTTTCCCAAAGCCCCATTTTTGGAGTATGTACCACATGAAAGGCCAAGTGACCGAGTCAAATGCCTTTCTAATATCCAAAGATAAGAGACAGGTCAGAATGTGTCGAATTTTAGCTGCATGTGTGAGTAAGAGGACACGTCTGATATTGTCACCCGATTGGCGTGTGGGCATGAATCCCGTTTGGTCACAATGTCGGCCTATGATAGTATTAAGTCGGTTCGCTATAATTTTGGCTAATAATTTAATGTCCAGATTTAGTAAGGATATGGGGTGGTAATTTGTCTAGGAAATAGAATCTGATTTAGGTTTAGGAAGCATGGTTATGATGGAGGTTAGTGTTGTCAGTTCTGAAGGAATGTCCAGTAAGTATATAATTGAAAGCTATAGTTAATACGGGTGTCAAAGTTGGCGCAAAGTGTTTATAATAAGAAGCTGAAAACCCATCTGGGCCTGGTCTTTTACAAGGTTTTAAGGCTTTGATGGCATTCTGGACTTCAATTGTTGTTATGGAGCTCTCAAGGTCAGTATACTGTTCACTCTCTAGGGTAGGAAAAGTGATATGAGCAAGCAATGCATCTGCTTTGGTCTTATCAAAATCTAGAGTAGGGGAATATAATTTAGCTAGATTAGAATGGAATACTTCTAATATTTTAATGGGATTACTAGTATAGGCGTCACGGGATGTTTTCAATCTTATAGGTGTCTGTGTATGATTAATTGCCTTTAAACTATGTGCCATAGAGGTATCAGGTTTATTAGCTTTGAGATATTGGATATGCTGGCGCTTATGTATGAGTTTATGCGCTGAGTCTGTTAAGAACAAGTCTAGATCTAGATGGCTTTATCTAATTTGCATTAGTGATGGCATTTGGGGAGGATTGAAAGGCTATGAGACATGCGTTGAAGTCAGCCTCCATCTTAGCGAATAGGGCTTTGCGTGTTCTTTTAAGGGTTACAGCTTGTTGTATAAGTTTGCCGCGGAGAACAGTTTTATGAGCTTTCCATAGTGTAAGGGCAGAGATATCTTCTGTGTCGTTGGTTGAAAAGTATTCCGTGAGTGCTAGTTCAATCTCAAGACGATAAGAGGGGTGGGTTAATGTAGAGTCGTTTATATACCAAGTCCTGTCTTCTGACCTGGGTATAGAGGAGGCTAATGAGGTATATACTACGCAATGGTCTGTCCACGGGGAAGGAATGATTTTAGAGGAAAGAATCTCCGGGGTCATGCCAGAAGAGACAAATATGTGATCAATGCGCGAGAAGGAGTTATGTGGGTATGAGTAGTGTGTGAAGCGTCCACTAGTGGGATTAAGTTCACACCATGTGTCTACTAGTTTATATGTGGTAAGTAGTTGTTGGATCGTTGTCTGTTTAGGACTGGTAATTGGGACTGATGGGGATTTGTCTAGAAAAGGAAAAATAGTCACGTTGGAATCTCCGCACAAGATAACTGTTTCGAATTTGTGTTTCTACCACCTGGAGTAGATGTGATAGAAAAGCCGCCAGGCGTTTATCAGGGGCATAATAAGATACAATTGTGGAAGACAAAAAAAGGGCCTGGACGGCCGAACTTCCGTGAAGAAAAAAGCACCTTTATTGTTGCAAAAAATGTAGACAAACAGGTCACATAAAAAGTGGATGTCACAGGACAACTGCTAACGCGTTTCACATCAACCGATGCTTACTCATAGCTAAGTTGAAGGTTGTCACAACATGAACATATAAGAGGTAGGTGATTAAAAACATGTGGAACACCTGACAATAAATAAAGGGCAAGGCAAAGAAACAAAGAAAAGAGAGAAAAACACCGCCCCCGTTATATATTTTAACCTTCAAATGCCCAGAAAATGTGGAGTATTGGTAAAAACCATTAAATTAAAAAGTTACATAGCAATAAAATTCTGGACAATCGCAATTATTAGCACACTACTTGAAAGTGGTTATGGACAAACCACACATGTTCATGTACATATAAAGTCGGTGTATGTCAAATAAATAAAAACATAGATGTATATAGATGAAAAAACACCAAAGAATATGTACTGAGTATTGCAGCATGGGTAGTGAGACTTTTGCCTTTACAGTGCAACTCACCTTCTTAGCTGGGACACAAATTTCTAGTCGAGATTCGTTTAAGCGGCATCTGTTCATACAATTATATATATGTGTTGTTTGTATATCAGAATTAGATCAGCTAACTTTAGTTTCAGACATAATTTTTGGACTTTTTGCAACATATATATATATATATTTTATCATTTTTTCAATCCAAGTAACATAGGACAGTTTGCCATATATCAAATAGCATCCTTGCTCTAATATCAATTTTTACTCCACCCCAACGGATGGGCTGTATCTAACGATATTGATATCGCGGTTTACAGCCTATTTAATATGCCGTTTTCCTTTCTAAACAGTTCATTTAATGCTATTTTTGGGCTCACATAACATAGTATTGGAATGGATTGGAATTCACTAGTCAGTTGTGCATTGCAGCACATGGAGTGGGACTCTTGCTTTCACAGCGCTACTCACTTTTTGTGCTGGGACACGACCTTTTGGTTGAGATTTGTTTTTTGTTTTCTTTGTTGCTGCTTAAGCGATATCATCTGCCTTTATACATTTTTCCAGATTGGAACTTCCATCAGCTAATTTCGATTATAAATAATAGGCTTTCTATTACATATTGGCAGGGTCCTCTATCACTTTTATTACGACAACGTATGGCGGATAGCTAAAACTCCAAGTAGCATTTTCTAGTGATTGTTACTTCACTTTAATAGACGGATGGTATCCAACTATACCGACATTGTGGCTCAGTTAGTTCATAGTTCATTACGTTATTTTATATATACTACTGTCATGCCACTTTGAGGGCTCATATTTGTCATAAGTTGGATCTATTCTTTTGTTACATTCACATCTCTGTGCGCCCTATTTTGGGACCATCCACGGAGTGCCTTATTGATACAATTTTTTCCTATATTTTTTGATACTATTGGCACTGCCTTGGCACTTTCCAGATGGGGCACACTGAAGTGTGTATGTGGATCGCATAATTTCAGCACGGTTTGTAATAATTTCTGTTCCACACTGAGTATTTAGTTACAACACTTCAGTACATATTCTTTGGTGTTTTTTCATCTATATACATCTATGTTTTTATTTATTTGACATACACCGACTTTATATGTACATGAACATGTGTGGTTTGTCCATAACCACTTTCAAGTAGTGTGCTAACAATTGCGATTGTCCAGAATTTTATTGCTATGTAACTTTTTAATTCAATGTTTTTTTACCAATACTCCACATTTTCTGGGCATTTGAAGGTTAAAATATATAATGGGGGCGGTGTATTTCTCTCTTTTCTTTGTTTCTTTGCCTTGCCCTTTATTTATTGTCAGATGTTCCACATGTTTTTAATCACCTACCTGTTATATGTTCATGTTGTGACAACCTTCAACTTAGCTATGAGTAAGCATCGGTTGATGTGAAACGCGTTAGAAGTTGTCCTGTGACATCCACTTTTTATGTGACCTGTTTGTCTACATTTTTTTCAACAATAAAGGTGCTTTTTTCTTCACGGAAGTGTGGCCGTCCAGGCCCTTTTTTTGTCTTCTACTAATTGTGCAGAGCCAGCACCTGTGAGGCTGGGAGAAGGGTAGAGAAGGAAGCGCCACCTGAGTGTAGTATTAACAAATGATGTTTAATGACACCAGGTAAAAACACACTTACAGGATAAAAACATATAAAAGGCTCATCTGTATAGGTATGTGATCCTTGGTGTTCCCTCTGATCCTGTGGTGGTGACGCTGCAGGGATGCTGGGCTGCAGAAGGTGGATTACCAGCCGGGAGCTCCTTCTGTGGCCATCAGGAAGAGACTAGGGGCCGGCGTGGAGCGTGCATGACGTCACAGGTCATCCGTCTGCTTCCGGGTTAAGTATCCAGGGGAGGGATCGTCCAGGGAGGAGGGCTAGCAGGGAGGTTGAGAGAAGGCTACGCGCTCAGAGCCACTGCTAGTTCAATAGGCCTCTATTGATGGAGCACCTGTGAGGCTGAGTGAGGGCGTTCACTATCATCCGGGAGTGGTAACCCCGTGAGCGGCTTTCTTTCCTAAGATACAATTGTGATTGCAATGTCTGAGATATGGCCCATGAGCAAGAGATATCTACCTCAGTTGTGAGGTGAGGGTAAATGGCATGGATCGATGAAAGCCTATAAGAGTGCCTCGTTGTTTGACAGTGGCTGAAGCTGTGTTAAACTTGAGGGTAGGAGGGAGAAAGGAATTTAGGAGAGGTTTTGTCATTAAAGTGAGTTTCTTGTAAACAGATATTGTGGGCCTTTTTAGCTGAAAAAACGCATTGCTTTAGTGCGTTTATGAGGAATGTTGAAGCATTGTACATTTAAGGATAAAATGTTTATGGGGGCCATAACATGTCTGGGATAGACGTTATGAATAGAAAAGCATGACCTGTAACGAGAGCCGCGGCCACCACCAGGGGAGAAAGAGGAGAAGGGGAGGAAACAAGAAAAAAGAAAACATTTCATTGAACAACCCTAGTATGTGTCAAAAATGTCAACAGGTAATAACATGACAATAGGGTGTGGGAACGTCTCAAGGGAACATTCAAAGGACCCCGAGAGGTTCCAGTGCCACCATCAGAAACCCGCATATCAATAATAGGAGTCTAAGGGTGGTAAAGGGGGTAGCAAGACATTCCTAAGGGAGGAACAACACCAGAGAACCACAGAATACTGCAATTAAATTGTATGAAAATATAACCTAAATGCCAACAAAATGAATCTAGTTCAACATAGCCAAACCTGAACAGGAAAGAAGCTTCTTAAATACCTATTAAAACCAAAAAATTGATTAAATAGGGTGATAAACATAAGAATTATCCTAAACATTCAGGAGCAATATATAAATAAAGCTATCGAGGTTAGATGTATAACAACTATGTATCAAAACAGTCATATGTTCAGTGGTAAAATTGTACACCTATATGTGACCTGAAAATGATCACACAAAGACTGTTTATAGTGGTCACACATGAAATCGTAGTGAGTCACTGCAATTTGTAAAAAATACGTTTAGGTTTATAGGTGGATTAAAAGAATACTAGGATCTTTTAAAAAAAAATAAGGGTTCCTGAAAAAAGGACAAAATATTAGGTTATGTCCAAATACAGATGTCGAAGTCTGTGGTATTTCCAACAGTAATGGTCATCCGTCAGTATATGATACTGAGGGCCAAAGAAAAAAAAAAAAGGAGAAAAATAGGAATGCATCCGAACAGCAAGTTAAAGTCACTCCATCGAGTCCTCATTGAATAGAGTCGGATTCTCAAAGCGTCCACGTTTATGTAAAATTCTGACGAGCGTGAATTGAAGAACCAGAGTCTGTCGCTGCTGCTTGTTGTGAAGATGATCGAGAGGCCGAGCATCTGCACTTTTGTTCTTTGGGAGGGATTTGATCGATGAGGCCTATGTCGATCAGGGCTGACTTTAGCTCCTCTGAAGAGCGACAGACATATTTGGTCTCAAGGTGAGTAAAGCGTAACGAAAAAGGAAACCCCCAATGATATGCTATTTGGTTGTTTTGAAGCACTAGTAAATGGGGTTTGAGTGCGCATCTTTTAGCCACAGTGAGGGGAGAAATATCTGCAAATAGCTGATAAGTATAACCCTGGAAATTGAGGGGGGCTTTACCTCTAGCTGTCGCAAGTAATTTTTCCTTGGTACGATAGTAATTAAACTTTAACTATTATGTCCCTGGGTTTCCGTGGAGCCAAGGCCCTATGCACTCTATTCATTTCTAACCTCCTCAGCAGGGATGCCTGGTAACAATTCCTGAAAGAGGGCTAACATAGTGGACTGAATGTCCAAGACAGTCTCAGGGATTTCTCTAATCCTCAAATTAGAACGGCGGTCCCTATTTTCTTGGTCCTCCAAGCGGGACTGTAACAGAAGATTTTCCAATTCAGGGATGTAATGTTGTGTTTGATTCTCTATTTCGTCCACTCGCACCTCTAATTCTGATGTTCTTTGTCCCAGCTCTCTAATTTTCTTTGTTAACTTCTCTGTAATGTGGTCAGAAGTTTGTTTTAAAGCTTTCTGTAGCATGCGTTCAAATTGTTTAAATACACTGGATTGTATCACTGTCTGAGAAGTGCCAGTATCAGAGTCAGACTCACAAAATCCTGAGTATGGGCTTTGAAAGCGCGCTGTGAGCTAGTCTGTGAGGTAAACTGTGAGGGGGCCGGCGCCGCCATTTTAGATGACGGCTTAGACAGCGCTTCCTTGGAGCCGACGGCTTTATACTTCAGTTTAAAGCCCTTAAGGATCATAGTTATGGTGCCGGTGGGCTCTGTGAGGGTTTAGGTGACAGCAGGAGTGTTTCTCAGCGTCTCTGAAGTTCGCAGTTCTCCGGTGTGTTCAGCCCAGGAGCAGAGCTCTAAGACAGCATGTCCGCATGTCTCTCAGGCTCCGCGCATGCGCCCTATGTACCTGCTTTTTTAAAGAAAAAAGTGGAAGATGCATAGGCAAGCAGTGCTTTTAAATAGTCCAGGGAGCTTAGTTATGCAAACCTTGGCTGTAGCTCACCAAGACCTGCATACCTCCTCTAGTCTAGTCTACAGCCAAACCTTGGCTGTAGCTCACCAAGACCTGCATACCTCCTCTAGTCTAGTTTTTAAAGAAAAAAGTGGAAGATGCATAGGCAAGCAGTGCTTTCAAATAGTCCAGGGAGCTTAGTTATGCAAACCTTGGCTGTAGCTCACCAAGACCTGCATACCTCCTCTAGTGCCTCACTATTGGTCATTGAGGCAACCCATCAGATAGCGGAAATGACCAATAGTTACATACTGGATGAAGGAGGGGACAGAGCTTAACTGCACAAAGATTAGAGTTGCATATTTCAGTTCCCTGAGTTTTGGGACACCTATTTTGCTATGAAAGCTATCTTAAAGATAAATCGGCTGTAGGTGGTTATTTGTCCTTTGCAGTTGTCTTGTGTGAGAATTTAATCATAGCAAATGCTGATTTTGGGTGATGTATATTATTTTACAAGTAGGTATTTCTTCTATTTCAGCTGAGGCTCCTTCATTTAACAGTGAATGGGACAGAGAGCTCTCCAGATTCAAACCTTTTGAGCACAAACTATCCATAGATGCTCCTAAACCCAAGCACCACAGTACTCACTATTCTACTAAGATTGGGCTCCCGGATATGCCCAGAAGGTAAGTCTACTACTTTATCAAGGTAAATGGGCAGTAATGGCAGTAAGTTCATTTTTGTTAGTTGCAAAATGTAGTAGTAGTATTTAGTATGGGACTTTTGATGTTGAAAAGTAAAAGCCATGTTTTCCTGTGTGTGCTAACCTGTTGTCAAGATCCGGGTCTTAACCTGCAAACTCTGCTGTGTCTTGTGATGTTTCTTCTTGCTGAGCCTCCTGGGATGCTGGACCATCCCTCAGATGATCTTGCCTTGTACCTTGTTTCTTGTGAACCTTGACCCCCTTGCTCCTCCCATGAACTTCCTATTTAAGCCATGCTTGCCAGCTCCAGATAACCGGATTTATGAAAAGAGTGTGAAAGCAATTTGAGAAGTTACCTTCATGTTCTCTATTGTCAATTACTGGATGAATCCAGTATTGGCACCTCTTCCTCTGCTCCTCCGTTTTAATCCATATAGCAGCAGTTGCGAAAAGTGGCATAAAAACTGACATTTTTCTCTACACAAGACAGCCAAGAGGCAGATCCAGATTCTTGGTGATGTAACTGCAGGAAGTGAATCCTCTCTGGCCAGAGCTAAAAACACACAACACAGGAAAAGGCCTGGTAATGCATCAAGAAGGCTTTTCCCTGCAAATAGAAAATGTGCCTTGCTCTTCGCTGCATATAGAAAACGCAACATTCTTCTCAACATTCTAAAATGCAAAATAGTAATTGTACCAAAAAAAAAAAAAAACAATAAAAGCAGACACCGATTTAAATGTGAACCTGGCCTAACTTTAACTTTAACCCCCCTAAGACTAACTTTGCTTATCCAAATCCCTAATGCTGACTTAACCTCTTGAGCAGAATACTCACTATATGCGGTGTTCTGTCAGAATAGCGAACCCGTCAGATTAGGTAATGGAAGTGATATTTCATCAGCTACGCATGTGTTCCACCGCTACCATGTTTGCTAATCTGACAGAACACCTGCAGTCAAAAGGCATCTTACTAGACCCAGCTACGTCTTGAGTACCAGAGTAATTTTAGCAGTAAAGTGAGCGTATATAAATACATATAGTACATATATACATATAGTATATTGACATCTGTGATGCTGTTTGGATGTTCAGATTTGAAAGCCACTTTCCTACTGCTGGCGTCCAGCTTCTTTTAAAATGTAACATCAAAACCACATCACAGATGTCAATATACTAGATTTATTTATATACGCTCACTTTATTACTAGAATTACTATGAAATTCAAAGCGTAGCAGGGTGTAGTAAGATGTCCGCTACCGCCTTCTGACTGTAGGTGTTCTGTCAGATTAGCAAACCTGGTAGTGGTGGAATGCATACACAGCTGATGGAATGCCACCTCCGTTACCTAATCTGACGGGTTCGCTATACTGACAGAACACCAGCACTGGAATCATGAACACTGAACTTGGTCATAGAGCCTAGATGCTGAAACCTGGTGATTTGCAGTAATAGACTTTAAGTGGTTTCCGGTTCGTGTGTGTATATTTGTATGTATGTATGTATATATATATATATATATATATATACACTCACACACACTATCTCACAAAAGTAAGTACACCCCTCACATTTTTGTAAATATTTTATTATGACTTTTCATGTGATGACACTTTGCTACAATTTGTGTGCAGCTTGTACAACAGTGTAAATTTGCTGTCCCCTCAAAATAACTCAACACGGACTGAAATTCCGGGGGCATGGCTTAGGCATGGTGGAGTGAGGAGGTCCCGGACCAGAGCTCAGTAATACCGCTGTGCATTACCCAGTGGACTGCCGATAATACAAGCTCTATAGCCCATGCCGAGGCAGGGAAAGACTACAAGAGCGCTCTATGTTCCTTGTCACTCTTATATCATCAGATACCTGATGGTAAGAAGAGACATCGGGCAGTCCGCTGCTCCTAATATGGCGCCACTACGGGAACCACAGTCTGAGATGGCTCAGCAAACAAAGGATAGCTCCACACTGCCGCCTGATGTAGCGGTTGTTGAACGGCCTTTAACAGCAGGGCCGGAGTCTCTCATACCTATACTGATGCTTCCTTGTAAAGACTCGCAGCTATCCTTACCGAACCCACACAGCCAGGAGCACACTGCTGAACCAGACATCCGACAGCTTATTCAAGCTCTCCCCACCAAAGAGGACATACAGAAACTGCTGGGCAGTCTGACTGGTACTCTACGGGAAGAGATAGAGGTTTGCATTAAAACAGTTGCAGTGGACCACAAACTGCTCCACTTAGAAACTCAGCAATCTGTGTCTGATGCACGCATTAATGCTATGGAAGAAAGAATACACATTCAACATCAGAGACTGATCATGTTGTCATTGCAAGCAGAAGATTCTGAAAATAGAAGTAGAAGGAACAATATCGGGATCAGGGGGATCCCAGAGACGGGGGGGGGCTATCTAAGAGACAAAGTGTCTGTCATTTGCAACCAGCTGTTGGAGACTTCCCCAGACACTCTGATTGAAATGGACTGTGTGCATAGGGTCCCTACTACTCGTAATCCCGCACAGGCTAACCCTAGAGACGTTTTGTGCCAGGTACACCTTTTCGGGATAAGAGGATATACTCAGGGCAGCATTTCAGAAGGGGCCATTGGACTTTGATGGGGCACTAATGCAGCTGTATCCCAATTTATGCCATCAGACAAAGCATAGACGCCAGTTGCAGAAACCATTATTGGACCACCTATGCTCCATGGGAGCTATGTACCGTTGGGGCTACGCACTCTCTTTGTTTATTAAAAAAGATGACCGTAGTTATACCCTATATGATCCTGCTCAATTACCAGACTTATTTCATTTTCTGGACTCACAGGTTATTGAAATTCCCAACTGGATAGACCTTCCATTAATAGTGGAACAGGGTCCCCAGCAGCAGCCGAGACAACAGTGGAAAAGGAGATCCAGTTCAGGATGATCACGCAATCGATCGGGCCGGCAGGCTCCAGAAGATAGGGAGGTTTCATTTTTATACTTAGTAGGGGGTCTGCACTTACTACCCTATACCTGTCTATCTTTTTTGTATCATTTTCTGGAGATTTTCTCAGGTTAAACTGTTGCTCTTTTTTGAATGTTCTCGTTATTTTTTGTTTATTATTCTTTTTAGCAGAAGTTTCAACCCTACATAAGGGTAGGGGCAGCCTCTAATGAGCAAATTATAGGAGTTGGGGGGCGCAGGGTTGGATGCCTGATGTTGTTTGGTGTTTAGTTAATGGATGTGGTAAAATGGGCAGATTTTGACATGAATATAGGCGAAATAGAAGGCAGTGCTTCTTCAGTAAGGATTGGGGGGCGTGGGAGGTGATGGGAGTGGCCCATGATTCTCTAGAGGATATCTAACATTATATACGTCCTGTGTATTCTACCAGAGATTTGGGGGGGATTGGGTGAATTACTCTGCAGTGCACCGCTTAACCACAGAGACTACAGCGGATCATTGCTGATTTGCGGGATGGTCTCTGTGGGCTGCGACAATGTATCCCTGCTTGCTGACTGGGCTGTTGGGGGTTGTTGTGCAATACTACCGTTAGCTGATTGGGGTACTAGAGGATGCTACACATAGTGCCGCTTGTTGGTTGGGTTGCTGGGGGCTGCTGCATAGTGTTACAGATCATTGATTGGGATATGAGAGAATACTGTACATCACATCATCACTTACACTGATTGGGTGGCTAATTGATTCTGCACAACATCACTGTTCACTGAATGAGACACCACAGCTCATTGATTGGGTTGATAGCGATTAATGCACATTATCACCGCCCACAGAGCGGGGGGATAGAGGCTATTACATATTATCACCAGGCACTGGTGGTGACGGTCACATTATTCTGAAATGTGATGGTATATTATGTTCACTGGCTGGGTTTTAAATTCCCGTTCACTGATTGGGATATTAGAAGGCATTGCATCAATGCCTCTTATTGACGGGGTTGCTAGAGGTTGCTACACACTTTTTTAATTTTACTGATTGAGTTATTGGAGGTTATTGTATACCACTATTGGTCACTGATTGGGGTTTTTTTTTTTTTTTAACACCATCGTTGTCTATTGCTTGGGTTGTTAGAGATGGCAGTACATTACTACTGTTGAATAGATTGGGATATTAAAGGGTATGGTATACAAATATTGTTCATCGATTGGGTTGTTCGAGGTTACTGCACATTAACACTAGGTATTTACCAGATACTAGAAGTTCTTAAATATAGATTTATGTAACTCATTTACAGTGGCCCTCTGTAAGCTTCTCCGGGCTAGCTGCAGCTTAGTCAATCCACCCCCCTCCGCTGGTGACAGGAGAAGGGGGGAGGAGATCAATTATAACCTGTTTGGGGTCTCATCTTAGCCTTGCTGACCGAAGAGAGAGTGGGGTTGACAGAGGGAGCACTGAGATGATTTTCCTCACCTCCAGATGGAGCTGTTTTGGGGCTGGTATGGGGAGAGGGGGATGAGTTTGCCACGGTACATACAGCCCGCAGTATGCCTCTCCCCTATCATGCTCAACCGGCCAGGGGAAGGATGAGCTGTATCCGCTACATGGGACAAATGTTGACGGATAATGAGGGCTTGGGGGAAGGTGCTTTGGGACCCCCCCAGTAAGGGTTGGGCCCGAATCGACAGTCCCGTTTGGCCCAGCGTCAAAGATGGTCCCGTTATAGTGGATATATAATATGAGTGGGGGGGGGGGGGGTTGGTTAGTTGAATTAGTATGATCTCCCCGGCCGAGCCTGTTAGCTCTTTGGGACTGGGGTGTGAGGGGCTGTCGGATGAAGCCTGTGGGGGATGGAATATTAAGACAGCCTGACCATAGTTTGGGATATTATTAACCGCTTCCCAACCAGCCGCCGTCATTTTACTGCGGCAGGTCGACATGATTCTGCGAACCGTCGTAGCTATACGTCGGCTTGCGGGATCGGGATAGCAGGCGTGCGCTGCACAGTGGGAGCGTGCGACCACGGCCATGAGCGAGCACGAGGGACGGAACACAGAAGTGTGTGTGTAAACACACAAATCCCTGTTCTGTTCTGACAGCAGTGACAGATCGTGTGTTCCTGTTAGCTAGGAACCACAATCTGTCACTTCCTCTAGTCAGTCCCCTCCCCCTTCAGTTAGAATCACCTCCCAGGGAACACAGTTAACCCCTTGATCGCCCCCTAGTGTTAACCCCTTCACTGCCAGTGACATTTTTTACAGTAATCAATGCATTTTTATAGTACTGATCGCTGTATAAATGCCAATGATCCCAAAAATGTGTCAAAATTGTCCGATGTATCTGCCATAATGTTGCAGTCACGATAAAAAATGCAGATCGCCGCCATTACTAGTAAAAATATAAAAATTTTGTAGGCGCTATAACTTTTGCGCAAACCAATCAATATACGCTTATTGCTGTTTTTTTTTTTTTTTACCAAAAATATATGTAGAAGAATACATATTGGCCTAAACTGAGAAAAAATTAGCTTTTTTTAAAAAAAATGGGGATATTTATTATAGCAAAAAGTACAAAATATTGTGTTTTTTTTCAAAATTGTCGCTCTTTTTTTTTTTTGTTTATAGCACAAAAAATAAAAACCAAAAGAAAGCTCTATTTGTGGGAAAAATAACAATTTTTCATTTTTGTTATTAAATTGACGCAGTGCCGCATCGCAAAATATGGCCTGGTCATTCAGCATCCAAATCTTTCAGGGGTGAAGTGGTTAAAAGCTTCCCCTTTGTGAGAGCTAGCTAATTTAAAGTATGGGGTGTAGGAGGATATTGGATCCAATCTGTAGCATATATGGGTTAATGCGCCTACGACCTTATTATATATAGGTGTAAAATGCTTGTTTTATTTGCGCTTGGGCAGGCATTAATGATTAATGTGCAATGCCCTTTCCCCCTTTGGGGAATTAGCCCTGCAGATGGACCTGTGACGGCTCTAAGCTATAGAGTTTTGATATGTAATACCCATGTTATTTGTTTAATGGGGTTAATAAATTGTTTGAGTATTCTTTATATGTTTCAGTATGATTAGGAATGCAATCATGCTGGTATCACATGTCGGATCACTGCCTTGCCTGACCACTTCCCCTACTGTAATCATCTCTCTATTATGGAGGAAAGCCGGAGACGTTTCAATTCTTTCTGTTTTATGGCTTGATTTGATTGTAGACGTATTAGTGCAATTGTGACAGAGAAAATTGAGTACTGTCCGTGATACTTTTTTTATTTGCACTGACATACAATTTTTCAGGACAAGCTTTCGGGGTATGTCCCCTTCTTCAAGGTCCAAGCAGTACTCACTGCTTGGTACTGCTTGGACCTTGAAGAAGGGGACATACCCCGAAAGCTTGTCCTGAAAAATTGTATGTCAGTGCAAATAAAAAAAGTATCATGGACAGTACTCAATTTTCTCTGTTTTACGGCTAGCAGACAGACCTGAAAGTCGTGCTCTGTCCGCTGCCCCTTCTTTTTTCCATCTAGCCCTATACCATAATTGAACGCTGAAATGACTAGAGTAACTCTAACTTCCTACAATCTTAAGGGGCTAAATAGCCCAGAGAAACTCACTTTGCTTCTAGACGAATTGGGGAGACTTAAATCTCATATTTTTTTTCAGGAGACACATTTTAGAAACTATAGAATTCCAAGATTAAGGAACTTTCGGTTTCAGGCAGTTTATCATAGTGCCTCTCGGACCTCCAAGTCAAGAGGGGTATCAACTATTCTATCAAAACAGATACCTTGGAAGGAATCGAAGATAATTACTGATGATGAGGGTCAACTCCCTTATCATCAAGGGATTCTTGTTTGAGCAAAAAGTTACCTTGGTTAACTAATTCCGTGTACACACGACCGGACTTTCTGGCTGACTAGGTCCGACAGTCTTCCCGACGGACTTCCGGCGGACTTACGACGGACTTTCCAAACGAACTAACTTGCCTACACACGACCGGACTTTCTGGCAGACTAGGTCCGACGGTCTTCCCAACGGACTTTCGACGGAGTTACGATGGACTTCCGAATGAATGGACTTGCCCATACATGAACTAAATGGACTAAAGTCCATTCATTTTGACCGTGATGAGATACGACGGGACTAGAAAAGGAAGTCAATATCGCCGCTTTTATCAGCGAGATTGACACCTTGCGAGCCCCGTCGCAGAGCATACCAGATCTGGTATGGATTTTAAGGGGAACCCCATACTCCGAAAAAAACGGCGTGGGGGTCCCCCCAAAATCCATACCAGACCCTTATCCTAGCACGCAGCCCGGCCGGTCAGGAAAGGGGGTGAGGACGAGCGAGCGCCCCTCCTGAACCGTACCAGGCCACATGCCCTCAACATGGTGGGGTTGGTGCTTTGGGGAAGGGGGGTGCCCTGCAGCCCCCCCACCCCAAAGCACCTTGTCACCATGTTGATGAGGACAAGGGCCTCTTCCCGACAGCCCTGGCCGTTGGTTGTCGGGGTCTGCGGGCGGAGGGCTTATCAGAATCCGGGAGCCCCCTTAGATAAAAATCATCATTAGATAAAAATCATCATTTATTTGCTAGAAAATTACATAGAACCCCAAAACATATATGTTTTTTTAAGCAAAGACCCTAGAGAATACAATGGCGGTCGTTGCAACTTTTTATCTCGCAGGGTATTTGCGCAGCAATTTTTCGAACACGTTTTTTTGGGGAAAAAAAAACAGTAAAGTTAGCCCAATGTTTTTGCATAATGTGAAAGATGAAGTTATGCCAAGTAAATAGATACCTAACATGTCACCCTTCAAAATTGCACACGCTCGTGGAATGGCGCCAAACTTCGCTACTTAAAAATCCCCAAAGGCGACGCTTTAAAATTTTGTACTGGTTACATGTTTTGAGTTGCAGAGGAGGTCTAGGGCCGAAATTATTGCTCTCGCTCTACCGATCGCAGTGATACCTCACATGTGTAGTTTGAACACCATTTTCATATGTGGGTGGGACTTACATATGCGTTCGCTTCTGCATGCGAGCACACGGGGGGGGGGGGGGATTTTTATTTATTTATTTTTTTTATTGTTCATTTTACTTTATTTTAGTTTGTCCAAAAAATACATTTTTTGATCACTTTTATTCCTGTTACAAGGAATGTAAACATCCTTGTAATAGGAATATGGCATGACAGGTCCTCTTTACAGTGAGATATGGGGTCAATAAGACCCCACATCTCACCTCTATGCTGGGAAGCCTGAAATAAAAAAAAAAAAGAAAACAATCCTGGCTTCGATCGCAGCGGTGAGTCGGTAGAAGCACATGAGGGCGGCAGGAGGGGGGGACGTCCCCTCTCGCCTCCCGTAAGAACAATCAAGCAATGGAACAGCCACTATGATCATTCTTATGGTGTAGGGAATCGCCGGCTGAAAAAGCTGATATCTGAATGATGCCTGTAGCTGCAGGCATCATTCAGATATCCCCGCACAAAGTCAAGGACGTCGTATGACGGCCGGCGGGCAGGAAGTGGTTAAAACACATTTTTTTTTTTTAACACAAAGTTGTCCATTTATACAATATTTCTAACACATAGCATGTACATATCAAAAAATGACACCCCAAAATAGATTCTCCTACTCCTCCTGAGTATGGCGATACCACATGTGTGAGACTTCCACAGCCTGGCCACATACAGAGGCTGAGCATGGCAGATCATGGCTGAGCATGGCTGGGTATGGCAAAGTATGGCTGGGTATCACCGGGTATTGCCGAGTATGGCTGGGTATTGCCGAGTATGGCTGGGTATGGCCGAGTATGGCTGGGTATTGCAGAGTATGGCAGGGTATGGCAGATTATTGTGTGGTATTGCAGAGTATTGCGTGGTATTGCGGGGTATTGCAGAGTATTGCGGGGTATTGCAGAGTATTGCAGGGTATTGCAGAGTATTGCAGGGCATTGCAGAGTAGTGCGCTGCTGCCATCCGATCCCTTCCCCTCTGTACCGATCGGGGAGAGAGGGGAGAGAGGAACCGGCGTTATGTCATTTGACGGAGCAATCACATGGTAAACGGCCACGATCAGCGGCCGTTTACCATGTTCCGCCGGGTCCAGGTCACGGATGTTCCTGTGTGCGCGCCCCAGGGGGCGCGCGGGAGCGGTTTTCCGGGATCACGTCATAATACGTGCTCCCAGAGTTATCCAACCGCCCCGTCATTTGGCTATGGGCCGGTTGGTAACTGGTTAAAAACCTGTGTAGTGTGTTTTTTATTGACACTTTTTTTTCCCCCAGGTGAATGGGTAGGGGTACGATGTACCCCATACTCATTCACATAGGGCGGGGGGCCGTGATCTGGGGGCCCCCATATTAAGGCGGGCTCCCGGATTCCGATAAGCCCCCCGCCCGCAGACCCCGACAACCAACGGCCAGTGTTGTCGGGGAGAGGCCCTTGTCCTCATCAACATGGGGACAAGGTGCTTTGGGGTGGGGGGGCCCATGTTGAGGGTATGCGGCCTAGTATGGTTCAGGAGGGGGGGGGGCGCTCGCTCGTCCCCACCCCCTTTCCTGACCAGTTGGGCTGTGTGCTCGGATAAGGGTCTGGTATGGATTTTGGGGGGGCCCCACGCCGTTTTTTTCGGCATAGGGGGTTCCCCTTAAAATCCTGTGTTTTTCCTATTACAGCGAGGTTATACCCTGTCGCCGAGAACCAGAGTGATAGGATCACGCTGGAAACATTCTCGTGGGCAGGTGCTGTAGCTGCCCTTGCATCATATTTGGTCCGTCGGACCAGCATACAGACGAACGGGCTTCCCAATAGGAACTGGGTCCGGCGGAGTTCCGGCGGAAAGATTTGAAGCATGTTTTCGATTTTCGACCGAAAGGTCCGTCGGAAGTCCGATGAAGCCCACGCACGATCAGATTGTCTGCCGGATTCGGTTTGTCGGACCAGTCCAGTGGAAAAGTCCGCTCGTGTGTACGCCGCATTATACTTACCAAATGAGGATCAGGTCTCTGCACTTGAGACATGCCTACATTTGGTGCATCAACATAAGGAGGGTCTCTTGTTGGTGGGAGGGGATCTTAATATGGCACTGGAGCCCATGCTTGCTGTGTCTAAGGGTATTTCCCATTTATCCTATGCGAAATTATGCAGAGCTAAAAGACTACTCCAAGATCCACAATTGGTGGATAGCTGGAGATCTCTTCATGTACAGGATAGGGATTACACCTTTTTTTCAGCCAATCATGGGACATACAGCAGAATCGACTATTTTTGTTGACACCATCTGAACCAAACAAGTTTATCTTGGTCTCATCAGACCACAAGACATGGTGCCAGTAATCCATGTGCTTAGTCTGCTTGTCTTCAGCAAACTGTTTGCGGGCTTTCTTGTGCATCATCTTTAGAAGAGGCTTCCTTCTGGGATGACAGCCATGCAGACCAATTTGATGCCGTGTGCGTATGGTCGGAGCACTGACAGGCTGACCCCTTTCCCCCACCCCTTCAACCTCTGCGGCAATGCTGGCAACACTCATACGTCTATTTCCCAAAGACAACCTCTGGATATGACGCTGAGCACATACACTCAACTTCTTTGGTCAACCATGGCAAGGCTTGTTCTGAGTGGAACCTGTCCTGTGTATAGTCTTGGCCACCGTGTTGCAGCTCAGTTTCAGGGTCTTGGCAATCTTCTTATAGCCTAGGCCAGTGATGGCGAACCTTGGCACCCCAGATGTTCTGGAATTCCATTTCCCATGATGCTCATACACTCTGCAGTGTAGCTGAGCATCATGGGAAATGTAGTTCGAAAACATCTGGGGTGCCAAGGTTCACCATCACTGGCCTAGGCCATCTTTATGTAGAGCAACAATTTTTTTTTTTTAGATCCTCAGAGTTCTTTGCCATGTGGTGTCATGTTGAGCTTACAGTGACCAGTATGAGAGAGTGAGAGCAATAACACCAAATTTAACACACCTGCTACCCATTCACACCTGAGACCTTGTAACACTCACTACTTTACATTATAGCAAAGTGTAATTTCTTCAGTGTTGTCACATGAAAAGATATAATGAAATATTTACAAAAATGTGAGGGGTGTACTCACTTTTGTGAGCTACTGTATATTATATTTACTGCTGATATATAATGTTGGGCAGGGCAGCCATCAGAAATTTTGGGGCCCCTTACACAGCTTTAGGCCTGGGCCCCCCGGTGCCTGACTACTAACATTCCCCATGGCCCGTCCACTGGCCATCCCACCGAATCCTCTCACTGGCCATCCCACTCAGTCCTTCGGTGTGGTGTGATACATGAATAAATCAATATAACAACTCTTGACGGACTAAAGCACAATACCTTTATCCCCATCCACGGCCAGCATCCTGGAGAAAGATGGGTGATGCTGGGCGTGGATGGAGATACATTGTGGAAAGAGGGATGGGTGATGCTGGGTGGGGATAAAGATGATGGAGTTGCATTGTGAAAATGGATGAGGATTCTGGGTGGGGATGAGAGTTACATAGTGAAGAGGCTCTCCACAATGAAACTCATCTCCACCCAGAGTCATCCTCATCCATTTTCACAATGCAACTCCATCATGCCAGCTTGGCAGCCTCAGGTGTCCCATCCAAGGAGTAGGATATTATATATATAAAGCAAAGGGTTAGGCAATTCCTAATGGCTCAGTCCCCAGGAGCAGTAATGGATAATACCCCAGGAGCAGTAATGAATAATGGCCAACAGGCCCTCTTACCAGACCCAGCGAAACTGCAGCAGAGATCCCTCTGGCTGGACGTTCGCTCACTCAGGGTTTCCCAGGCCGACTCTGGTCAGTAGTGTAGCATGTCTGTACCGTGGCAGTGGCTCAGTCTTTCTCCCTCTCTGGTGGTGCTTGGCAGCGTGGCTCCCTCTCTGATGGCATGGGTACAGCATGGCTCCCTCTCTGATGGCAATGGTACAGTGTGGCTTCCGTCTCTGATGACACAGGCACAGTGTGGCTCCCTCTCTGATGGCACGGGCACAGCGTGGCTCCCTCGATGGCATGGGCACAGCGTGCCTCCCTCTCTGATGGTATGGGCACAGCGTACCTCCCTCTCTGATGGCACAGGCACAGCTTGGCTCCCTCTCTGATGGCATGGGCACAGCGTGGCTCCCTCTCTGATGGCACGGGCACAGCGTGCCTCCCTCTCTGATGGTATAAGCACAGTGTGGCTCCCTCTCTGATGACACAGGCACAGCGTGGCTCCCTCTCTGATGACACAGGCACAGCGTGGCTCCCTCTCTGATGGCACGGGCACAGTGTGGCTCCCTCTCTGATGGTATGGGCACAGTGTGGCTCCCTCTCTGATGGCACGGGCACAGCTTGGCTTCCTTTCTGATGGCATGGGCACAGCGTGGCTCCCTCTCCGATGGCACGGGCACAGCGTGGCTCCCTCTCCAATGGCACGGGCACAGCATGGCTCCCTCTCTGATAGCACGGGCACAGCGTGGCTCCCTCTCTGATGGCACGGGCACAGCTTGGCTTCCTTTCTGATGGCATGGGCACAGCGTGGCTCCCTCTCTGATGGCAATGATATAGCGTGGCTCCCTTCTGGCTTTCCCCAGCACAGTGCTCTCTTTTTCCTGTGTCCTGTAGCAATCACTCCCTCAGCTTCTTCCTGGGTTCCAGACTCTCTCCCCCCAGCAGAGTGCATGCTGGGGGCTGAAGTCTGCTGCCTGTGTACAACAATGGGGCAGTCAATCTTCTGGGACTTCATGTCCCATGATGCTCGCCTAGACCCTAGTCTCTTCTGATTGGCTCTGCTGTGGCCAATGGGGAGAGAAACAGACCGGGCAACAAGCTAAGCGGCGAACCAGATGAGAGCCGCTCTCTCTTCTCCACTGCTGACAGGAGAAAGGAGGGGGCGAGCGGGGGAGATACACTGACTTCCCGCAGCTCGCCTCTCTCCCTTGTCACAGCACTGCTTGTATTCACTGGGCAGACTGAGCTAAGGAAAAGAGCACACTTTACTGGTGGAAGGGGGTTGCTGCTAGTGAAAGGCGGCAGTGGCTCTGACTACTAAGCTCCCTTCTCCTTCCCTATAGCAAGGCTTCTCTCTCCTCCTCTATAGCGGACGCCGGCCGGGGCCAGCCGGCGCATGACAGTTTCATGTGTTGCTGAAGGAGGAGCGGGCCCGGCCGACCAGGCCCCTTGGGACACTGGAGCCCCTTACAGGAGTACTGCCTGTACCCCCCTGATGGTGGCCCTGATGTTGGGTACTACACAAGACTGCTGCTTTTGTATATATTTAACTGCTGAAAAAGCAAAAGCAGCAGTCCTGTGTGATTCCCTATATTATATAATTATGTTTTTTCTTGGGGGGGGGGGCACGCAAGTAGATGGGTCTTGCCTAGTGAAGTGACCAGCCTCAGGTGATACACAGAGATGAAACAAATCTTCCTACGTAAGTTGTACTTGTTTATCTGCAGTCTTATCATCTGTATATCCGTTCAGAGTCTGGAATTTAAAAAGCTTATCTGAGCAGTCAGAAAACAGGGGGCTTGCACTCTTCAGAGCTCAGTGAGGAGAGCTTTGAGAGCTGATTGGAGGGAAGGGACCCCTTCACACAGAACAGGAACAGAGCTGAGGCTGTCAATCTCAGACTGTGCTGGAGATTACCTATAGAGGGATATGCTTTATTCATATTTCATGTCTGAGGGTTACAACCATTTTAATACAGAGAATATGTTTAAAAAAACCTTTTTGCCAGACACTTTAACCAGATCTGCTCTCGCCACTGAATTGTGGCTAGAGGACCTGCAGAGAAACAATGTTGCACAAAGATAAAATGTTGCTAGTTCAGTAAAATCACAAACACTACGTTTATGTTTAGTTTAGCCAGACATTCCTCAGTGTGTCCACATCACAACTTCAGTGTGTGTTTTGAAAAGCCAAATACAAGTGCAAAATGGTGTTTATTAGGCCCTTTTTGTTGAGCGGTCCTGCTGGAAAGCCAGCATTCGATCAGCGCTTGCAGCTGAAGGTTGCAGTGCTGAACAGTGTTCTGACAAAGGGGAATGCTTGTGTGGATGTGAGAATCTGTCAGGTTTATTTATTTTTTTCAACCTGTGTATGCCCAGCTTAACTCTCAATGGAAAACATTAGCACTGCAACTACACCAGTAAATCACTGGTCCAATTAGTCCTAATTATCATTGCTTTATTAACTTTACATGAAATAAACTTGACTTTTTTGTTTTTTTCAATTGTAGGGATCGGTGCATTTCGAAAATGGTCATCTAGAAGGCAAATTCAAATCTTTGGCTAAGAACTGAATCGGAATAATAGGAAATGTTGGTCATCTAGGAGACACTTAAAGGGACTTGTGTCATCTAAGTTGTAAAAGGGTCTTATAAATAAATAAGATCTGCACATATGATCGGTTCTGCCTTTTCTCTGTAAAGTCTACCATTACTAATGAGGTCTGTAGGTCAGTTGTAGCACTTCTCTATCTAGTTCGTAAGCTTCGCATACCAGTGAATCATGCACTTTAGCAAACCAAAAGACACATTTCCGTTATTACCAGCCATGCAATTGTAAGCATTTTATAAGAAAAAATTAAGCTGATACAGCATTATTTTTCAAATAAAGGGTTTTTAAGTATCTACAAATTTGGTAAAAACACAAAATATAACAAAGAATTTTAATATGTTAAAGCAGAAATATGCGCTTGCCCTTTGTAAATGTCTATTATGCACTTAATGTCTATACGTTTTTAAAAGGACTGTAGATTTATATTATGGGCTTAAAAAATAATGCTAACCTGTCAATGCTAATCAACTCAAACTGCACATACAGTGCCTAAAAAAAAAAAAAGCATTCACACCTTTGGAAGTTATCTTTATCGTCACATAACATTGAATCACAGTGGGGTTTTTTTTGCCCTGATCAACAAATACTTTTCCATGTAAAAGTGAAACCAGATTTCTGCAAAATCATTGAAATAAAAATAAAAAAATACCCCCTTTTAATATGATACACCATCATTCCAGTTCAGTCATTTCATTTGAATGGGGATGAATACAGTAAAATTTCAGTCTCCTTAATACCTTGTGAAGTACAATCAAAACAATAATAAAGTGATGGAAAGGGTAAAGCAAAGTTGTAAATCTATGAAAAAAAAAAGGCCACCTACCAAAAACGTTAGAGGATGTGTGCAAGAAGGTAGACTATTGAAGGCCATCATGAGATATATGGCCACTCTGAATGAGTTACAGGCCTCAGTGGCTGGACTGGAGAGACAGTGCATATAGCAACTGTTGCCTGGGTGCTTATCCAGTTGTAGCTGTAAGCCGTGGTAAAAGAGAACCACTGTTTACTAAAATGCTTACCTACAGTTTGCCAGAAGACACTTTGGAGATGCTTAGGTCAGCTAGAAGAAGAGTATGTGATCTTATAAGACCAAAATTGAATTTATGGCTATTATACCAAACACTGCACATAATCATATATGCACCACCCCCGCTGTGAAGTTTGGTGGTGGCACCATTATACTGTAGGGATGGTTCACTGCAAAAGGCCCTGAGAGGCATGTGAGGGTAGAAGGTAGATAGATGCAAAATACAGGGAATTGTTGGAGGAAATGTTTTCTTCCAGCAAGACATTGGGGCTGATTTACTAAAGACAAATAGGATGTTAACTTTGCAAGTTGAGCCAAATTCTCAATTGGATTAAGTTCTGGACATTGACTTGACCATTCCAGGTCATTAATATTGTTTTCAAGCCATTCCTGGATAGTTTTTGTTTTTTATGCTCTGAGTCATTGGGGTTGATTTACTAAAGTTGACTAGGCTGTTCAGTTTTCAAGAGAGTTTTCACTTAGTGAATGAGGTAAAGCACTGCTGACTTCCATCATCCAATCATGTACAAGCAAAAATATAGTTTTTGTTATGTTCCTTGCATGTTATTGGGTATTCTTTGCAAAGTAAAATTTCACCACATTCACTAAGCTAAGGAAAATTCCCTAGCAAAATATGCTTTTCGTATATCAACCCCAATGAGCATAAAGCCAATGCTACCCAAGAATAGCTTGAAAACAATGTTAACGATGTAATGCCCAAGACAAAGTCCAGAACGTAATCCAATAGAGAATTTGCAGCTGGTCTTAAAAGGGCTGTTCAAACTCCCACAAAGTCAGCCAATGTCCAAGAAGCTTTAGAAAGAAATAGGGAAAATGTTAAGCTTTTCAAAGCTGATAAAGACTTGTCCATAAAGACCTCCTTTAATGTCTGCCAAAGGTGCATCTACTAAATACAGTCTTAAAGGGTCTGTATACTTATGTCAGTTTTTTGTTTTTCTGAAATCTGCATTTTTTATAAACCCACTGTGATTCAGTGTTCTATGTCAAAATGAACCCTTTTTATAGGCGCTATATGATGATAAACACATAAGCAGAGGTTATTTTCAGTCAACAAAGTAACTGATCCAGAGAGATATAAGCGGGGGAAATAATTTCCTGTAAAACTGAGCTCTTAACCTTGCCCCCTTTCTACCTTTTTTATTGATCATTCAATGTGCTTGTTGGATCCAGCTTGACTTTTACAGGATAAAAAAAAGGAGGATCAATATATTCGCCTAGTTGTAGGCATCTTTGTACCTCCTGAACATTTCTCTGTACACTTAGAGCCCTTTCACACTGGGGCGGTTTGCAGGCGTTATTGCGCTAAAAATAGCGCCTGCAAACCGACCTAAAACTGCCTCTACTGTTTCTTCAGTGTGAAAGCCTGAGGGCTTTTACACTGAAGCGGTGCGCTGGCAAAAAAACTCCTGTAAACCGCATCTTTGGAGCGGTGAAGGAGCGGTGTATTCACCGCTCCTACCCATTGAAATCAATGGGGCAGCGCGGCTATAGCTGCGCTATTAGAGCAATTTTAACCCTTTTTCGGCCGCCAGCGGGGGTTAAAACCGCACCGCTAGTGGCCGAATACCGCCGCAAAAACGACGGTAAAGCAGAGCTAAAAATAGCGCTGTTTTACCGCCTACGCCCCCACTGCCCTAGTGTGAAAGGGGCCTTAGTTTGATTTGGTGAGATTTGTGACAAGTTTATTTTGTGCTAATGCATTCAAGTCATACATGAGCAACTAAAACCAGTTTTCCACTGTGTTTCATCGGAACTAGGAGAGAAATAAACTAGGAGAGAAGTTATATCATATTCTTAAAAGAGTATTTTTTGTTATTGTTTTTCAATATCCACTTGCTTCTGACAGAGTCTCAAAGTTAGTTGGCCTTTGTGAGCAAGGGAAGAACCTGGATGGGGTGGGGTGGGGTGGGGGGCAGTGATTTGCCCCAGGCCAGCAATAATATATGTTGGTTCTTAAGCCTTGTACACGCTACTAGTTTTTTTTTTGTTGACCGAGAAAGAAACTGACAGCTCAGGTCAGAGCCGCTTTACTAATAAATGTTAGTACAGCAATCTCCCCTGCTGTGTTCCTGCTGTGTTATTTTGTTCTGACAGGGGGACGGCCCCCCAGCCAGAACACTCCGATCAGCGCTCTCAGTTTCTATTGAACCGGCCGACATTCGGCCCGTGTGTACTAGGCTTTAGTGGCAACGCTTCACCATTCAGACATTGATCAGATAGGGACCTGCAGTCAGTGACACATGTGGAACATCATGTAGCTACCTGCTTCCTGTTCAGACCTGCAATCACAAAGTTTGGAGTGAAGCCTTCCAGTACTGACTGACTTAGAAGTCCATGTGAACTAATAACCAATACCCACAAAGAGAACTGGAAGATGTGAAAAGATGTATCCAAAATAAACTGTCTTTTAGAAGCACCCACTTTTTATCATGCCTACCAGTCACTTTGACACACTTGTGGTATACACTTTCTTTAGCTCGCATAAGGCTGGCCATAGAAGAGCCATTCTCCCATCCACACACTCAATGTGGGTGGTGAAAGCCTCCCCGCTGTGCTATTGTATTCTGACAGCAGTGAGATTTCTCAGCCATCAGAGTACACCGAGCAGCACTGCTAGTTACTGATCAAGCGGTAAATCGATTTCTGTACAGTCACCCTGCACATACATGGATCGAAATTTGACTGTTCTCTGCTGATCCCAACAAATTTTGAACCAAGTATGGGCTTAAAGCAGAGGTCCACCGAAAAGGGGAAGCTCCGCTTGTCGGATTCCCCCCGGCCACATTTTGGCACCTTTTAGGGGGGAGGGGGTACTTGGTTTTGACAGGTACCTGCTTCCCACTTTTGGATTAGTTGACCATGGCCAACTGAGCTGGAAGTTCGGCCCCCCTCCTTTCCCCACAGCCTTCTGGGACACTTCACAGGTCTATGGGACAACGGCCCATGCAGAAAGCGCAGCACGCTTCGCACATGTGCAATAAGAAACCAGCTGTGAAGCTGCAGGGCTTCTCTGCCCGTTTCCCTTAGTCAGGATAGTGGCGCCAGCACCCAGTAGGCAATTGAAGAATCAGTTTGGGTGAGGACACCGCTGGATGCTCGATGTAAGTTCCCTAATATTAAAAGTCAGCAGCTATAGTATATGTAGCTGCTGACTTTCCATTATTTGGGATGGATCCTAGGGCTCCTCACTTGTCTGTCCCTTACGTAAATGAGCTAGTTGGCTGTGTGTTCTCTCCCCCCCCCCCCCCAGGCTAAAGGTTCCCAGTCCTTAACTGTTGTGGGCCCTGGTTATTACGTTATAAGAAACATTTTTTATTGACGTCCATAAAAAAAAAAAAAAAAAGAAGTTGATCAAGTTATTTAACAAGATAACTCTTCACTGTCATTTGGGCAATATAGTTGTTATAGTGACTTATATTGTGATTGGACAAAAATATAATGATCTCAGATATTTATGAGATTCAATAGGTCATCTGTTTCTACTAAAACCAAAAATTAGGCATTACAAGTTTGAGCTATCTTAAAGTGGTTGGTAAACCCTTACATATACCCAGTGAAGTGTCTGGCCTCAGGTGATACAGAGATGAAACAAATACTCCTGTATAAGTTGTACCTGTTTATCTGAAGTTTTCTCTTCTCTACAGCTGTTTTAAAGTGCAGTATTTATAAAGTTTGTGTCTAAGCTGTCAGAAAAAAGGGGGTTGGAGAGCTGAAATTCCACTCTGCAGAGCTCAGTGAGCTGATTGGAGATAAGGGACACACCCCCTCCACACAGCACACAGGAACATAGCTGAGGCTGTCAACCAGTTGGAGCTCCCTTGTCACGTTTTTTCCTCTTGGTGTCAGGAAAACTTACCAGAAGTGATTCATGCCGATAGAGGAACAAAGCAGGAAACAGAAATGACATTTGGTACTCTGGATTGAGACATGTGCTTAGTTCATAGTTCATGTCTAAGGTTTACAACCACTTTAAATTAAATGCTGCACATTGGAAAATTATTGTAGTGGTCAGAAACAAAATTGCTTTAAAGTGATTGATTATTTTTTATGATTTTTCTTTTCTCTTTTCATTCTGGTCATATTTTATTGTTCATGTTGTAATGGTGTAATAGAAGTTACAAAAAATTCTAAATAACTGGAGCCAGCACGTATATGAACTGCTTTGTAATTACAAAGGCTGTATGTAATCTCATAAACATTTTTACAGAAACTCAAATACCTTAAAATGAAAATATGTAAATGGTAAATGTAATGTTACAAAATAAATTTCATTATAAACATTTGGGTTCATTCATTTTTTTTAATACTGCATTATAAACACTTGCCAGACTTGCTGTCATTGCTTGTAGTAAAAGGAAACCTATACTAATCATCAGATTTTAAAAACATACAGGCAGTGGATGCAAATTCCTATAACCCATGAAGATCACAAGGATGTGAAAGGCTTCCATAATATGCAAATTTGCAGCAGCAAGGTGTATGGGCTTTAGCACCTAGCCGCCTCATATATGCATTGCAGTCTTGTTCTGGGGTGCGCTCCATTGGTGTCCCCAGAACCATGACCAAGCTGTCAGCAACAGCTCACAGTCAACTAATAATGATCGAGAGCCGGTAGGCACAACCTCCAATGACGTCAGCACTGTGCAGCTGCACACTGTGGCAAGATTGAGTGCCTTGCCTACCAGCGGCGAAAGTCACGGCCCATTTAACGCTCGAGCCAGTGAGTACCTTTTTATATTCTTCCTGAATATTAAACCCTTTAAACTATAAACGTTTCTTAAGATTTACAATTCAAGTAAGCCCATTAGTAGCCGATAAGTATACAAAGTCAAAACAACCATCAAACATTGTTCCCTGAGTTATACATCCACACTACTGATAAGCAGACCTACAAGGGTTCATTATATCAGGATGGCAAGAGGATTGTAGGGTACAGGTAGGCATAGTGGAGTTGATGTCATATAAGCGTCGTCCTTGCTCAGAGAACTAATTTGACTTGGCACAAAAGGGTTGTAAACCTCTAATCCTATGTAGAGAACAAATAAGAAAACATTAAGAATGTCTATTCACAAAGCACAGGTAAAGGAGAGTTATGAGGAAAATCCAGTAAGTGGTGGAAAGGGGTACAAAAAGAATATAAATAGAGCAATAAGAATGATGGGGGGGGGGGGGGTTATTACATGTAGAGATTATATTGTCCCAGTCTACCCCCAGCCAGGAGATGTTTACTTTAATTTTAAATTGACATTTACAGATAAAAATAAAAAACAAAAACTGATCCTTTGTATTTTCCTCAGTACACTAATGCAGTTGTATATACTTAATGAGTGTCCCTTTAATGGGTCAGTCCACCCATCAGAAAGAGGGCAACTTTCTGGCTGGTGCAAATTGACCAGTAGGGAGATCGTTCCACTGGAGCTCCAGATAAAGTTAAAAAACAGTGGGGGATTAAGTCCATAGAAGTACACCAGTAACTGACTTAACCAATATGGGTGGTGTAAAGGAAAGCATCATGAATGTAACACTGAGGCTGCCACTGCTCACCCCCCCCCCCCTTCTGAATATACAAGTTACCTGGCTATTATGGTGACCCTTCTACTTCAGCATATTGATGATACACTGACCCAGGTCAAGTATGTAGATCAGGGGTAGGCCGCAAGCGGCACGCAAAGCCTCTTTTGCCGGCACTCGACTCCCTCCACATCAGCAGAGCAGCGCAGGGAAGTGTCAGTGAGACATTAATGCATTCCAACTTAAGAGTTCTCCATGCCGCACCTGCAGTGAGGGGGAGGCACTGTGCCCCCACACATTGTAAGAGATGGGAAGCTTTGTTTGGTTCTTTAACTTTGATGTAGCTGCGATCGTCACCTTTTGTGAAGATATTGGGTGCAGTTCTGCTGGGGGGGGGGGTCGGTACCTGTTTCCAGGAGGAGGACTGTCATTGGTCACTGCTAAAGTCAATTGCAGTCCTGCTAGCCCCGCCCACCATCTGGAGGAAGATGACTCAATTGGTTGCCACTACCAATCTCAGAAAGAAGGGATTTCACTGTGATTGAGAAAACCACAATCAGGTGAGTTTGTGGAATTACTGTTGAGCTTCTGGGAACTTTTTGAAATGATTCCTGAACCTTTGTGTCACTTACTACTGAACCCCTGCACTCCCTTTAAGTCAGAGCCAATGTTCAGCACAACAAAAATCACACCCAACTTTTGCTACACCGCACTATTTCTCAACTGCGGAGGACCAACTTAGGTGAATCAGCAGGATGAGTGTGGCAGGACAGGTAGATGTGTCTCATCTCTGCTTCCTGCCTCCACTCTACATATCACGCATATCATATATAGGAAGAGGGTACAGCGGTGGGGAAAATGAGCAGGGGGGGTTCAGAGGTGAGACAGAAGAGCAGGAAAGTACAGCGGTAGGGCAGATGTGCAGGAGCTATAGTGGTGGAAGAGATGAGACGGGGGTTCAGTAGTAAGACAGAAAAGCATGGGGATACGGCGGCGGAGCAGATGTGCAGGAAGGTACAGTGGGGGGCGGGATGAGAAGGGGGTACAGTGATGGGGCAGATGAGAAGAGAGTTACAGTGGTGGGATAAAAGAGCAGCGGTGGGGCAGATGTGTAAGGAGGTGCATTGGTGGGACAGATGAGCAGGGGGTTACAGTGGTTGGGCAGAGGAGCAGGGGGGTACATAGGTGGGGCAGATGTGCAGAGACAAAGGAGGTACATCGGTGGAACACATGAGCATGGGGTTACAGTGATGTGAAAGGAGGTGCATTGGTAGGACAGATGAGAAGGGGGTTACAGTGGTTGGGCAGAAGAGCAGGGGGTTACAGAGGTGGGGAAGGTGTACAGGGGGAACAGTGGCAGGGCAGAGGAGAAAGGAGGTACATTGGTGGGACAGATGAGCAGGGGGTTACAGCGGTGGAGCAGAGGGATACAGAGGTGGGGCAGATGTGCAGAGAGAAAGAAGGTACAATCAGTGGAACACATGAGCAGGGGGTTACAGTGGTGGGGAAGAAGAGCAGGGGAACAGAGGTGGGATACATGTGCAGGAGGTACAGTAGTGGGGCAGATGAGAAAGGGGGTTATAGTGGTGGGGCAGATGAGCAGATAAGTTCAGTGTTAGGATAGATGAGATGTTTCAGCAGTGAGACAGAAGACAATTGGGGTACGGCGGTGGAGCAGCTGTGCAGGGAGGTACAGTGGTGGGGCATATGAGAAAGGGGGAACATTGGTGGGACAGAAGAGCAGGGGGGGTTACAGTGGTGGGACAGAAGAGCAGGGTGGTAAAGCAGAGCAGGGTGGTACAGAGGTGGGGCAGATGTACAGGGTAGTACAGTTGGGGGTTACAGTGGTGGGGCAAATGTGCAGGGCGTTACAGTGGTGGGGCAGATGAGCAGGGGGGTACAGTGGTGAAACAGATTTGCAGGGAGGACAGTGATCTGAGGTGTGAAGGGGCAGGAATTGGGGCTGATCTGAGGCGTGCAAGTGCAGGATGTTAATTTCTCACTACTACTGAAGTAGTTTACAGCATTTACTTCATAAAAAATCTTTTTCGTCATTGAGAGTGAAGTTGAAATTCTTTTATTATAAAATTGGCACGCTCAATTACTTCAAAAAACTTTTTTCGGCACACTGTGCTCAAAAGTTTAGTCCTCTCCTAATTGTGCAAAAATTAAAGTGTATCACTGAGAATATTCTATACAAAGTCCAGAACATGTGATCCACTCAGTGCAAAATAAACGTGACACAGGTGATAAATATCTCTTCATGCAGCACGGCACACATTGGTGGGCAGTGGCCCCTTACCTTAAGGTAATGGGGTACTCGCATATATCCACTTTATAGGGATGGCAGCCTTTGGTTGTAAATACCATGGGGTAAGCAAACAGTGGGGGCGGTGGTAGTACACTCCTATCCTGGCTTGTCTCCTGTATAGGTGTACGCCTCTCCAAGTAGTGTCCCAGGGTCACCGAGATAAACCAGAAAGGAAAATCCACAATAGTATAATATTGTCTGATAACAATAGGATTTTATTGAAGTGTACAGGTACTCACATTAAAAACATGATACTGGGCGGAGGTCCGACGAGCAGCGAGCTCGTAATGCAAAATACAAACATAGAGTGCCTTTCCCGTCCCTACGCGTGACGTCACGACCCACGTGACTTCTTCAGGGGATCCCCTGAAGAAGTCACGTGGGTCGTGACGTCACGCGTAGGGACGGGAAAGGCACTCTATGTTTGTATTTTGCATTACGAGCTCGCTGCTCGTCGGATCTCCGCCCAGTATCATGTTTTTAATGTGAGTACCTGTACACTTCAATAAAATCCTATTGTTATCAGACAATATACTATTGTGGATTTTCCTTTCTGGTTTATCTCGGTGACCCCGGGACACTACTTGGAGAGACGTACACCTATACAGGAGACAAGCCAAGATAGGAGTGTACTACCACCGCCCCCACTGTTTGCTTACCCCATGGTATTTACAACCAAAGGCTGCCATCCCTATAAAGTGGATATATGCGAGTACCCCATTACCTTAAGGTAAGGGGCCACTGCCCACCAATGTGTGCCGTGTTGCATGAAGAGATATTTATCACCTGTGTCACGTTTATTTTGCACTGAGTGGATCACATGTTCTGGACTTTGTATAGAATATTCTCAGTGATACACTTTAATTTTTGCACAATTAGGAGAGGACTGTACTACACCTTAAGAGCACGCTTTACGCTATATACATGCACCAGATATATGCTGAGAGATACCAGGTGCACACTTGCTCAGTCAGCAGACTGTTGTATTTTCAAGTTTTTTTTATTTTTCAGCAGATTTTATGTGGTACTAATATTTCTATATAAGGATTTCAGGATCACTTTGTTGAGCACTTATATATTTGTTTTATGTTTAGCTTACCATTTTCTTGAGCCTAATTTTGTCTAAACAGTTGATGATATATGCTTTTTATGATATATACACAGTTTTAGGCACTCCTAGTTAGAGGTTTTATCTTCACGTTATTGCAGTAATATACACCAGCAAGGCTGCGATGGCCGATTGCACTATATTTGCACTTTAGAGATCACCACCACTATTGTGCCTTCATATTTAAGTTATACTTTTTGTTTTTTGATTTTAGAGCATAGGATTAGCGCAACACCACACTTATATTGACTTTATCCCAGCGAGGGGCAGGCTGTACCCTACTCGGTGTTAGCGGCTTTTCCGTATTATAGATACACCATTACTCTCTATTTTCTTATCTCCCTGTCCCCAATTATTAAGATAGCGCAGGAATACCCCTCATTTGACTGTGCTCAAAAGTTTGCTTACTCCTGATGTAGATAACATTTGATTTAAATTTAACATCTTGGGCAGAAGCACAAATTATACCCCCACATAGCATTTTTGTAAGGCAAAATATGTAATTAGAATGTATCTTGTTGGAAGCTAAGCAAAGGACACTGGGAAGTTCACTGATCCTTTCATAACCTTTACTTTTCATTTGTAGTTTGCCGTTTTGTGTATTTAACTTTTGCATATTACATAGTTACATAGTAGGTGAGGTCGAAAAAAAACACAAGTCCATCAAGTCCAACCTATGTGTGTGATTATATGTCAGTATTACATTGTATATCCCTGCATGTTGTGGTCATTCAGGTGCTTATCTAATAGTTTCTTGAAACTATTGATTACAAATATTTAAATTTATTTTTCTTTGCATCTTTTACGATGCTGTGTACCGTGATCCCCAGACCTAGATGTATGACGATTTTCTTATTCTTACCACCATATATTGGCTTCATTGGACAATTTATCTTGCTCTGTATGCCATGTAGCGCTGGACGAACTTTGAGGTCTTTGCTCTTGGTTTTCTTTGATCTCACGAAGCAGGTGAACTAAACTTTAAAGGGAAATATTTGTTTTATCAAGCTCATAAAGCATTTCTCTCTGGAGTGACAGCATCCTTGTTACAAAGAAATCCATAGTGCCTGAGCATTCCTTCATGTAGTTAGCAAGCCTATACACTCCTCTGCTCATATAGTATAGTTCAGATTGAACTGCTGCAAAGTTTCTATCCAGCACATGATATGCATGGAAATACCCTGTGTAATCTTGCTGCACATATGGGGTTTGGTTAAAATAACTGCTATCTTCAGCATTTAGTTCTTGGTGAACACCATCTGGTGGAGCGTCCGCAGCCTCTTCTGAACGCTCTGTCTTCTGAACATGTGCCTTTTAGATGTTGAGCATACTTCTTCCAATAACTGAGACTGACACAGTTTTTTTCCCAGAAGCTTTCTTCTACTCAGGACCTATGGACAAATTAAAGAAGAATCATTTAAAATGAACCAGTCACAATTTTGTCTTAATTAGTATTTTAATTGTGAAGGATTGCTTGTAAAAGTTTTTAGGTGTGCACCTTTTATTCATTATTTAGATTGTCTGTCTATTTAGCTTAAGTGGGTAGTCACCTTTTAGAATAATGCTGATTTGGTTTGGCTTTCAAAAGCCCGATAGTTAACATTCACCAGTGATCAGTTTTCAATTAGCAGATAATCCAAATTTATTGATTTTGCTTTTTAAATATGCTCAAATATGTTGATTTCCTTCCCACTCCAGTACTTTGTGCTAGTAATGGCCACACCCCTATTTACAAGCGTCCTATGTTGTGTGCAGATAAAGGGGGTGTGTTGGGCCAGGTCTGTCAGATTAGAGCACACTGGGTGACATGGTACCTACTGAACTATGCAGTAATATTTAGCCCATAATGCAGACTGGGATTGGGGGATGTTAGTACAATGGCTAACTGAATATTTACTGATTAGTTTTTATTGCCATCTGTGCCCATGTTGGGGAGATTCGTCCTCTCTATTTGTCCTGTTTACCATTATCATTGAAATTTAAAGTAAATTCCAAATTTTGGGTTGTCCCCAGAAAAGTAAGAGGGGAAATCTTCCAAACGGGGACACTAGTTCTGGTGACCTGGGGGTCCCCAAGGAAATCCCATAATTTGCATGGATTTTCTCTCACTTCCTGTATTGGCTATGGGACAGGAAGTGAAGGTAAATCTCTCAATGGGACACAGGCAAAAAAGCTGGCAGGGGCTATAACTAGGGTTGCACTGATACTAAGCATTTGCACGAGTATTGGTAACTGCAAATGCTCAGATACCTGAAAGCGATATTTTCAGGCTCATTTCTTTCAGCTGTCAGCAGAATTCCCCTGTTGACAGCTGAAGTTTAAAAAGTTCTGGTAATTGTCAAAAAACAAAAACAAAACAGCCAGTAATGTTCTTTAATATTGATCAGCTGCTAAAACAAAAAGATAAAAAGAAACATTGTTTCTTTTTGTATCTTTGTTTATTCATCTACAGATCAAAAGAGATGAACTTCAATCTGCAGATGAAGCCAGTTTAAAGCAACCTGTCAAGCAAAAAAAAAAGTTTTTTTTGTTTACCACCTCAATACCAGGCCAATTCTGACACTTCTGACATACATGTAAAAATTTATTTTTTTACTGGAAAATTACTTAGAGCCCAGAAATATTATATATAATTATTTTTAAGCGGAGACCCTAGGGAATAAAATGGCAGTCGTTGCAATATTTTATGTCGCACTGTATTTGTGCAGCGGTCTTTCAAACTCAATTTGAGGGGGGGGGGGGAATACACTTTAATAAATAATTAAAAAAGAAAAAACAGCAAAGTTAGCCAATTTTTTTTGTATAATGTGAAAGATGTTACGCTGAGTAAATAGATACCCAACATGCCATGCTTTAAAATTGCACGCGCTCATGGAATGGCGTCGAACTACAGTACTATGCTATAAATTATCCATGGGTGACACTTTAACTGCTTCAGCCCCGGAAGATTTGGCTGCTCAATGACCAGGCCATTTTTTGCGATTCGGCACTGTGTCGCTTTAACTGACAAGTGCGCAGTCTTGCAGCACTGCACCCAAGCAAAATTGATGTCCTTTTTTCCCCACAAATAGAGCTTTCTTTTGGTGGTATTTGATCATCTCTGCGGTTTTTATTTTTTGCACTATAAACAAGAAAAGAGCGACAATTTTGAAAAAAACCCACAATATTTTGTACTTTTTGCTATAATAAATACCCCATGTTTTTTTTAAAAAGTAGGATTTTTATAAAAGCTTACCTGTAAAATCCTTTTCTTTGAAGTACACGGGACACAGAGCCATAGTAGTTACTACGTGGGTTATAGGCCACCTTCAGGTGATGGACACTGACACACCCTAAGACAAAAAGTGCACTCCCTATATAACCCCTCCCACTGCTGGGAGTACCTCAGTTTTGTAGCAAAGCAATACACGTGTATACCAAGAAGGGAGGGACCTCTGTGTCCCGTGATGTACTTCAAAGAAAAGGATTCTACAGGTAAGCTGTTATAAAAATCCTATTTTCTTATCGTACATCACGGGACACAGAGCCATAGTAGTTACTATGTGGGATGTCCCATAGCAATGCCAACTGAAGGGAGGGAGACACAACAAAAGTAGGGCACTAAGACTAGAGGACTTATACTGCAGCCTGCAGTACACTGCGCCCAAAGGCGATATCCTCATGACCTTTTACATCTACTTGATAGAATCTGGTAAATGTATGGACTGAAGACCAAGTTGCGGCCTTGCAGATCTGAGCCATGGAGGCTTGGTGATGCACTGCCCAAGAAGCACTAAAAGCCCTGGTGGAGTGCGCTTTAATATGAAAAGGAGGAATTTTCCTCTTTAAATCATAAGCTTGAACAACCACTTGACGAATCCATTTAGAAATAGTACATTTCAACGCTGCCTGTCCTCTTTTAGGACCGTCTGGCAACACAAACAAAACATGTTTTACGAATCTGAGCGGTCACTTTCAAATAGACCTTGACCGCTCTCACCACATCAAGAGAATGTAGCGACCTTTCTTCCACAGAACGAGGTTCTGGATAAAATGAAGGCAGAACGATATCCTGGTTTAAATGAAAACCTGTCACTACCTTCGGTAGGAATTTAGGATGAGGCCGCAATACAACCTTATCCTTAAGAATAATCAAATATGGTTCTTTACAAGAAAGAGCAGCCAACTCTAATACTCTTCTTGCAGAAGATATGGCAACCAAGAAAATTATTTTCCTAGTTAAGAAGACCAAGGAAATATTTCGTATTGTATCATGCCATGATTTCTTTTTTTACAATAAAAGACCAACCTTGTTGTTAAAAAAAAAAAAAAAAAAAAAAGTTACGAACCAGAGAGTGTGAAGCAAGTGGTCGTTGAAACAACACCGATAAGGCTGACACCTGGCCTTTGATAGTACTCAAGGCCAGCTTCATTTCTAATCCCATCTGTAGGAATTCAAGGATCGTACCTACGACATATTTCCTGGGGTGCCAACCCCTGGATTCACACCAGGAGACATATGCCTTCCAGACTCTATGGACTCTGGAGGCCGGCTTCCTAACATTAACCATAGTAGAAACTACTGAAGCTGACAGCCCACGGTTTTTCAGAATGTGGGTCTCAATAGACAAACCATTAAATTTAGCGTTTGTAAGGTAGGATGGAATACTGGACCTTGCGAGAGAAGGTCTGGCCAAAGTGGTATGGTCCAAGGGTCCCCTACCACCATTTTTACGATCTCGGCAAACCAAGATCTTCTGGGCCATGCTGGGGCCACAAGAATAACTTCCTCCCCTTCTTGCTTGATCCTGCGAAGAAAGCGCGGAAGCAGCAGAACAGGAGGGAACGCATAGATCAGTGAAAACTGATCCCATGGAAAAACCAAGGCATCTGTTCCGTATGCCATCGGATACCTTGTCCTTGACACAAAGTTGTCGATCTTGTTGAACCTGGACGCAAACAGATCCACGTCTGGAACTTCCCATCTTTGACATATTGATAGGAAGATGCTGGGGTGACCATTCTCCCAGGAACAATTGTAGGCGACTCAAGTAGTCCACCTGCCAATTCTCTATCCCTGGAATGAAAATTGCTGATAGGCAAGGAATGTTGTTTTCTGCCCAAGATAGAATATGATTTACCTCTCTCTGGGCCACACGACTTCTTGTGCCCCCCTTGGTGATTGATATAGGCCACTGCTGTGGCATTGTCGGATTGGATCCTGACAGGACAATTCCGTAGTCTGAGCGTCCAGGCCTCTAGGACCAGGCGTACTGCCCGAATATTTAGAATATTGATGGGTAAGGTCATCTCTGATTTGGACCATTTCCCTTGGACAGATGCTTCTTCCATGACTGCTCCCTAGCCCAGAAGGTTGGCATCTATTGTTACCACCTTCCAGGTAACTGGTAGAGAGGATTTTCCTTTTTGAAGATTCTTGGATATCGACCACCAATTGACACACTTCGGGGGATAAACGCATTGGGAAGTCCAGAGCTTGGACCTTCTTGTTCCAAGTAGACAGGATACTGTTTTGCAGCAGTCTTGAATGAAACTGCATAAGGAACGGCCTCGAAAGAAGCCACCATCTTTCCCAATAATTTCATGCAAAGTCGAATAGAAGGATTCTTCTTTGTTTTGACCAACTGAATCAGTTTCCTTTATGGAACTGATCCTTTCCTGGGTCAAAAACACCTTCTTCTGAACTGTATCTATGATCAGCCCCAAGTACTGCAATCTCCTTAATGGTTTTAAGGAGGATTTCTCTAGGTTGAGAATCCAACCTAGGTATTCCAGGTAGCTGACTGCGGTGACCAAACTTTGGTTTAAGTGGGCTACCGACTGATCTATCAAGAGTAGATCATCTAGGTAGGCTAGTATCCTTATACCTTGAGCTCTTAACCTGTCTAAAGGAGGATCCAGGACCTTTGTAAACACTCGAGGTGCAGTAGCTAGACCGAACAGCTGAGCTACAAACTGAAAATGAAGATTTTCTACCTCGAAGTGTAGAAATTTCTGGTGAGCGGGGAAAATCGGTACATGGAGATAAGCATCCTTGATGTCAATTGAAGCCAGAAATTCTGCCCCTTGTAGGATGGAGACTACTGATCAGATTGACTCCATGCGAAAAGAACGGATATCCAAAAACTGGTTTAGATCTTTGAGACCTAAAATGGGTCTGACATCCCTGTTTGGTTTTGGAACCGTGAAAAGGTTTAAATAAAACCCCAATCCTTGCTCTACCAAGGGGACCACCGATATCATTCTTTGAGACAAGAGATGACCCAAAGCTAGAAAGAGAGACTTATTTTTCACTGGATCTCTGGGAACGCTTGACCTGAGAAAACGAGGAGACGGGAACTCTCGGAACTCTAGTTTGTAACCTAGAGAAATTGAGGAAGCCACTCATCTGTCTTGACATTGTTCCTGCCAGACCTTTGAAAACTGTAAAAGCCTTCCCCCCCACTCGAGCGAGCGGGGGTGCCCCTTCATAAGGAGGCTTTAGTATTTTGTTTTGTGGGTTTCCTCCCCCAGGTCCTCTTTTGGCCCTGGGACTGACACTGAGGTTTACCTCTTGAACCTGATGGTGGAGGCCGTCGTAACTGCCTGGAGGCCGATGCCCCTGGGAATGGGGAAGAAGCACGTTTAAAAGAAAAATGCTTAAACTTCTTCATAACCGGTAAAAGGGAACTTTTCCCATTAAAATTTCTTTGCATATACTTATCCAGATCTTCTCCAAATAACCGTTCAAAATGAAATGGGAAACTGGCCAAGAGCTTTTTGCATGGTGCTTCGGCTGACCAATTTTTCAACCATAAGATTCTACGCACATGTACCAGCCCTAGCATGAGCTGTGAGGCCTGGAGAGTAAAATCTTTCATAGCGTTGATTGTAAAACACAACACTTCTGATATCCCGGCCAAATCCTGGGCCTGCTGATCAGGAATAACCTTGAGTACCTCTATAAATTGGTCCTTTAAAGACTGAGATACTCCGATTGCTGCCAGCGCAGGCTAAACAACTGAACCTGTGAGTGAAATATAGTTTTTAAAAAGGAATTCCAACGTATTATCTGTTGGATCCTTTAGCATATGAACATTGTCTACTGGGCAAGTCAGGTTGTTTACAGAGGATATAGCAGCGTCAATTGCTGGAATTCCCCATTTCTTATAGAACTCTTCCCCCATAGGATAAAGTATTGAAAACTTTTTCGGAGGGAAAAACTGTTTATCTGGGTTCTCCCACTCAGAATGCATAAGCTTTTTTAGCCATGAATGGATCAGAAAAGCATGAACAGATTGTGGAGGCTTTAATGAACTCAAACCAGAGGTGGGCTCATCGACTGACTGCGTTACTGGCAGTAAAAATGTGGAGTGGACCAATTCAGTGAGGGATTGTACCAACAACCTTTCTTGCGAACCTGATCCCATATTAGGTTCTTCGGAAGAGGAGACATCAGTCTCTTCCTGGTGCTTTGAGAGAAATTCGTCATCTCTCGCCCCTTGTTCCTCAGTATGGGTCCTGAGCAATGGACGGGGACCTGCTATGCGTAGTACCACTCTGAGATGCGATTAAAGCAACAATTTTTTGCTCCAAACTTAAAATGGTTGAAGAAAAAACCTCCTTAGTAATATAAACAGGGGCTGCAGTGTTAAGAGCAGCTGCAACACTTGCCCCTCCTGATGGCTCACTCTGACCAGCCATATTACTCTCGGGAGGATGCCATCTTTTTTTAGATGGTTCTAGGCTGTCTTGTGACTATAGTCCTTCTAGAGCCCTTTTTTGAGGTGTTTTTAACCCCCCTTCCGACCATAGCCCCATGCACAAAGCAGAGGTACTACCAGAAGGAATGCATCCACTGCTGGAGCAATAGTCAAGCTCTGCTGCTGCTATTAATGCTCAGCCTGATGCAGTAGTAAATGTGTCAAAAGGAATGCCTGTGTTACCAAAACCTCTTGCATGCCACCTTTGGTGTTGTGTCCCTCCGCAGCTTGCACCAGCAACAATGGTGCCTTTTAGGACGCCAATGCCGCGCTAAGCCCTGCCCCCCCACGGGCTTTCTTTTTTTCAAAAAGAAGTTTTTTCCGCGCGAGCGCAGGCTCCGATCCCAGGGGATCAGCAGGAGAGAGGCAGTAATGGCGAAGGGGGGCCTGGAAGCCGCTGGCGGCAATTTTTTTTTGAAGCGCTCCTTCCCCAGGAAGAGGGGAAGAAAAAACAGCACAGGGGGGAGTCTGGTGGGGAGGTAAAACCCCCCCCCCAGACTTACCAGTCTGCTGCTGGCCGGAGGAAGAGAAAACTGCTGTTTCCTAGACACATTGTGAGGTTTCTGAGAAGCATGATACGGTGAGTGCTCTATACAGCCCCGGTGGTGACACATAGGCATGACAACATTTACTAAATTAAAGGAGACATTCATAAGAAAATTTTGAAAATTTCTTAGAAAACTCCACTTACCTTTCCCGCCGCAGGGTTTTCTGTGGTAAACCAACAGACCCAATCTTCAACCTTCACGGTGGGTTCTGTTAAACCTTCAGGAGCCAGGGATCCTCGAGGAAACCCACAATCCTGGACCTGTATTAGCACAACTGCCAGTAAAACTTTATGGCCTTACTACCAAAAAGTACTGGATCCCGGGGTTGAGCTCTCTAAAAAGAGCAGCATTACAGGCAAGACCTCGTTTCTTTGGACAAGAGGCCCGGGTACCATTCAATGCGGCCTAAAAGACACTTTGAATGCATCCGGCTGCATGGCTAGCCCCAGCAAGGATTGCTCCAGTGGAGCTCAGCACAGCACATCTTCACTCGTGACCAACACCTTAGACACTGGCGAAAAAACTGAGGTACTCCCAGCAGTGGGAGGGGTTATATAGGGAGTGCACTTTTTGTCTTAGGGCATGCCAGTGTCCATCACCTGAAGGTGGCCTATAACCCACATAGTAACTACTATGGCTCTGTGTCCCGTGATGTACGATAAGGAAAGCTATTATTTTTCTCAGTTTAGGCCGATATGTATTCTTCTACACATTTTCAGTAATAAAAACCGCAAAAAGCGTATATTGATTGGTTTGCGCAAAAGTTATAGCGTCTACAAAATAGGGGATAGATTTATAGCATTTTTATTATGATTATTTTTTTTTTTTTTACTAGTAATGGCGGCAATCTGCGATTTTTAATCGGGACTGCGACATTATGGCGGACACATCGGACACTTTTGACACATTTTTGGGACCACTGGCATTTATACAGCGATCAGTAAAATGCACTGATTACTGTAAAAATGCCACTGGCAGGGAAGGGGTTAACACTAGGGGGCGATCAAGGGGTTAACTGTGTTCCCTCACTGTGTTCTAACTGTAGGGGGATGGGACTGCCTAGGGGAGATGACGATCAGTCTCTTCTCCCCTCAGAGAACCGGAAACTGTTTACACACACAGATCCCGGTTCTCGGTGTGTCACGAGCGATCGTGAGAATGCGGCGATCTCATGAGGAGCAGCGGGCGCGTGCCCCTAGTGGCCACAGGGCGAAGCGACGTTACATAACGTTGTTTCGCCCAGCCGTGCCATTCTGCCACAGTAAAACTGCGGCGGTTGGTCGCCAAGTAGTTAAAAAGCCTTTGCAGGTTACCAGTTTAGATTTACAGAGGAGGTCTGGTGGTAGAATTATTGTGCTCGCTCTGACAGTCGTGGTGATCACTCATGTGTGGTGCGATCACTGTTTACATATGCATGCAGGACCGTCGTGGGCATTCGTCACTGCGTGTAAGCACATAAGCACACAGTGATGGGGCGCTTTAGTTTTTTTCTATTTTTACAGTGTTTTTGAAGAAAAAAAATGTGATCGCTCGGGAGAGCCCGGTTATTTGGGGGGGGGGGGGGGGGAGACCCCTTCCTCCACCTGTAAAAGTATTCAGCTGCCCAGCCGCTCAGAATACTTTTACATAGACAGAGAATCGCCAGCTCTAAAAAAAAAAAAAGACACCAGGATCATGGTTGTAGCATCAACCATGATCCTGGTATAACCACTTCCCTATCACGATGTGTATATGTACTGTGGCTGGTAAAATGTTCCTCTGTTTAACCCTTAATTTACTCCAATCAGCCTTAAAGGGGTTGTAAAGGTAAAAATTTTTTCACCTTAATGCATTCTATGCATTAAGGTGAAAAAACTTCTGACAGAACCGCCGCCCCCAGCCCCCCCGTTTTACTTACCTGACGCCTCGAAAGTCAGCTTCGCGTTCCCGACATCTGTTCCTCCGCTCACCCTGGCCGCTGATTGGCTGCAGTGGATGGATTGAAAGCAGCGCAGCCATTGGCTCGCGCTGCTGTCAATCACATCCGATGACGCGGCGCGCCGGGGGGCGGGGCCGAGTGATACAGCGAGCGGCTATAGCCGCCGGCTGTATCACGGGAGCGCGCCCGCAAGCACTCACCACCGTGCGAGGGAGCTCGCATTAAGGTGGTGAATGCTTGCGGGGAGGAGCTGAAACAGCCGCCGAGGGACCCCAGAAGACGAGGTTCGGGGCCACTCTGTGCAGAACGAGCTGCACAGTGAAGGTAAGTATAACATGTTTGTTATTTTAAAAAAAAAAAAAAAAACACCTTTACAAACACTTTAACTCCTTATTCGCCTTCTCCATTTAATTATTTTCCTGCTGACTTTTTTTCACTTCTATTTTATAATATATTAATGATTAAAACTTTTTTTTTTTTGTTTGTTTGTTAATTTTAACACCTTTAACATATATTTACACGTTTCACATTAAAAAAAGCACAAAATTTAAAAAAAAAAGTGCATTTCATTGTAAATAACTTTTCAATGCTTTGTACCATTGCTGACAACTGATTTGTAAACAAAACAGTACTCGTTAAACAAAAAAAAAAAAAAAAAAAATGGTATCTCTGCATCCCTAGGTATAACCTTGCCTTACTCTATCCCAAATGAAAAAAGGTTTGCCTATAGTTTACTTACTTAACCTACTTTAACTGCTTCCCGACCAACCGCCGCAGTTATACTGCGGCAGGTTGGCTCCCCTTCGCGAGCCGTCGTAGCTATACGTCGGCTCGCGGGGTTCGGGATAACAGGCGCGCTGGCTGCACAGCGGGGGGGGTGCCGGTGTTAGTGGCCAACGGTCGCGATGCGATCATGAGCAGGAGAGAGAGAACAGGGACGAGTGTGTGTAAACACACACTTCCCTGTTCTGTAAGGAGTGGCCACGGAGTTACAGATGGCCCTCTCAGGATTTCCCCATGCCCGTTGTGGTTGGAGAACTTAACAAATCGGTGCTTTATCTGGGACTGGCGGGACCCCTGCGCGGCTGGAGCACACATATATACAAAAAGGCCATGGTAGCTACACTCTCCACTCTAGTAGATACACCGGACTGGGCAGTAGCTTCAAACAGGGATTGCCCTGGAGGGGACTGTGGGAGTGGGGAGATGTGGCCCTACTCACACCCAGATGAGTATTGACTACTGGGGAGCACACCCCATCTATGGAAAAGGATACGGGAGCATCATAATCAGGGGATGGGGGGGTTATCGCTGGTTTGAGGGAAGTTTTAGGAGCCGTGGAGGCAAAAGCAATAACGGTTGGTTTGGGGGGTACCAGACACCCACACATGGGGACAGTTTTTTAGGGTTATGTTCTGCTTTGTTTTGTGCCTTATACTATCATATACTTTGATTGCAATTGTTGATGGTATGCCAGTATGGTATGTTGATGTTTTCTTAATAATGTTGGGCTTGAGGGATCGGGGGTTCTGCTCCCAGCTCTGTCTAACCACTCCTCTAGTTGGGAACACACTCAATTCCCAGTAGTTTACTGGCGAGCGTCTTGGCAAATTCTCGCTACTTGTTTTTGCTTAGATTGAGGTTTCCACCTTTTGCTGTAACCGCCTACCTTTCTGGTCTATTTCCTTTTTACTACTACTTTTTACCTCTAGTCCCCTTCTTTCTCCCCCATCCCCCCCCCCCCTCTTATTCCCTTAGTGTTTTACCCCATGAACATGGACGTACTCAGAATAGTGTCACACTGCGAAGGGGCTCAACGTCCCAGAGAAGAGATGAATGCTCCTGCAAGGACATGCATCGTCTCCATGCTGACATAATTTTTGTACAGGAAACGCACTTCAGAGATGACAAACTACCAATACTAAAGAACAGGTTCTTTCCTATGACATACCACTCTACATTCAAGACAGCGAAGGCTAGGGGGTATCCATCCCAATATCCGCAAGAGTACCATGGGTACACCTAGACACAAAGACAGACCCTGAGGGATGTTTTTTTATTTCTGAAGGGCATGGTTGGTGGCGTCAAAGTGACACTGGCAAATCTTTATGTCCCAAACAGTCAACAAGATTTTTTCATCGGTTGGCAAGTTAGATTACTCCTAGAGTTCACAGATGGCCACTTATTTTTGGGAGGAGACTTGAACATTACATTGATCCCACAGAAGATGCCTCATCGGGGTCTTCCTCAACCTTGCCAGGCACCCGCAAACCTATTGCAAACACCCTTCATAACGCACAACTCTTGGATGTATGGCGCCTATTCCACCCCGGGGAACGAGGCTATACTTTTTTTCCCCACACCACACCAAGTATATTCCCATATCGATTACTCCCTGATCCCACACACCCAGCTCCACGCAATACGTGACACCTCAATAGGCTCAATTACATGGTCAGACCATGCCCCAGTAATTTTGTCCTATGCCCTCTCTGACAATCCCACTGCCCGAAATAAGACATGGAGACTAAATGAGCGTCTCCTACAGGACCAAGATGTGCTAGCAGATGTCAAAAAAGAGATAGGACACTACTTCCAGACCAACGATGCCGACAGTGACACTGTGTGGGAAGCACACAAGGCGGTAATTAGAGGGGTACTTATTAAACACGGAGCTAGGATTAAACGCCAACATAACGTACAACTGAATACCCTCTTAAAGGACCTGCAAGCCATGGAAGCTAGACACAAACATGCTCCGTCACAATCTTTAGAAAGAGAACTTGATGTTATACGTAAACAAATTACCGACCTTCTACACTATAAAGCCAAGGCGGCGATTCAGGTCTGCCGCAAACGAGTATATGAGTCGGGTAACAAGTGCGGTAGAATGCTGGCCCAGTCCCTTCACGCACAGAAATTGGCGTCCTACATACCTCACATTACAAAAAAATCACCCTACCGCAACATATCATGCGGGAGTTCCAGCTGTTTTATGAATCACTATATAACCTACGCACAACAACTCCATCTCATGAGCGAATATTGGAATACATGTCCACATCCCAGATGCCTTCATTGCCGGAGGAGGTGGGTGAACTTCTGGAAGAACCCATAACACTATCCGAACTCCAACTAGCTTTAGGGAACACTAAACCAAAGGAAAGCATCGGGACCGGATGGCTTTACGCTCCAATATTACACAACTCAACTTCCCTCCCTAGGTAGTCACATGATTAAACTTTTTAACACCCTAAGCAAGGGGACTCAATTCCATGAAACCACCCTCCAGGCCCACATATCAATAATCCCAAAAGAAGACAAAGACCCCCCCCCCCATGTGGGAGTTACAGGCCCATTTCCCTACTAAATACAGACCTGAAATTATTCACTAAAATAATTGCAACTAGAATGTAGCAACACCTCCCTGCCCTGATTCACTTAGACCAGGTAGGCTTTGTCCCACTCAGAGAGGCTAGGGACAACACAACTAAGGTTCTTAACCTACTCCATGTAGCCAACACCACTAATACCCTATGTGTTTTCCTAGGGACGAACGCTGAAAAGGCCTTCGACAGTGTTAATTGGCCATTCATGTTCTCGGTCCTGCGACATATAGGCCTGGGAAACAAGATAGTGCATTGGATCAGGTCCATTTACACCGGCCCAACAGCCAGGGTCAGGGCTAATGGGGTTCTATCGGAACCCTTCAAGATCACCAACGGACTAGACAGGGATGCACCCTGTCACCCCTCCTGTTTGCCCTGTCCCTGGAGCCATTTCTGTGTCACGTCCGGCTAAACCCGGATGTCACAGGTATTAGTGTGGGTAACTCGCAACAAAAAGTATCAGCATATGCGGATAATATGATGTTTACACTTACAAAACCAGTTATATCTCTCCCAAACCTGCTACGTGAATTTGAAATATACGGTGCGATGTCTAACCCAAAAATCAATTTTACTAAATCAGAAGCGATAGGGGTGGGTATATCACAGCCACAAATTCTCCAACTTCAAGCGACCTTTAAATTGAAATGGACAGACAACGCTTTGAAATACTTAGGCACCGCCATCCCATCAAAGTTCTCCAAAATATTCAACCTAAACTTCCCCCCCCTACTCAAGTCGGTCCGGACTGTCCTTAATAAATGGCACACGGGCCATTTCATTCATGGTTTGGCCGCTGTAAAATATTGAAAATGAGCATCCTCCCTAAATTTTTATACCTTCATCAGGTCTTGCCTATCCAAATCCCTGCAAGTTACTTCAAATTGTCACACTCACTATTAGCAGAATTCATCTGGGCCCCACAAACGACCGTGACTAAGCAGGACATTACTTTCACTGCCTAAACCACACGGAGGCTTGGCAATGCCAGACATGTGCACCTACTATTATGCAACACATCTTAGTAGGCTCATAAACTGGTGCCAACATCAAGAAGCTAAGCTGTGGCCATGTTTGGAACAGGCACAGAGTCCAGTACCTCTTAATAGAGTGCGTGGTGCTATGCATCGCTACCTACCAGCCTCAAACAACACCCCCTCATTGGGCCCACCCTATGCATTTGTGCTAATCTACTCTCCTGGACTGTTATTTCATCTAAGAATTTTAGGTAATCCACAATTCACGCCCGGACTTCAAGACGGGATATTTCAGAATCTGACCAGATCAGGCCATTACCAAGCCTCACACTTTTGGACCATGGGAAGATGGGTGTCCTTAACGGAACTTACAGACCCTACGAGCCCTTTCCACCTGGATTTTTTGAGAGCACTTCAGATAGGTAATTTCTTAAACTCCTTACCACACTCTAGAGACCCTAGCCAGCCTCTGACGACCTTTGCAGACTGCTGTTCAGACACTGGCGCTCTACCACATACACTCTCACTTGCATACAAACTGTTGATCACACCCCCAGAAGATTTTCAACCCCCAGGTTTGATTGGGTGGGAACGGGAGTTGGATCGTCACTTTAACCCAACTCAACATCTACACATCCTTCGATTCGTACACAAATTTTCGATCTGTACAAATGCACAGGAGACCAATTTTAAAATCCTGTCGCATTGGTATAGAACCCCCGGCACAACTATATAAATACTTTCCCTTGACCTCCGACCTCTGCTGGCGATGTCAGAGTAAGCGAGGAACTCTACTATACATCTTTTGGTTGTGCCCTAAACTGACAGACTTCTAGAAAAAAGTAAGTCAAATCACGCAAAAGTTTACAGAACGCCTGGTCCCGGACGACCCGGCCTTCTTCCTCTTACATGCTTAAGGGCCCTCGGCAAAAGTATATAAAAAAAAAATCCATGATCCGCCAGGGCTTGCATTCCCCACCTTTGGAAGTCACCTCACCCACCGACCATTGACCTATGGCTTAGGAAAGTCATGGACATAAACAAAATGGAAGACCTTATCCTCACTGCCAGACATCAGGGAGAACAGTACTTCAAAACCTGGACCCTGTGGAACCTGTTTGTATACTTGGACGAGGGCCAAACCCTCCTGGGAAATGATACTGAAGCCTGATCTTTCAAGGCATACCCCCATTTATATCTCTGCAGTGTGAAAACCGCACCAAACTGGACTATTATACTCTGGACACCATGTGGGCCCATGTTCATGGCCCTCCCCCCCCCTTAGCCCCGCCTCTCTCTTTGCCCTGACTCTTACCCTCCCTAATTCCTCTAACCTATACTATAATCTTTTCTTTTTTTTCTTCTGTCTCTTTCTATTTTTATCAAGACAAATAAAGAAAACCGTGGAGAATGAGACCCCTGGGGAAACCTACCGATTTATGTATACGTTGACAGAATTGCTCCGATGGGGAAGTCGGGGATACTCAGATCCCCTTCTTCCTCCCCCTCATATGGAAACATGATTACTGTTGTGACAGGTTAAACTGTTTATATCCATACATTATGTTTGTATTAATCTGTCTTACCTTGGCCGCGAGGGCCTTGTCTTTTATTCTAAACTAAATAAAACATTTGGGAAAAAAAGAAAAGATAAGGAATAACTGTCGGGTAACAACACAGAACTGCTTGAGCCTCTGGAAGAATCCCAACCATTTTGTCAGGATCCACCCAGCTGCCCGATTGAAAGCTGGTTCCGGCTCTCAGCACATGGCTGAGAGCCAAAACTAGCCCTCTCTCCAGCCTGGAGCTCCAGTGAGCGATGGAGGGGCAGAGTGGATAGTGGTGACTGACAGTTACAACTCCCTGCTTTGAGCTGACCAACAACTAAGCACACAGCAGTCATGTGAGTACTCAGTTCTCATTCTTAGAGCTGATGGGAGACAGCTGATATCACAGCGATGCTGCAGCATAGCGGTGAATATGTATGTTTATTTTTTTTAAATAACCCCAAACTTCTTTAAAAGGAAAAATAAAAAAAACAGTAAGATAACAGCGTAAAGCACTTTGCGGCTGAAGCTCGCATAAGCCAAGGCCTGAACAACCCCCTGCTAGGATTTGGAGAATGTGTAAACATAGGACGGCGGCCATGCAAATTTGAGACACAAATTCTTGATTTTGAAAAGCCCAAGAGACACCAACAGCTCTGGTGGAATGAGCTTTGATGGGAAAGGGAGAAACCCCAGGCATAGCCCCCTAGAGATAAGTTGTCTGATCCATCTAGTAATGGTGAATCGGGAAGCAGGATGTACTCTGAGGACCTCCAGAAAAAAGAGGGACTCAGTCTTGCAAATAGAGGCTGTAGCTGCCATGTAGACACTGACAGCCCTGACCACATCCAGGCAGTTTCCTTGTCATGACAGAAGGAAGGGAGGACACAGACAGAAAGAAGAGATTACCCTAGGTAAAAAGGAAAGTTTTGGTCTTAATCACCTTGTCCTTGTGCTGAATGAGAAAAGACTGTTTAACAAGAAAGAGCTGCCAGCTCAGAAACTGCTCTAATAACAGACATAATGGAAACCTTACATGTGCAGTCTTCCAAGGGAATGTAATTGGCTCAAAAAGGGGTCGCTTGAGACGGAGCGCACCAGACTGAGATTCTAAGGTGGCACAGGAGGGTAAATCAGGGGGATTTAAATGAGCAACTTACAGTAGAAAAGTCTTTTAGGGAGGCTACGATTAAGCCCAAAAGCAAACTGAGGGGTGCCATTTTGACCTGAGGGTCGGCATGTGAAACCTCAGGGAAGAAGTTTTCTCCCGAAGAAGGAACATTCTGGGTTGGGTTGTGTCCAAGATTAGATCCAGTAAAATATGTCCATCGCATACATTTCTGAAAGTGCTTATACCAGGTAGGTGCTGGCTGGGAACTGGTATCAACACAAGGTTAAAACTTACAAATATCGCCAGCACACCTCAGGTCAAAGAGAGCTGTCTTCGGAAAGCCAAAATTGTGAAGAAACTGAATTGTCTTTTGGACGTTTGCAGACAAGGTTGTGACTGAGGAGTCCTTCAATAGGAGGTCTTCCAAGTAACCTATGACATGAATGCTCTGGGTTCACAGAAGAGCCAGAAGCGGGATGAACCCTTTCTTGAACACTCACATAGGACAAATGCAGAAAGCTTTGATGTGTGGAGAAGGTGGTGTGAAGCAATGACAACTCAGGTGGCCTCCATTTTGGAATTTTAGTGCACAAAGATATTGGTTTAGAGGTTTTTTGTCAGTAATTGGATGGATGCCCCCATTTTGGTTTTGAAACGGTTCTTGTAAAAGAACTGGTACAACCAATCCTTATGCTTGAAGTTGGTGTAAGTTTGTCATTAAATCTGTTTTCTTTTCGTCTGAAGCTGTGTGGGCAATCCTGTGTATGAACTTTTATTTTTGCGTCTTCTAATAAAAATGGGCTGCCACGCCCTTAAATAGCTGACTGTCATTGACTCACTAAAAACACATCTACCACTGATCTAGACATCCCCCATATTACAAATATGCTTTTAGTTTTGTCACTTGTTTTTTTACCACTTGTCACTAGACAAATGTCTAGTGATTTCTGCTGCAATACAAAAGGAATAGAAAATGAAAGTGCGGAAAACACAGCCAGGTACGGTTTAAATATGAGAAAAACAGAAATGGAAGTCGCACACACCTAGTGCATTACCAGATATAATTTAATATGATTTTTTTGTATAAAGTGGGTACTCACAAAATGCAACTGACAAAAGGCCATAAACACAGTGCATGAACATGCACAGAACACGGGGTACAGCCAACGCGTTTCGGGGGCGCACCCCCTTCCTCAGAACCAGGAAGGGGGTGCACCCCCGAAACACATTGGCTGTACCCAGTGTTCTGTGCATGTCCATGCACAGTGTTTATGGCCTTTTGTCAGTACCCTGCATGTGCCAGCGGCTAATTACGGAGGATGGGACTAATAATAGTAATTCAGATTATACACTTTGCAGAGTGACCCATTCTTAACCAGTTCATTCTAGTTTCCTATACATAAAGTAGATTAGGGTAAACACTGTGTATGAGAGGCAGGACTTATACCAAACTACTCTACACATTCTACAGTGAGGACCTCCTAGAAACCACTGCTTTCTACAGATACTGTATATACAATACAGTACTAGTTCTTAAAAAGCCTGCAAAACAGCTGACAAAAAATAGGATTTTAACGTCATACTTACCTGTGAAATACTTTTCTTTGAGTACATCAAGGGACACAGAGTCAGGCTAATATTCATTACCTGCTGCGTTATACTTCATCATTAGATGAATGAACACTTAATATTCATTACCTGCTGGGACGTCCCAGAGCAATAGCCTTGCGGGGAGGGAGACACCCTGCCCAACAATAGCCATCAGAACTTATACGGCAGCCTGCAGTGCACTGCGGCCGAAAGCCGAATCCTCGGCTGCTCGAACTCCCACTTGATAAAATTTTGTGAATGTATACACTAAAGACCAGGTAGCAGCCTTACAAATCTGAGCCACAGATACCTGATGGCGAAAAGCTCAGGAGGTTCCTACACCCCTGGTAGAATGAGCTCTCACGCTAAAGGGAGGAGCTTTATGTTTCAGACTGTAGGCCTGAATGACCAATTGACGGATCCAATTGGCAATGGAAGATTTGGAAGCTGCCTGCCCCTTCCTGGGTCCTGGGAAAAAAAAAAGAAGGAGTCTGATCCTCGGCTCTCCGCAGATCTAGACAAATAAACCTTGACTGCCCAAACAACGTCCAAAGAATACAGTCATCTTTCTTCTGGAGAACGAGGCTGAGAGAAAAAAGAAGGCAATAATAATACATTTCCTGATTTAAATGAAAGGCCAACACCACTTTTGGCAAAAAGAATGGAACAGGTCGTAACACGACTCTGTCATGGTGAAGGATCAAGTACGGATCCCTGCATGAAAGGGCTGCCAACCCAGACACCCTTCTAGCCAAGGTGATAGCCATCAGGAAAGCTAGCTTGCGTGACATCAAGTTTAATGGAATTTCCTTAATAGGAATGGTTGTTTCTGTAACACAGCCAGCACCAAGTTCAAGTCCCAAGGACACAAAGGTGACCTAATGGGGGAAGCAAGCGAGTTGCCCCCTGCATAAAGGTTCGGATCAGTGAATGGGAGGCTAAAGGCCTTTGGAAGAATACTGATAGGGCCGAAACTTGACCTCTGATTGTACTCAAAGCCAATTTGATTTCCACAGCTGACTGTAGAAAAGAGAGAATTCTCCCAATCACATATTTCCGAGGATGCCATTTTCTGGCTTCTCACCAAGTAATACAAAGTCTTCCAGACCTTATGATAAATCTTCCTAGTGACAGCTTTTCTAGCATTCACCAGAGTACACACCACTGATCCCGAGATGCCACAGTCTTTTAAACACCCTGGCTTCAATATCCATGCCGTCAAATTTAGAGACTGTAAATTGGGGTGGAATATAGGACCTTGAGACAGTAGATCGGGGCAACGTGGAAGCGTCCATGGCCAGTCTATTGTCAGTCTCACAATCTCTGGGAACCAGGGCCTTTTGGGCCAGGCTGGTACCACCAGAATGACTGGAGCCCCCTCTCTCCGAATCCTGTGCAACAAATGTGGAAGGAGAGGGATTGGAGGGAAAGCATAAACCATGGAGTACTGGCTCCATGGAACTATCAAAGCATCTGCTCCAATTGCCAGAGGATCTCTTGTTCGAGACACAAACTGCTGTAGCTTGTTGTTGAACTTGGATGCCAGTAGGTCGACCTCTGGCCATCCCCAACATTGGCAAATTTCCTGGAACACCTCTGGGTGTAGGGACCATTGCCCCGAGTGGATCTGCTGGTGGCTAAGATGATCTGCCTTCCAGTGCTCTACTCCCGGGATATGGACTGCCGATATAATTGGCACATGTCCCTCTGCCCAGGCTAGTATATAGTTCACCTCTTTCAGAGCTGAATGAGTCCTGGTACCGCCTTGGTGGTTTATATAGGCCACTGCAGTGGCATTGTCGGACTGAACTCTGATGGGGCAGTCCTGAAGCTCCACCATCCAGGACCGTAGGCCCAGACGTACTGCCCGTAATTCTAGGACATTGATGGGCAGGGTCTGCTCTGTCCCTGACCATATCCGCTGAGCTGTGAGCCTGTCTAGGGTCGCTCCCCAACCTGAGAGACCGGCATCTGTAGTCAGTTCTCCAAGTTACCAGGTGAAAGGATTTTCCCTTTCGCAGGTTCTGATCCTGCAACCACCAGTTTAGGCTTAAGCATGCCTGAGGAGATAAGCACAATGGATAATCCAGGGCTTTTCTTCCTCTGTTCCAAGCCAACAAGATGTCTTGTTGTAAGGGCCTCGAATGGAACTGGGCATAGGGCCCTGCCTCGAAGGAGGATAAATCCTCCCTATAAGACTCATACAGAGCCAAATGGAGGGTTGTTTGGTGCCCCCTATCCGACGCACCTGATCCTTCAGGGCACAGATCCTTATGGGCGGCAAGAAAACTCTTGCTTGGACCCTGTTTAGGATCAGACCTAAATACCTTAAATACCTTAGACCTTGAGCTGGTCTGACCTCGGTATTTATGATCCAGCCTAAGCTTTTCAAATACCACACTGTGTATATTATGCTCTGTTCTAGAGCATGTACTGAGTGATCACTAAGTAGGAAGTTGTCCAGATACCTGAGAACCAGGATCCCTTGGGCCCTTAAAAGACCCAGTACTGGTGCTAGGACCTTTGTGAACACCCAGGAAGCTGTAGCAAGCACGAAGGGTAGAGCCACAAACTAAACATTTCGTTCCTCTACTGCAAAATGTAGGAACCTCCGATGAGGCTAAAAGATAGGTACGTGTAAATACGCATCCTTTATATCAATGGAGGCTAGAAAGTCTCCCCTCTGGAGTGAGGTTACTAGTGAGCGGACAGACTTCATCCGAAAGGTCTGCATCAATAGATACCTGTTCAGGGACCTTAGGTCCAAAATGGGCCTTGTGTCCCAGTTTGGTTTCTGAACCATAAACAGGTTTGAGTAAAACCCTGTGCCCCTTTCGAATACAGGAACCTCTACAATCATTCCTTGATGCACTAGATAATGTAGTGCCTGAAGCAATACATTTCTTTTTGGAGGATCCGAGGGAACGCTGGATATTAGAAACCTCTGAGGGGGACCCCCCCGCAATTCCAGCTTGTAGCTTGCCCCTGGCACTAGCGCCCTGTTGGCGGCGAAACTGCCCTGACGCTGAGACATTTGAGGAAGCAGTCCCTGGGTTTTTAAACGAGGGACGTCTGGTGCTTTTCTTCACAGGAAGTAGAGAACTCTTCCCTTCGGAAATATTTTGGATATATTTGTCCAAGTGATCACCGAATCAATGTTCTCCATGAAACGGTAAACCTGCCAATAACCTTTTACAAGGAAGCTCGGCTGACTAGTTCCTAAGCCATAAAAGTCTGTGCATAAGTACAGACAAGAGAGCCAGACGAGAAACCTGCTGTATTGAATCCTTTAAAGCAACAACAGCAAAACACAGCGCTCGAGGAATATCTGTCTTACTTTCAGGCAGATCGTCCTCCTGGTTAGGCCTATCAGGCTGTTTGACCTGATCCTTTACAGACTGGCAAATACCAATTGCTGCAACAGCTGGCTGAATAGCTGAACTGGCCAAAGAAAAGGAAGCCTTTAATAATAACTCCAATTTCTTGTCAACATTGTCTTTCAAGCCCTGTACATTATCTACCGGACAAGTTAAGTTCTTGTTTAAGGAAGAGACTGCTGCATCTACGGCTGGCATGCTCCATTTTTTAACAAACTTTTCATCCATGGGACATAAAAGGGAAAACCTCCTAGGAGGAACAAAAGTGCTGTCAGGAGGTTCCCAATCAGCATACACCACATGTTCCAACAGGATCTGTCACGCTTCCTGCCACCCTGCGGGATGTAGGCAATCATGCCAGCAATCCTGTGCTCTAACCCAGCTAGGGCTGAGGACAGTTCATCCTTAGTGATAAAAGGTAAAGCAGCAGTGTTGACTGTAGGCACAATACCAGATAGACGCAGCGGCTCAGATTGCCTGGAAGCCTCTGCTCCTTCAGAGGATACAACACTAGGGATGTGACTAGGTTCATCAGGAACTACTGACGACATAGGTGTGCCCTTCCCTATGGCGTTAGTCCCACTCCTCTTTTTAGAAGACATTTAATAGCCACAAACAAAGAGTACTTGGGTGTAGTATTAAACAACTCAGAAGGAAGACTCTTTAATAGGGCTCACCAAGCCCCTATGCAACAATCCTGCCAAGCAATACCTGGTGACTCATGTGACCCGGGTAAGGAAAAATAAACTACTGCGAGTGTCTGTTCAGAGCCTGCTCTGTGTCCCACAGCTGCCTTCTGGATGCACCACATGCTTGGCCTACACAGCTGAAATAAGCTGGGTGTGCGCTGGAACGTTTTGTGTGTGCGGGGAACTGGATTTGCGCAGCCCAGATAAAGGCTACAGCGCATGTGCAGTGAAGCTGCGTGCGCCATGGCCGCCAAACAAACTGCTGAGCCCAGCGGCGAAATGGTGCACCGTCGTGCGCCATCATACAGGTAAAGAAACAGCCAGACACAAGCAAAAAAGGTACACTTTGCAAACACCCACAGCTAGCCCGGAACTCCCCCGTATGGTCACCGCACACAGGTGTCCAGCCTTTAGCTAGCTTGACTGATTGTTACAATAACTGGGACACCCCACAATAATAAAATAAAGGAGTTTCCCTTACCCATCCAGGTGCAGGGCCACTTAGAAACTAAGGTCCCAATCTTCACCCTTCATGGTAGAGCTGCACGATTCTGGCTAAAATGAGAATCACAATTTTTTTGCTTAGAAGATAGATCACGATTCTCTCAGCGTAACATCATCTTTCACATTAAAAAAAAAAAAAAATAAAAATTGGGCTAACTGTACTGTTTCGTTTTTTTTTTTAATTCATTGAAGTGTATTTTTTCCCAAAAAATTGCGTTTGAAAGACCACTGGGCAAATACAGTGTGACAAATATTACAGCACTTGACATTTTATTCCCTAGGGTCGCTGCTAAAATATATATATATTACCACTCCACTTGTTTAATGAAAGAATTGGCAGACTCTGCAACAGAGATCGTCAGGGGGGTTGAATCGAGATCACGATTTTTTAACGATTAATGCAGCTCTACTTCACGGCAGATTCCGGTCACTTGGACCTTCAAGGACTGCATACCCTTTTCATGTTTAGGGTCCACTCCCTTGGACCTGTACAGCACCCTGCAGGAAATGCCTTAGTGCTGTAGTGTCCAGGATTTCCACTCCGCAGGGTCCAGCGCCCGGAGGCCACATTACAGGCAAAACCTTGCAGGATCTTGAGTCTTCTTTGCGAGGCTCGGGTACCATTTATCTAAGCATAAAAGCCTGTGTCAAATGGATCAGATCGGTCAATCCCTTGATTTATTTTGGAACCATTTGTGGGACTAGAGACCTGGAGCTCAGAGAGCTCAAACAAACCGTGCCATCCACCTTGCAGACACTGGTAAAAAACTAAAGTACTTCCTGTATGGGAGGGGTTATATAGGGGATTGCGTCCTCTCTGAAGACCTTTGTTCTACCAGTGTCCATTCACCTAATGATGAAGTATAACCCAGCAGGTAATGAATATTAGCCCGACTCGGTGTCCCATGATGTATGAAAAAGAAATGCACATCCCCATTCAAGTCTATGGGACCAGTTCTGCCTGGAAAAAATTTTGTGGGATTTTGTGTGTTTAGCGTTTTGAAGCTACAATGTACCAAATGCACAAGTGTGGATGGGGCCTCAGGGTTGCTCACACCAACCTTCCTGTGAAAACGCTATAGACTGGTGTCCTATGTATAGGGGTGGTGATGGGGTTTGTGTGATGTGTTATTACAATGCATCACACTGTTTTTTGTTTTTTTTTGACACTTCATTAAATAGATAAAAAAAATGTAGACAGTAAGTCTATGCACTATAGCGTGTTGTGATGTGATGAAATTTAGTGGGGGGGTGGGGCTTAAGTTGTGCACTACGCACGCATTTATGACACACAATAAACATGTTCTATGATATATTTAACACAATAAAAGTGAGCGAATACTTGAAGTTAATTGTTATGGTTTACATACATTTACGTAGGTAAATAGGCAAAGGCCAGGCAGAGGGTGCTGATGAGAGTCTGTGCAGTCCTAGTGAACTGATTGTTACATACAGTCAGGTCCATAATTATTGGGACATCGACACAATTCTAATTTTTTTGGTTCTATACACCACCACAATTGATTTGAAATGAAACGAACAAGATGTGCTTTAACTACAGACTTTAAGCTTTAATTTGAGGGTAATTACATCCAAATCAAGTGAACAGTGTAGGAATTACAACAGTTTGTATATGTGCCTCCCACTTTTTAAGGGACCAAAGTAATGGGACAATTGGCTGCTCAGCTGTTCCATGGCCAGGTGTGTGTTATTCCCTCATTATCCCATTTACAAGGAGCAGATAAAAGGTCCAGAGTTCATTTCAAGTGTGCTATTAGCCTTTGGAATCTGTTGTTGTCAACTCTCAATATGAGATCCAAAGAGCTGTCACTATCAGTGAAGCAAGCCATCATTAGGCTGAAAAAACAAAACAAACCCATCAGAGAGATAGCAAAAACATTAGGTGTGGCCAAATCAACTGTTTGGAACATCCTTAAAAAGAAAGAATGCACCGGTGAGCTCAGCAACTCCAAAAGACCCGGAAGACCATGGAAAACAACTGTGGTGTATGACCGAAGATTTCTTTCCCTGGTGAGGAAAACACCCTTCACAACAGTTGGCCAGATCAAGTCAACAATCAAGAGAAGAAGACTTCACCAGAGTGAATACAGAGGTTTCACCACAAGATGTAAACCATTGGTGAGCATCAAAAACAGGAAGGCCAGATTAGAATTTGCCAAGCAACATCTAAAAAAGCCTTCACAGTTCTGGAACAACATCCTATGGACAGATGAGACCAAGATCAACTTGTACCAAAGTGATGGGAAGAGAAGAGTATGGAGAAGGAAAGGAACTGCTCATGATCCAAAGTGTACCACCTCATCAGTGAAGCATGGTGGTTGTAGTGTCATGGCGTGGGCATGTATGGCTACCAATGGAACAGGGTCTCTTGTATTTATTGATGATGTTCCAGACTTCAGGCTGTAATTGACTGCAAAGGATTTGCAACCAAGTATTAAAAACTGAAAGTTTGATGAATGATTGTTAATCTGTCCCATTACTTTTGGTCCCTTAAAAAGTGGGAGACATATATAAAAACTGTTGCAATTCCTACACCTTCACCTGATTTGGATGTAAATACCCTCAAATTAAAGCTGAAAGACTGCAGTTAAAGTACATCTTGTTCATTTCATTTCAAATCCATTGTGGTGGTGTATAGAGCCAAAAAGATTAGAATTGTGTCGATATCCCAAAATTTATGGACCTGACTGTAAATAATTACATCATACCATAATAAATTGGCACGAGCATACAATACGAAACATCTGATCTTCTTTCCATGACATATAACCTTACATGTAGAACGATAACCCTGTCTCCAGCGGCCAAACCACAATTGTTCGCTAGATGGCACTCAGTCTCCACCAACCGCTACACAATAACAGCGCACAGTATATCTGCTTCTTCTTCATTGCGCTGCAATCTGATTGGTGACTCAATTTATAAACGTCAATGAACGGTTCTGCCATTTTGCTTCAGGGCACTGTCTTAGGAATATTCAAGTTAGCAGGTTAGAAATGAATAAAGGATCTTATAGCGCACCTATAGGCTACAGCCCGCTTTCACAGTTTTTTTTTAAAACAGCATACCCGGTGTTCTATCAGATAGCTGCTACCCAGCCTACTGCACATGCGTGATGAGTTCCACACATTATGGTGTCCGTTTATGAAGCAGTGGAAAATATCTACTGCTTCATTCCCCGGCATTCACAGAGTTCTCCTCTTTGTGCCTGTTTATGAAGTGATGTAGATCGCTTCTCCTTTTGTGAAGTGAAGCGATCTACAAACGCTTCAAACAGTGGATAATGCCCCCTGAAACTGGAATCTCCTGAGACTATGAGAATGTAATTAGAGTTTTCACTTGGAAGTGCGATACCCTAACTACCAAGACCTGAGGGGTGCCTTGGTCTAGCTGGTCAGTACGCCTAAAAAAGAGGGCATACCCTGAATGTATGAATATGAAAAATGTACAATGTGTATAAGTATATATGAAGGTTTGGCAGAACGGGTGGGTGGGAACCCTAAAAACGAGCCTACGCAGGATCAGATAGAGGAGGAGGGATATATACCCCCCCAGACTCCTCCTACAAATACAGGCTAGCCTCCGGCCAGCCTTCTTACTTGTAGTCAGAGTCTTCACTTGGAAATGTGATACCCTAACTACCAAGACCTGAGGTGTGCCTTGGCCTAGCTCGGGCATCACTAAATGGCGAACCGCGGGCCAAATGCGGACCGCCTCACTCTCCTATGCGGCCCGCCGCAGTACCGCCATTTAGCAGCCTTTTCTTCCCCCTGCCGTCTCTGTAATCTGTAGGCGGGGCAGTTCTGGGTGGAGGGCGGAGCTGCCGGAGGTTAACAAGCAGGCGATTGGCTACTAGGATAAAGGGCGGTCTTAGCAACCAATCACCATCTTGCAACACCTGCCCTCCATCCGAGACATGCCGTGCCTCCCTCCAGTCTTCGGTCTGTGCAAGGTAAGTGAGGGAGGGGGCGAAGTTACAGGGATTGAGGACACTAGCCTGAAAAGCTGAAAAGGAGGAAAGTGTGTGCTGACTCGCTGAGGACATTATAGTGGAGTTGCTGAGGGCTGTGATGTGGTGGGCTGAGGACATCAGGGTGGGGGGGGCTGAGCTGACTGATGTATGGGGGAGATGTGGACACTACAGTGGGGGGAGATGTGGACACTACAGTGGGGGGAGATGTGGACACTACAGTGGGGGGAGATGTGGACACTACAGTGGGGGGAGATGTGGACAGTGATGTGGGGAGCTGAGAAATGTAATGTGGGGGCAACAAGGACAGTAATGTGAAGGGGGCTGAGAATAGTAATGTGGGGGGATAATGTAAATAGGGGCAAAGGACAGTACTGGGGGGGGTTTGTGTCAAGGAAATGTGAGAACATTACTGTGGAGGGGGGGGTGATATAAAGGAGGACCCGAGGACACTCATCAAGAGGGAGAGGACTCTGATGTGCACTGGGGACTGAGGATGCTGATGTAAGAATGGGTTTAGATATGTACATGTGCATTAGGTGCAAATGTCATGGGTATGTCAGCCCATTTTAATGGGCTGCACTACCCGCAAGAAACACAGAGAAAGACGTCTTTGACGTCTTTTACAAAATAGTGCGGCAGCAACATTCGTTTGGCACATGCGAAAAGACGTCACGGGTAAGGACCTCTGCTGGAAGAAAATTTTGTTGACCGGACCTCTGTGAATTTTAATTCATTACCCCTGGCGTAGCTGGTCAGTACGCCTAAAAGAAAGCAAAAAGACATGAAAGTAGGTGTAATAAGAAAGCTTGATGAAGAGTAGGTAACAATCCGTCTAGTAGAGTAGCGAACGCCCGGGTGGCTTCAGTATACGGATCCAGTATGTATCAGCTATAAACAGGAGGAATTCCAGCGTCCCATGAATTGATGATAAGAAGGGACCCCCTTTTTGGAACCTGCAAAACTGCCCAGAACCCAAATAAATGTCCCGTAAATGATTTGGATTAAGCCTAATTTCTGAAAAAACACAGACATGAGAACGACCTGCTCGTCGTGAGAGGATACGTGGGGGAAAGGGCACAAGGGCTGACCCGAGGAGCCCATGTGAAATAATTGCACTTCAAAACGCACTCCAATTAAGTAGCGCTGTAAAATTCCCACAAATCCCCTGTCTGTCTATTCTTGGTATAGGGAAGTTTTGAAAGGGTGAGCCGCAAAAATGGACGAACTGACAGGAGTTTGAAGGGGTCTGAAGTGCTGGACACCTGATAGATATGCTTGATAGTGTTGGCGGATAAGGCCAATACGCTGTGGCAATATGCATCGAAAGCCAGAGTCAGGAACCTAGGAATCTTCCAACCCCCTGATCCACCTTATTAAAAAAATTAGGCTTTGGCCAAACCCTCCATAAAACCCTGAGCTTCCTGACCAACCGGACCCCATGTGACTGTAACTGCCAGTATTGGACAAATAATGAAACGAAATGCGCAAACTAGGGCAGATGAAAAACTTTCGGGGGGCCAAAACCAACTAAGTCAGAGGCGACTGAAACACTCCGAGCACCCTGCTCATGGTTGTGGAGTAAACATGGAGATACCATTCCAGACACACAGAAAACTGGGCCCACATGATTAAAGTCGGGTCGTGCTTCTGTTAGTAACCCAAAAACCAAGTCCTAAAACAGGAGAAGGAGGCTAGACTTTATCCTGAGGAATAATTCTCACGGCCTGATTCATCATACCCACAAATGACTGAGAGCCCCCCTTTAAACAGGCTGGCGATCGGCGGGGGGCGGGGCCGAGTGATACAGTGAGCGGCTATAGCCACTGGCTGTAACACGGGAGCGCACCCGCAAGAACTAACCACCATGCGAGGGAGCTCGCATTAAGGTGGTGAGTCCTTGCGGGGAGGAGCTGAAACAGCCGCAGAGGGACCCCAGAAGACCAGGTTCGGGGCCACTCTGTGCAAAAAGAGCTGCACAGTGAAGGTAAGTATAACATGTTTGTTATTTAAAAAAAAAAAAAAATACCTTTACAACCCCTTTAAGTATAGACCAACTCCTTAATGGACGGGGTGCTACCATGCTCTGAACCCCCACGTGGGGCTGAAGGGATGAACGTGAATTAGTTGCTTCTGAAACATGCGGCATGCCCAACCTAAGGGCCCTTTCACACTGGGACGGTTTGCAGGCGCTATTGCGCTAATAATAGCGCCTGCAAACTGACCTGAAAGTGACGCTGCTTTGTCTCCAGTATGAAAGCCCCGAGGGCTTTCACACTGGAGCAGTGCGCTGGCAGGACGGGAAAAAAAAAAAAGTCCTGCCAGCAGCATCTTTGGAGCACCACTCCTTCCCCGCTCCTGCCCATTGAAATCAAGGGGACAGCGTGGCTATACCGCCGGCAAAGCGCTTTGCGGTGGTTTTTAACCCTTTCTCGGCCGCTAGCGGGGGTAAAACCGACCCGCTAGCGGCCGAATACCGACGGTAAAGCGCTGCTTACAATAGAGAAAGTGACATGCAAGTGAATGTGCATTGTATGGTATACGGGCGAGAAGATTGTGGTCAACTATCATTTAAAAATGAAACCTCAGCCCATATGAATCTGTAGACGTGACAGATCCAAAGATGTGAGCACTAGCAAATTCAACCCAGGTATACAAGGAAACCTAAACGAAAGGTACGTCAAGACAAGAAAAACAAATGAAACGCCTACTGGTGTATATGCCGTAACTGCATGGCACCGAACTGCTATGACAGAACCCGCCGAGACAGAACCCGCTATTTTAGAAACGCTATGACGCTATAAATCTCATCTATCGCAAGAATGACCGTGACAATGGAGCCGAGTCACCAACCTGCCCCCCCCCCTTATTAGTTATCCTTCCAGCCTGAAAACATCTGGCAATCAGACCTCATAACTTGCAGAGATGACAAGGGACAGATGTAAATATACGCGCATACAGTACACTGAGCAGTATATATGATGTGTAGCTCAGTATAGATGGGGGCATCAGTACATACACGTATATTGCACACAGTATACAGTGCAGAAACCTGTGGCCTGCAGCCATCCACCCCCCAAGACCCATGCCGCAAGGAAAGCCTAGACCTGGACTGCAAAAGATGAAATCATAAATTCCCCCACAACAGGGGCGCTAGAGAAGCCCGTGCATATAAGCTCCACACACACACACACACACACACACACTTCCAGCATTAATAAAGGGAGAAAATGGCATTAATAAAAGGGAGATCTCTCCACTTAGTGCCTAAAGGTTATAAAGCCCATGTCAGTCTAAAACAAAACCATAATTTGGTTGTTCTTACACCTGAAATAAATAATCAGCTTTGTATCTGTCATTTCGGACAATATATAAATATTTGACAGCATGCGTCTGCCCTCCAGCAACAGACTAGCTGGCTACTCTGTCCCCCTCCTCCCCTTACTCCAATGCCCCAGGAATGGATGATCTGCTGTGAGTGGGCAGACCCCCCCCTCACATTGAAGCCCCCCCCCCCCCCCCCCCCCGAGAATGTCAACCGAGCTATGGGAGGCATCCGACACAGGCCCCCCCGGCTAATGCCCTGCGCCCGCACCAACTGGAACTGTGAACACGGGGAGAGGTGAACGCCACAAGTCTCCTGCATTCGACCGTCCTGCCGCTCTGCAAACCGGAAGCGATGCGGACACCCTGTGAACCCGGAAATGACATCAGCTATAAACCTGAAGACGAGCCGACGCAGGATCACACAGAGGAGGAGGGATATATACCCCAGACTCCTACAAATACAGGCTAGCCTCCGGCCAGCCTTCGTATAAACAAACACACAAAATAATATATATATATATACACACACACACACACATACATACATACATACACACACACACACACATAAATATGACAGGGGAGGCATGGTCACTGTCTTGGGGGGTCTGATAGAGGTAAAAGGAAGTTAAAAATCTTCCTCTTCCCCCTCAGTTCCCCCCAGATTCTCTCTTCATTCCCCGATTCACCACCTCTGAGCTGGTGAATTGGGGAGGGTGCATTCTGACACAGATCGCCAGTAAAGTACTGAGATCGCAGCTTCATAAACTGGCAGCTTCTGTGTCAGTCAATGAGGGATTTCAGTATGTGAACATAATCGGCAGAGACCATGTTCAATTATGTTCTCCCCCAATTATCTCTGTTACATAAACCGTTTATGGACCGTGATCAGCGGCTGTCCTTGGGATCACCGCTGTTCACAGTCTCATAAACAGACACCTATGTGTGATGGGTAAAGGCTTTCTGATAGAAAATTTTAAGCATACTGCCATTAACCTATTTAATTGTCTTTCTTTAATTGTCATCTGCGAGTGTGTATTCTACTCGTAATTGGTGCTCGCTCCCGCAGCGGCCCACCCCTCTTGCGCATGCGCAGTGTGCTTAAAATGTTCTATCAGAAAACCGCTACCCATCACACATAATGTGTGGAACGCATGCGCAGTAAGCCAGGTAGCAGCTTTCTTGCTTTGGTAGCGGCTATCTGAAAGAACACCTGTGATCTAAAATTTTCCTCAACTTATGAAAAACCTCGACCGCGTCACTTCCGGTGAGGCTACGTCACAAGCCAGCTATTCTCGCGCCTTCACCACGCATGCTCAGACTGTTCTTCGGGTCCAGGAATATCATAGACCCGAGCAGCGTGCCAGTTGATTCATGACGTCAGCGAAGCAGTGCATCCAGCCACGCCCCTAGGCTGCACTGGAGAGGGGGGGCTGGCCCCGTGCATAGCCATGTGTCACTGGAGCTCGGATTGCTGGTAGCAGTGGTAGGGGCCTCGAACTGTGCTTGGAGAGGGGGGGGGCGAGCCCCGTGAATAGCACTGTATGTGTAAATGACCTACAGTTTAAGAAAGCCCATCAGAAGGCTGATCCCTGTGCCCAAGAGCTCACAATCTATGACAATCTACAGTTTAGTTGGCAATATAAGAAAGCCCATCAGAAGAGCTGTGTCTATTCTGATCTCTGTCACTCGTTCTTTTGACAAGTGTGCTGTAGATAGAGCATATCAAGCCGTAGCTGTGGATAGATATGTAAAACATAGACTATGACTAATTTTAGGTGGGCGTGACTGGAGCGCAGGTAGATAGAGCGGTTGGGTTTGGCCGTGCATAGCACTGTAAGTGTATATGGGAGGTTAAGGAAAATTATAAAGTTGTGTTTGTGATCTCTGTTACTCTGTCAAGCGCTGGGGGTTGGATCGCCTCCGCCGTGTTTCCTCTAATCAGGGGCCAAAGATTCTGAATAAGCTAGAGACTTGTACACAATACATCATGTCGTCCCAGGACCAGGTGTGTATCTCCACAGAGGACAGGGACATCCCATATCCCCTGGGGACAGGGACCCCTTCTTCTCACCCGAGGACAGGGGTCCCCTTCTCCCCTGAGGACAGGGACACCTTCTCACCCGGGGGCAGGAACTCCATCTCCCCTGGGGAAAGGGACCCCATCTCGCCTACGGACAGGAACCCCATCTTGCCTGACAATGGGGACTCCATCTCATCTAGGGACCCCATCTTCCCTGGGGACCAGGACCCCACCTCCCCTAAGAACAGGAACCTGATCACCCCGAGTGTGCCAACCTCCCCGCCCCTGCCTGCCATGTGTCCTGTGTGAGATCCCTCCCATGACAGCTCTTATCAGGACTTCACCCCACTGTGTGCTCCCCTACATGGATACATGGATGTGCTCCCACTACACGACTGACCCCTCTGTGTGCTCCCCCTACAGGGTGGGACCCCCTCTGTGTGCTCCCACTACATGTATGCATACTCTGACCATCTCCTGTATCCTGTGCACTTCCTCTAACCATCTCCTGTAAACTGTGCACATCCTCTGACCACCTCCTGTACCATTTCCACATCCTCTGACTACCTCCTGTATCCTGCCTGCATCCCCTGACCACCTCCTGTATCCTGCCTGCATCTCCTGACCACCTCCTGTATCCTGTGCACATGTTCTGACCACCTCCTGTACCATGTCTGCAGCCTCTAACCACCTCTTGCATCATGTCTGCAATCTCTGACTATCTCTTGTCTTTAATCATGTCTGCAGTCTCTGAGGGGGAGTCTGGAGAGGAATCAGGAGTGAAAGCACCGCCGGGATGGGAATTACGGGAGGAGTCAGACGTGTGTGGACTGTGGAGAGGAAACTATAAAATAAAACCAGAGCCACCAACCTGGAGCCGTCTAACTGAGCCCTGCAGGGTGTACCTGAGAGGAGGTCAGTGATAGAAGCGATGAAGGCCCAGAGACAAGTCCAGGGTACACAGAGGACACATTGGTTAGATTTGAAGGGATGGAGGCCCAGGGACATGTCCAGGGTACACAGAGGACATATTGGTTAGATTAGAAGGGATGGAGGCCCGGAGACATGTCCAGGGTACACAAGGGATACATGGGTTAGATTAGAAGGAATGAAAGCCCAGACACATGTCAAGGGAACACAGAGGATACAATTTGTGCGAAAAAAATGTATAATTTAATTTGGGTAATGGTTAATTTGCATGACTGAGTAATTGTCATTAAAAGTGTCAGAGCACTGAAAGATGAACATTGGTCTGGGCAAGTAGGGGGTTAAGTGCCCTGTATTGAAGTGAAACCTGTGGAAGAACATTTTAATAAAATTGAACTGAAGATAAACAAGACTTAATTAAACTTACCGCTTGATGTTGTGAGTAGTCTTCTCGTCCAGTCTGTTTGTTTAAGGATGATACACCGCTCCTTTCGATACTGCACATCCGATCGTTGAGCTTTAAAAATAAATAAAAAAAACAAAACACAGGAATATAAAATTATAATATACCAAACATATTAGAAAATAATTTTCCAAAAATGGTAAATGGAGGGGGCATGGCTAGCAGCCGAGTGGAATGGACGCCTGATCTCCAAGCTCCAGCGCCGACCGGAGATTGAAGCAGAGAAACACCGCTACACAGACCAAATCCTTACCTCCTAAGGACACCAGCCCTCAGGGAACCACCCCACCATGTCCCGCAAGAGGAAGGATTACAGACAATCCAAGAAGCTAACAGCTTACTTCACACAGCCACCGAGGCTCCGATTCCAAGATGGCGCCTGCGGCCTGACATACGAGGATGACGGATCCTACACAGACCTTCCAGAAATATCCCTTCCCAGGGATGAAGCAGTGGACAATCTGTCCTCCACAGCCTCATTGTCACAAAGCAGTCCATCAAAATCGCGTATCCGGCTGGATTCTGACTCACAACCCTGAGGTGAGTCCTCTGATAACTGCTCCACCTGCTCAATTACCTCAGCCATCTCCTATAGCGTCTTTTCCTACATCCAATCAACCGGTGCTAGACACCACAATGAAAGAAATGCTCATCTCTCTCCAAAGCTCCCTGCATAACAATCTCTTCCATTTTCATGAAATTTTCTTTAGAAATGCACTCCATGGGGAATAAAGTGTTCCAAATTGAAAATCAGGTGGGTGAAATAACAGTAAAATGCCCATGAACACGCGACGAACACCAGTGGATGAGGGCCAAAATGGCGGACCTGGAGGACAGGTCTCTTTGCAACAACGTAAAAATACATGGTATACCAGAGAGTGTCCTACCAGCAGACCTTAATGCTTACACCAGACAGCTAATCTCCACCCCGCTTACTGAGCTGTCTCCCATGGAAATAATTATTGACTGGATCCATCGCCTACCTAAACCTCCCTGAGGAAGTTCCCTGTATTACTGAGAATACATTTCTACCACACTAAAGATCAGCTGCTGTTCAAAGCAAGGCAATTGGGTCAACTCCCAGCACTGTACTCCAAACTGCAACTGTACGCTGACCTGTCGCAATATACACGACAGCTTAACCACTTGGCGACCGCCGCACGACGATGTACATCGGCAGAGCGGCACGGCAGGCAAAAGGACATACATGTACGTCCTTGCCTTCCCGCGGGTGGGGGGTCCGATCGGACCCCCCCCGGTGCCTGCGGCGGTCGGATTGAGGTCAGGGGCGATCAAAGGTGAGGGGGAGGCCACTCATTCGTGGCTCCCCCCTCGCGATCGCTCCTGGCCAATGACAGACTTCCTCCCCCTCTGTAATGTAAACAGAGGGAGAGGAAGTGATGTCATCTCTCCTCGAGCCGGTCTTTTCGTTCCGGCGCCGAGGAGAGAAGACATCAATGTAAGTTACACAAACACTACACTAACAGTAGAACACTCCAGGCACACTTGTCACCCCCCATCACCCCCGATCACCCCCCTGTACCCCCTGTCACACTGACACCAATAGCAGGTTTTTTTTTTTTTTTTTGCATTGGTGTCAGTTTGTGACAGTTATAAGTGTTAGGGCAGTTAGGTTAGCCCCTTTAGGTCTGGGGTACCCCCCCTTTAGGTCCAGGGTACCCCCCTAACCCCCCTAATAAAGGTTAACCCCTTGATCACCCCCCGTCGCCAGTGTCGATAAGCGATCGTTTTTCTGATCGCTGTATTAGTGACACAGGTGACGCTAGTTAGGGAGGTAAGTATATAGGTTCGCTGTCAGTGTTTTATAGCGACAGGGACCCCCATATACTACCTACTAAAGGTTTTAACCCCTTGATTGCAATTGAATTTTCTGGCCGCTTGTCATTCAAACAGTACCTTCCCAGCAAGCGTGCCAGATACGGGGTCAAGATGTATAAGCTCTGTGACAGGGCCACAGGCTATACATGTAGTTTTATGGTTTATGAGGGCAAAGATAGTCACGTAGAGCCGACAAACTGCCCTGACTACATAGGAAGCGCTGGCAAGATAGTGTGGGACTTGGTGTCACCCTTATTCGGAAAGGGGTACCATTTATATGTGGACAATTATTACACGAGCGTGCCACTTTTTAGTCACTTGTTTGATCAGCAGATTGGAGCATGTGGCACCATGCGACCTAATCGCCGGGGCTTTCCCCAGCGGCTTGTAGATTCCCCTCTTAGGCTGGGGGAGAGAGCCTGCTTGCAGTGTAATAATTTGCTCGCTATGAAGTGGAGGGATAAGAAGAATGTTTTTGTTCTCACCTCCCTTCATGCAGACACGACGGTCCAAATTACTACGGCGACTGGTGTTGCGGAGAAACCCCTCTGTGTCCACGAATATAACCAAAATATGGGAGGGGTGGACCTCAACGACCAGTTGTTGGCGCTGTACCTAGTTGCCCGTAAGGCCAGACGCTGGTACAAAAAAGTGTCTGTTTATTTATTTCAATTGGCTTTGCTGAACGCTCATGTGCTGTACAGAGCTTCAGGACGGACTGGATCCTTCCTTACATTCCAGGAAGAGATCGTCAGAGCCCTTCTGTTTCCAGACGGTGCTCCACCTCACCTTCCCCAACCAAATGCAGTAAGCCGGCTGCATGAGAGGCATTTTCAATATGTCCTCCTGAGTACCCCTACCCAACGAGCCCCCCAAAGAAAATATGTTGTGTCTGCAGAAAGCGCGGATTTAGGCGTGACACCCGGTATTATTGTCCCTCCTGTCCTGGCAATCCTGGTCTTTGCATTGGTGAATGTTTTGAGCGCTACCATACACTAGTTGAGTTTTAGCGTAGGGTACAGCATTGCACAGACTAGGACACACTATCACAGGGTCTCCCAAGATGCCATCGCATTTTGTGAGACCCAAACCTGGAACGTTACAGTTTTAAAAGTTACAGTTATAAAAAAAAAAAAAAAAAAATAATACACAAAAAAAATATAAAATAAAAAAACCAAAAATAGTTGTCGTTTTATTGTTCTCTCTCTCTCTATTTTCTCTCTATTGTTCTGCTCTTTTTTACTGTATTCTATTCTGCAATGTTTTATTGTTGTTATGTTTTATGATGTTTGCTTTTCAGGTATGTAATTTTTTTATAGTTTACTGTGTTTTAACCATTTTTTTGTTTTCAGGTACGCCATTCAGCTGCAGCGCAGATTTATTTATCTTGACAGCAACAGCGTTTGCTCCCACGATACATAAAGCCGTGACTCCAGCGCGGTCGGAGGTGATTTCACCACCACAGTTACATACTTCAGCATATATGCCGAAGCGTGGAGGCAGCAGTGGGTGGAGGAGCGATTTGCTCCTGCCTTTTGCGGGAGGATGCCCCCATGCTTCGGCATATATAAACAGTGCATGTATGCCCATCATTAGAAGGGAGTGGATGAAGGGAGGTATTCTAATGGTGGGCATACCCACCTATCAATATATCTTTTTTTCGTTCAGCCCACAGGCTGCATGAAAAAAAAGTTTACAATATATGCCCAACAAGGACAAGCAATGTACTGGTATGTTGCTGGACTTTGAGTGGTTATACCAGAATGATGCCTGCAGGTTTAGGGATCATCTTGGTATCATTCTTTTCAGCCAGCGGTCGGCTTTCATGTAAAAGCAATCCTAGCGGCTAATTAGACTCTAGACTGCTTTTACAAGCAGTGGGAGAGAATGCCCCCCCCCCCACCATCTTCCATGTTTTTCTCTGGCTCTCCTGTCCCAACAGGGAACCTGAAAATGCAGCCGGTGATTCAGCCAGCTGACCATAGAGCTGATCAGAGACCAGAATGGCTCCAAACATCTCTATGGCCTAAGAAATCGGAAGCTACGAGCATTTCATGATTTAGATTTCGCCGGATGTAAACAGCGCCATTGGGAAATTGGGAAAGCATTTTATCACACCGATCTTGGTGTGGTCAGATGCTTTGAGGGCAGAGGAGAGATCTAGGGTCCAATTTTTAAAAAAAAAAGAGTACCCTTCACTAACTATTGCTATCATAGGGGATATTTACATTCCCTGAGATAACAATAAAAATGATTAAAAAATATAAAAATGAAAGGAACAGTTTAAAAATAAGATAAAAAAATCAAAAAAATAATAAAGAAAAAAAAAAAAAATAAACAAGCGTCGGTCTGGGTCAAATGTAAACAGCAATTGCACCATGCATGTGAGGTATCACCGCGAAGGACAGATCGAGGGCAGTAATTTTAGCAGTAGACCTCCTCTGTAAATCTAAAGTGGTAACCTGTAAAGGCTTTTAAAAATGTATTTAGTTTGTCGCCACTGCACGTTTGTGCGCAATTTTAAAGCATGTCATGTTTGGTATCCATGTACTCGGCCTAAGATCATCTTTTTTATTTCATCAAACATTTGGGCAATATAGTGTGTTTTAGTGCATTAAAATTTAAAAAAGTGTGTTTTTTCCCAAAAAAATGCGTTTGAAAAATCGCTGCGCAATTACTGTGTGAAAAAAAAAAAATGAAACACCCACCATTTTAATCTGTAGGGCATTTGCTTTAAAAAAATATATAATGTTTGGGGGTTGAAAGTAATTTTCTTGCAAAAAAAAAAATTTTTTTCATGTAAACAAAAAGTGTCAGAAAGGGCTTCAAGTGGTTAGAAGAGTGGGTGATGTGTGACATAAGCTTCTAAATGTTGTGCATAAAATGCCAGGACAGTTCAAAACCCCCCCAAATGACCCCATTTTGGAAAGTAGACACCCCAAGCTATTTGCTGAGAGGCATGTCGAGTCCATGGAATATTTTATATTGTGACACAAGTTGCGGGAAAAAGACAATTTTTTTTTTTTTTTTATGCACAAAGTTGTCACTAAATGATATATTGCTCAAACATGCCATGGGAATATGTGAAATTACACCCCAAAATAAATTATGTTGCTTCTCCCGAGTACGGGGATACCGCATGTGTGAGACTTTTTGGGAGCCTAGCCGCGTACGGGACCCCGAAAACCAAGCACCGCCTTCAGGCTTTCTAAGGGCGTAAATTTTTGATTTCACTCTTCACTGCCTATCACAGTTTCGGAGGCCATGGAATGCCCAGATGGCACAACCCCCCCCCCCCCAAATGACCCCATTTTGGAAAATAGACACCCCAAGCTATTTGCTGAGAGGTATAGTGAGTATTTTGCAGACCTCACTTTTTGTCACAAACTTTTGAAAAAAGAAAAAAAAAAAAAATTTTTCTTGTCTTTCTTCATTTTCAAAAACAAATGAGAGCTGCAAAATACTCACCATGCCTCTCAGCAAATAGCTTGGGGTGTCTACTTTCCAAAATTGGGTCATTTTGGGGGGTTTTGTGCTATCTTGGCATTTTATGGCCTTCGAAACTGTGATAGGTAGTGAGGAGTGAAATCAAAAATTTACGCCCTTAGAAATCCTGAAGGCGGTGATTGGATTTCGGGGCCCCGTATGAAGCTAGGCTCCCAAAAAGTCCCACACATGTGGTATCCCTGTACTCAGGAGAAGCAGCAGAATATATTTTGGGGTGTAATTCCACATATGCCCATGGCATGTTTGAGCAATATATCATTTAGTGACAACTATGTGCAAAAAAAAAAAAAAATTGTCACTTTCCCGCAACTTGTGTCAAAATATAAAATATTCCATGGACTCAACATGCCTCTCAACAAATAGCTTGGGGTGTCTACTTTCCAAAATGGGGTCATTTAGGGGGGGGGGGGGGGGTTGTGCCATCTGGGCATTTTATGGCCTTCAAAACTGTGATAGGTAGTGAGGAGTGAAATCACAACTTTACGCCCTTAGAAATCCTGAAGGCGGTGCTTGGTTTTCAGGGCCCCGTATGCGGCTAGGCTCCCAAAAAGTCCCACACATGTGGTATCCCCATACTCAGGAGAAGCAGCTAAATGTATTTTGGGGTGCAATTCCACATATGCCCATGGCCTGTGTGAGCAATATATCATTTAGTGACAACTTTTTGTAAATATATTTTTTTTTTTGTCATTATTCAATCACTTGGGACAAAAAAAATAAATATTCAATGGGTTCAACATGCCTCTCAGCAATTTCCTTGGGGTGTCTACTTTCCAAAATGGGGTCATTTGGGGGGGGGGGGTTGTACTGCCCTGCCATTTTAGCACCTCAAGAAATGACATAGGCAGTTATAAACTAAAAGCTGTGTAAATTCCTAGTTTGTAGACGCTATAACTTTTGCGCAAACCATAAATTGAGTTTATTGGATTTTTTTTATAACAAACAGTAGAAAATATCATTTTTTTTTCAAAATTTTCGGTCTTTTTCCTTTTATAGCGCAAAAAATAAAAAATGGCAGAGGTGATCAAATACCATCAAAAGAAAGCTCTATTTGTGGGAAGAAAAGGACGCAAATTTCGTTTGGGTACAGCATTGCATGACCGCGCAATTAGCAGTTAAAGCGACGCAGTGCCAAATTGGAAAAAGTCCTCTGGTCCTTAGGCAGCATAATGGTCCGGTCCTTAAGTGGTTAAAAGCCAACTAAACACCATATGAAACTAATGGTCACTAAAAATGGGGAAAAAAAACAATATTCACACGGTGGAAGAGGGCCTCCAGTTACTCCAGCCTTGGGGAATCATTCCTGATTCTGCAATCCAAACGCAAGCTAAACAGGGCAAAAACAACCCTTCTTCATCCAGGCATTCCCATACCAACAACAAATCTAATACTCCAATTGTTAATTGTTAATTTTCAAATTTTCTCATCCTTCTGATTACTATTCCAGAGAACACACAAAGGACTTCTGAACAAGCTTTATCTCATCTTCTTCTTCCCAAGTATCAACCATCATCTGTATAAAGATTTGGACCTCAAGGTATCTAACTTCGTCCAACTGCAAGTAAACCAGATACACTTCACACCCGCCCTTCCCACATCAGCCAAAATGCAAAAATCCATGTCACTCAACACTAAAGGATTAAATCATCCAGCTAAAAGAGCCTCACTATGGCGCACAGCCCACGAGTCTCACTGCGACGTGATGTGTGTACAAGAGACACACTTCAAGATAAATGAGGAACCCCCGCTGCTCCAACAAGAACTTTCCCCACATATTTAAAGCCTCAGGCCCACACAAGAAAAATGGTGTACTAATAGCGGTCAAAAATACTACATCCTCCACGACAGTCTTATAGACTAGACTAGAGATACCTAGCTCTAGATTGCACACTGGACAACACCAGATGCACTATAGTAAACGTTTACGCCCCCAACACCTAGCAAATCAAATTCCTGACAAAGCTCATGAAAAAAATTATACAAGTTCAGACAAGGTCATCTTATAATCTGCGGGGACTTTAATTTGGTACCAGACAACCTACTAGACACCTCCTCCCAAACAAATAGATACCCGTCACCAATGGGAACAATGATCTATATGATGTATGGAAATGCCATCACACCACCGAACATGATTACACGTTTTTCTCCCATTGGCTCATACTCCCGAATTGACTACTTCCTGGTAGACATGTGGCTATTGCCCAACATCACCAAATCAATCATCTCTACAATAACCTGGTCAGACCATGCACCCACCACTATCAATATTGACACCCTACCAAAGACCACTACCACAAGACTATGGAGAGCCAACACTTCCATCCTACAATCTCCCACTTATGCTACTTACCGTATATACTCAAGTATAGGCCGACCCGAATATAAGCCGAGGCACCTAATTTTACCCCAAAAAACTGGAAAAAACGTACTGACTTGAGTATAAGCCTAAGGTGGGAAATGCAGCAGCTACCGGTAAATTTAAAAAATAAAAATAGATACCAATAATGTTTTTGAATATTTATTTCAAAGAAAAACAGTAAACTAGCTCTGTAAGTGGAAAAGAGGGTCAATAAAAAGAATATTGTATGAACAATAACTTTAAAAAGTACAAAAACCTTAGCTCAATCAACCTTCAACATGGATTCCTCCTCATCATCTGTATGTCCAAATAGAGCTTCAGCTGGTGTGAGGTTATCAGCATAGACATTGTCATCATCACTGAGTTCGCAGTCATCACCATCACTGCTGTCGTTCTCATACAAAGCAAGGTCTTCACTGCCATCCATAGCATTACTAATGCCACATTTCTTGAAGGCGCGTTGCACCATGTCCTCTGGAATCTCTTCCCATGCATCACGAACCCACTTTGCTATCAATTCTATGTCAGGCTTCATCAGATTTCCACCTTTTGTCAGTCGGGCTTCACCAGATGACATCCATTCATGCCACATGTTTCGCACACGGTCTTCGAAAGGTTTATTCAAACACACATCTAGGGGCTGCAATACAGATGTAAGCCCACCTGGAATAACGGCCAAAGTAACTTGAGAAGACTTTGCCAATTTTTTTATGTCATCAGATGTGTGGGCTCTGAACATATCCCCAAACTAGCAATGATGGGTTTTTCTTTAAGGCTGCTCCTGGTCGTCCGTTCCAAATTTCTTCCAGCCATTTTTTGTTCCGTCTTCATCCATCCAGCCTTTAATATATGCGGGCACTTTAATTCGTGGTGGGAATTTGACCTTTTTAGGCAAGGTCTTTCTTTTAAAAATAATGACAGGCCACAGCTTAGTTCCATTAGCCAAACATGACAGAGCGACTGTGAAATGTTTTTTTTACTTTCCTGTGGTTCTAAGAAAAATAGTTTTGTCTCCCAAACTTGCCACAGTTCTGTTGCTTGGAAGATCAAAGGTCATAGGTGTTTCATCCATATTTCCAATATCTGCCAGGTCATAGTTATGGATCCTTCTTTGTTTTATGATGAATTAATGGAATTACATCACTTTTTCATCAAGGACTTTTGGCAACTTCTGTGAAATCTTTGTTGTTTGCTGCAAACATAGGGCAAACCTATTCATGAAGCGGGTACACCATCCTGCTGATGCAACAACATTTTCAATGCCTGGTGCTTTTAACCACATGCCGACCGGGCCATAGCCGAAAGATGGCTACAGCATGGTCGGCTTATTCTGGGTGGGCATCCATGGACGTCCTCACAGAATCGCACACCTGGGAACATTCGTGACCACCGGGTCTCACGGATCGCGGTAAATGGCTGCTGATAGCGGCTGTTTACCACATGATCGCTCCATCAAATGACGGAGCATCACTTGTAAACAAACCAGCATCATGACGCTGGTTCCTCCCTCCCCTCTCTGTACCGATAGGTACAGTGTGAGAGGAGAGGGGGAGAGAGGGAGAGATCGTTTGCAGCCCTGTAGGCACTACAGATTCAGCCCACAGCGCTGCTCAGTGCTAATACTCTGCAATAAATTTTAACAGAAACAAAGAATTTTTTTTTTTTTTTTTTTTTTACCAAATTTTCAGTCTTTTTTGATTTATAGTGCAAAAAATAAAAAGCCCAGCGGTGATTAAATACCACCAGAAGAAAACTCTATTTGTATGAAAAAAGGACAAACATTTCAAATGGGTACAGTGTTGCATGACTGAGTAATTGTCATTCAAAGTGGGAGAGCACCGAAAGCTGAAAATTGGTCTGGTTAGGAAGTGGGTTTAAGTGCCCAGTGGTCAAGTGGTTAATTTGTCATCTTTAGCCATTTGAAGGGCACGTAAGCGAATTCCCATGCGTGTTACGCAGTAACCATTTTGACGACACTCCATAACCCATTTATGCAATTATAGTAAATATAGTGAAGCCATGCTCATTTAGAGTGCCCAGTTATTTGCAAGGGAAAATAAATAGAAAGATCACACTTTCATGTTATTCGCTAGGTGAGTATTCACATTACTGGGTGAACAGCACATCTTTAGTAAGTCAAGCTATCTCTGCCTGTTGTGTGGCTCTAAATGTTCCTCCTGGGCAGCATCTACACAGAATCCAGTGGATGCTGCAATGGTGGACAAGTTCTGTGTGCATTGCATGTTTTGGGGATTGAAAAAAAGTGATCCTCTGCTTTGACATCCTATATTGGCCTCTTGCTGTGCCCTTTATGCAGTAGGGAAGAGATCTGCTGGCATAAGTTAGGTGGTGGGGAGCATTCAGGAGCATGGTGCAAAGCTTTATTCTATTTTCTTACCAGGAATGGTATGTGATGCAAGATCGATGTCCCGCTGTGTGCAGATAGCCATGCAGCCGCGGTAGCGATGTCCCGCCTCCTATGACACACGGCACAGTGATTCCTAGCACTGGATCACTGTGCCGTCTGTCACAAGAGGAGGCGGGACATCATTATGCGGTTGGCTGTGCGGTGATCTGACACAGCATGGGAGGGAGGGGAAACTTACAGGGGCGCTAGGCCGATTCACGAGAGTCACCCAGCGGCACGGCCCCACCCCTTTTTCTCCTCCATTTTAGGCATTTTTGTCACTCACTCGAGTATAAGCCGAGGCAGGTTTTTTTTTTCAGCCAAAAAAAAAAAAAATGGGCCGAAAAGCTTGGCTTATACTCGAGTATATACGGTACCGGCGCGAGCAACTGGAAGAATTCTTCACCATCAACAATGGATCCATCTCAGAAAGTACTACCTTATGGAATGTCCACAAGACATTCATCAGGGGAATCCTTATACAAATAGGTGCTAGGAAGAAGAGGAAAAGGAGGCAATGTCTAAACTCCCTCACTTAATCTATTAAAGAATTAGAAAAGACTAACCAATCTAAACCAGACCCCGACATCAAAACAAAGCTTCTGCTTCTTAGACAGGAACTAAGAACATTCCTACTAGAAACTTTTGAAACCCCCCCCCCCTCAAAAAATTAAGGCCAAACACTACAATATGTGCAATAAAGCAGGGAAGGTCATGGCCATAAAAATTAAAGACTATCACAACAAAACAAAGATTTCACACTTCTTCCATCCCTCCACCAATACCAAACTCATTGACCCCCAAGCCATAGCTGATGCTTCAGTCATTACTACAATACATTGTATAACCTCAAGGATGACACCACGATCCCCCAACCATTTACTGACGAAATAAGCTCATTCCTGCGGGAAATTACCTATGCTCTCTCCAGAACAGCTCTCCATGCTCAATGCCCCTTTTACAACCCAAGAACTGTCAGACATAATCTCAAAATTACCTTCTAAGTCACCAGGTCCAGATGAACTCACTGGAGAATATATTATAAACAATTCAAGACAACTTTAGCACCCTTCCTGACCCAAGTATGCAACAACGCTGCCTCCTCTTCCTCTCTCCCTCCTGAAAGGTTTAAAGCTCTTATAACCCTACCGAAGCCAGGGAAAGAACCTACCTCACCCCAAAACTTCAGACCAATCTCCCTACTTAACATTGACCCAAAGATCTATGCCAAGTTGCTGGCTACTAGATTAACTGTTACACCCGGACCAATCCGGTTTTACGGCAGGTCGTCAAACATTTGATGCCACACGCAGGCTCATTAACATTATACATAATGCAGAAAACACCGAACGCCTTCTCTGCTTTTATCTTCAGACGCAGAGAAGGCGTTCGACAGAGTCCATTGGACTTACCTCCAGAATACACTTTGCAAATTTGGGTTCCAAGGTCATATCCTATCAGCCATCATGGCCCTCTATTCATCTCCATCAGTACAAGTCTATTAAGCAGAAATGCTATCCATTCCAAACCATTCCTCATATCTAACGGAACCCATCAGGGGTGCCCCCTATCACCTCTCATATTTAATTCAATAATGGAACCTTTTGCCGAGCATATCAGATCACAACCACACATTTCTGGCTTCCAGATTGGCCCCATAGAACACAAAATTAATTTATTCGCCGATGATGTGATACTTATGATGACCAACCCCACCGTATCCGTCTTCGGAACAATCAGTTCTACACAGATTTAGTAATATTTATTACAAAGTGAACGTTAACAAATCTTACATATTAGATCTCGGAATGGATGGTGTCACCAGCAACATACTTTGTAATATGTATACCTACTCATGGGCTGACACAGGCATTTCCTATTTGGCAATCACGCTCACTAAATCTGTAAAGCAACTTTTCAAACACACGCTCTCCCATGACTTGACCAAACTTTCCAAATTTGAATTTACCTGATTCGGAAGGATAGCAGCATTCAAGATGATGCTACTACCCAAAATCTTATATCCATTTCGTACACTCCCCATACCATTACCCTTCTCCTACCTCAGCTACCTTCAGTCCACCATTCATCAATTCATCGGGCAGGGGAAAAAAGCCAGAAGTGGTCACAATAAACTCAAACACAGACTAGTCGGTGGTTCAGGCTATACAGACATAAAAGATTACTACATCGCCACACTACTGACACAAATGAAAGAATGGCTGTCCACACATACCACAACTTTATGGGGAAACATAGAATCTACCATGATTCCAGGAGGAAATCTTAAACTTTGGCTGTTCAGCATAGCTGTGAATCCTCCCACTTACAAACTTTCTTGCCCCAACCTTCCAGGCCTCTGTTAATGCTTGGAAATCACTACGCCTCTCTAAATAGTCCCACCTTGCCAACAAAGCACTCCCAATCCCCCTTGAAACACTGCATCTGCTAACCCCAGATCTAATAATACCCTAGATGGTTAACAGACCAAACAACCCTTACTTCAGACCTCCGCGATAAAATAGCTCATAAGTCATTTGCACAAATCCAAAAACTATACCATGCACCATCCAAAGATTTATTGATATACCACAGAATTCACCAGTGTACCTCCCCCTACTCTCACCTAAAAGGAGCAATACCTACAGACCTGTGGAACTACTACTTCTCCAATAGTCAGAACTGCAAAGGCATTTCCTTAATCTATTCAATATTACATGAAAAAATATTTACTAAATCAATGCCCTTCAGGCGATGGGAGGAAGACCTACAACAACACTTTACTGAACAACAATGGCAATCAGCCCTGCGCTCGATTTACAAATCCACAAACTGCGTGTCACTTTGGGAATTAACCCAGAAACTAACTCTGAGGTGGTCCTTAAAGAGGAGTTCCCACTAAAAAAAAAAGAAATTAAAGTCAGCAGCTACAAATACTACAGCTGCTGACTTTTAATAAATCGGACACTTACCTGTCCCAGGGTCCAGCGATGCTGGGGGGGGAGAAATCGGAAGCCCCGCTCGTCTCCCCCTCCGTTCGGTGGGGCCGGCATTGCAACTGTAGGCGCTCGGCTGTGGCTTCACAGCCAGGCACCCACTGCGCATGTGCAAGTGGTGCCGCGCACCGTGATTGGCCGCGCAATCATATGGGACCTGCCACGTGTCCCATATGATTGACAAGAGGGAGGGGGCAGAGCTGAGCCCTTCCTGCGCCGAGGGGAAGTGATGTCACCAGCCCAGGCACTGAGGGAGGCAGATTACGAGGGACCCCCTAGCAACAGGCATTTAGAAACTCGCAAAATTCCATCTAAACCCCACTCTCACTTGTTGGAGACAATGTGGCCAAACGGGAACCCTATGTCACATATTTTGGTCATGCCCACGCCTGAATGAGCTCTGGTCAGACATATCTAACATACTATCTGAAATTACACAAACACAATGTAGACTCACCCCACTACTAGCCATCTTAAACATTAACATTGATTCCATTTTACCATACTTTAGGACAACTACCTATATACTGTATATACTCGAGTATAAGCCGAGTTTTTGTGCTGAAAAAGCCCCCCTTGGCTTATACTTGTGTCTCCCTGCCTCACTGTGCCCATCTGCAGCCTTATGCACTCGATCTCCCGACGCTGTGACATGCAGTGTCACAAAGCCCCACCTTCTCCTCATCCATGATAGGCGGAACGCTGACTCACTGCTGGGAAACTGAATCAGTGTTCCGTCACGGACAAGGACGAGGAGGAGGCGGGGCTTTGTTACACTGGACGGCCGCCGACTAGACTATATGTCACAGCGCCAGTGTTCTGGAGATCAGGTACACGAGGCTGCAGATGGACACAGTGAGGCATGCAGATGGCACAGCGGGGCATGCAGATAGCACAGCGGGGCATGCAGATAGCACAGCGGGGCATGCAGTTGAGCACAGCGGGGCATGCAGTTGAGCACAGTGGGGCATGCAGTTGAGCACAGTGGGGCATGCAGTTGAGCACAGTGGGGCATGCAGTTGAGCACAGCGAGGCTGCAAATGGGCACAGTGAGGCTACAAATGGGCATTGTTGACCCTCTTTTCCACTTACAGCAGCTGCTGCATTTCTCACCCTAGGCTTATACTCGCATCGATAAGTTTTCCCAGTTTTTTGTGGTAAAATTAAGTGCCTCGGCTTATACTTAAGTATATACGGTACTACTAGCAACAAGACTACTGATCGCTAGACACTGGAAGACTGACAAGGTCCGAACAATGCTATATGTGATAACTCTGGTGCAGACTCATTACACCTATGAGCGTTTAATGGCGAATGAGTCACTTACACGCTCTAAAATCTTAAACAATGGCTTCCATGGAACAATTGGTACGAAAGACTCGTCAACCTTTGAATTTAATTAGTATACTTTACCTTTGCGTTTTCCCTTTCCCTGCCTACCTTCCCTCATAAAGCATTTGAGAGGAGTTGTCTCCCTGCCCCTGACACAGTATGCATCCAGATGGGGTGTCTGGGGATGATAGACAAAAAACTCTTAACCCTACACATAGCATTCAGAATTGTTAACACTGTTTACAGCTGTTCATATCACATTATGTCATATATTCCTGCCTAGTGAATCTTTTACTACTGAATCTCAATGTCTGACAAAGTTTATTACCCATTTGATGTTATATGTGAAACTTCAATAAAAACTATTAAAAAAAAAATAAATAAATGGTAAATGGAAAATACACATACTTGGTTGATGAATTCTCTGCTCTGGTCAAAGAGTATGCGCTTCGGACAACCATGTCGGTAGATCACAGATCGCACATAAATGGCGTCCCACGTCTGCTGCGGTCTTTGTCCGAAGTGGAAAAGCCTCCACCCACTTTGAAAAGCAATCGGTGGCCGTCAAAATGTATTGAAATCCATCCTCTGTTTTTGGTAAAGGGCCTGTTAGGGCAATCCCAACAAGCTCTCAAACAGAAGACACCTGTGATAAAAAAAAAACATTTTCTATTTTTAATATACTAATGTAGTAATATCTGTTATGTTATACTGTAATAGTTATTTACCTTAATACATTGTAAGGGCTGCTAAAGGCTTTCCAACCTTCTGGCACTTCTCGCATTCTTCGATCTGTAGGAAAACGTTTGTTAATCTGTGTACCACTTTCATAAATATTGCAAGACACTAAAGTAATTAGTGGGTACCCAGTTCCGAATATCTTTGCTTATTCTGTGCCAGAATAATCTTGAGCAGACTGCCGACTGCGTTTGGTTAATTCCTGCATGGCCTCCAATTGGTGATGAGTGGAATTCTGCACAGATCTTCTTAACTTCTTCCTCCGATTTACTTAATCTTCTTTTTCCAACGAAGATATTGTTTTCTGTAATGAAAGGGAAAAATTCAAAAGCTACATTCATGACAAAGCGATTTTGTAAAACCACTAAAATTTATTGTATTTCTGATACTCGCCCTTTAGGGTAAATTTAGCAGTGGTCTAACTGAAATTATCTCTCTGTGACTTACCTGGATGGGTATTCCCCACAGAAAGGAATCTGAAAATGTCCTCGTACCTCTTCTCCATACCTATAAACATAGAACACCATTCACAGCTAAAATAGTACAATCACGTGAAATTTTAAAGATGTAGCATTTAGTAATCAAGTGTCATGTGGGATCCCAGCGAGCACAGTGTATTACTGAATGCAGCTACATAGCAGCATTCAGTAACAGCTAATAAATGGTTACACAGAGCTTCTACACAGCGGAGTACAGCCACTTTTTAGCTGTTATTGTATGCTGCTATGTAGACAGAGAGACAAGTTAAAATGTGTAAAAAAAAAAAAAATGCTTTTACATTTATTTTTACAAAAACAAACATTTTATGCCGTTAGTATTTCAACTAACACTAAAATGGTAAAAGGATAAATGCCCCACCATACTGTGTAAATTAAAAAAAAAAAAAAAAAAAAACACACACACACCTCACTGCAGGGGCTGCCTTCCCTCCTCTGCTTGTCAATCCTGGCAGCGCTCTATGATGACAGCATCACTTTAGAGAGGAAAGAGCGCTACACAGAAAGATTTTTGACCCTCTGGCCCCCCGGCCCAGTCCGCCCCTGCCTCACTGTTTGAAGTCTGCTATCACTGGACACTACAATGCAACTGATGTAACAGTAAACTCTGTTTATATAGTGCAAAACAGTATTTGCAAGTACCTGACACTGTTTAGATGTTGAATTTTGAAAGCAGCGGCAATACTGCAAATCTGACAGGTTTGCTAATCTGACATAACACCGCTGCTTTTAAAATTCAACATGAAAAGCTCAGTTTAGTGCTAAAAATAAGTGTGAAATGCAAGAGTTGGGTGAGTGTAAAAAGATGTCCGCTGCCACCTTCTGACTGCAGGTTTAGTACGGCCGAATGCGGGGTGTAACAAGATGGCCATCGGTTGAAGAATTTGACATGCAGTGTCCTGACGTCAGAAATGATATGTTGCACATGCGCAGATGATGTGGTGCACATGCACAGCGCATGTGGTTTTTAGCAACAGCTGATTCCACGTCTCAGGAAGTGACGTGGTTCGATATTCTCCCGGTTTGCAATTTGTCAGAACACCTGTGATCTAAAATAATCCTTGACTTATGTGAAATCTCGACCATGTCATTTTCAGTTAGACTACGTCAGAAAACAGCTGTTCCCAAGTCCTCACCACGGATGCGCAGACTATTTCAGGTCCAGAAAAATGATCCCTGTTCAAAAGTCTGCACATCCTCAGTTTTTAAAGGAACACTAAAGGTTCCTTTTTTTTTTTTAAACACGTTATACTTACCTCCTCTGTGCAGTTGGTTTTGCACAGAGTGGCCCGATCCTCCTCTTCTGGGGTCCCTCCGCAGCGCTTCTGGCTCCTCCTCTTCGTGAATGATTCAGTCAAAAGGTTGTATGGCTCAGAAGAGTGGGAAACAAAGTCTTACTTTGGAAGTTTGCAGCCAGGGTGTCCAAGCCGAGGTGTCTTCCCACACACCAATAGACAAATGGTCATCAAGAAAAAGAAGCAGCCATCAACTCCATAACATCAAGCGTATTTATTGTAAAGCCTTCTCAATGAATACAGTCAGTGGCAGACGCGTTTCAGCGATGAGCCTTGTTCACAGCACACCTCCTCTTCTCGAGTGTCCCGTCGGAGAATCGCTCTCCCTCGGGGCACTCATGCGGGCGTGCTCTCGTGTCCTGCTGATGCTTATATTGACACAGACAGCAGGACTCGGCCCTGCCCCCGTGTCATTGGATTAGTTTGTCAGCAGCGGGAGTCAATGGCTGCGCTGCTATCAATCTATGGAATCGGGACACGAGACACCGGCCGGAGCTGGTGTGCTTGTTTCCCTCACGAGAATTACCAGGCTCAGGAAAGTACCTTTTCAGTGTTGTCACATGAAAAGGTATAATAAAATATTTACAAAAATGTGAGGGGGGGGGGACGACTCACTTTTGTGAGATACTGTATATTGGTTGCATATGAGAGGGAACAACTGTAAAAAGAGATGGGTGTGAACAGAAGACTTACATTCATTTTCAGAGACCACAAACTGGAGAATACTGAAGATGTATGAACATTGTAAACTTCTCAAGAGTTGTAGTATAACTGAAGGCAATTTTGTTTTGGATGGAGTGGAGAGGGATTAGAACTAGGGGCCGACTGATTATCGGAGCGGCTGATTATTGTGGGCCGATATTCACACTTTTCAAATCGTTATCGGTCACAAACCTACCGATATTGTTCAGACCTCCTCCCCCTGTCCCTGTGCAGCGCTCACTGCAGTCTCTGCCAATCTCTGTCAGCGGTGCGGTGGGCAGCAGACAGATGATATAATCTCTCACTGCTCCCCTCACATCACCGCTGTTCCGCCCCTACAGCGGGGCTGTAAAGGCTGCTCCTGACAGAGCTGCGGGCGAGCAGATAGTTATGTCATCTCTCAGAGCCCTCCCGGACGTGGAAGTTTATCAGCTTGGACACCACTGGGGAGAGGCTGCCAGAAGTAGTGTAAGCAGTGACACGCCGCAGCTGGGTGGCAGGTGACAGAGGCAAGTGACACGCCACATCTGGGCGGCAGGTGACAGAGGCAGGTGACAGGCCACATCTGGGTGGCAGGCCACATCTGGGTGGCAGGCCACATCTGGGTGGCAGGTGACAGGCCGCATCTGGGTGGCAGGTGACAGAGGCAGGTGACAGAGGCAGGTGACAGGCCGCATCTGGGTGGCAGGTGACAGAGGCAGGTGACAGGCTGCATCTGGGTGGCAGGTGACAGAGGCAGGTGACAGGCCGCATCTGGGTGGCAGGTGACAGGCCGCATCTGGGTGGCAGGTGACAGGCCGCATCTGGGTGGCAGGTGACGGTGACAGGCCGCATCTGGGTGGCAGGTGACAGGCCGCATCTGGGTGGCAGGTGACAGGCCGCATCTGGGTGGCAGGTGACAGGCCGCATCTGGGTGGCAGGTGACAGAGGCAGGTGACAGGCGGCATCTGGGTGGCAGGTGACAGAGGCAGGTGACAGGCGGCATCTGGATGGCAGGTGACAGAGGCAGGTGACAGGCGGCATCTGGATGGCAGGTGACAGAGGCAGGTGACAGGCCGCATCTGGGTAGCAGGTGACAGAGGCAGGTGACAGGCCGCATCTGGGTGGCAGGTGACAGGCCGCATCTGGGTGGCAGGTGACAGGCCGCATCTGGGTGGCAGGTGACAGAGGCAGGTGACAGGCTGCATCTGGGTGGCAGGTGACTGTGAAGTACAGAATATCGGCCTGAAAGGTGGCCAACAAATCATTATCGGCCCTGAAAACACGATATCGGTCGACCCCTAATTAGAACACCTGTGGGTTTTGATTGCTGTCTGTGCCCCTATTGGGGATGTACACCCTTTCTGGTTGTTCCATTACCATTATCATCGAAAGTAAAAGACAACCCAAGGCTGTCCCCAGAACATGAATAAAGAGGAAATCTTCCAATGGTGACACGCAGGGATTCCATCACTTTGGAGGCATTCCCTCTAACTTCCTGTTTAGCTATAGGACAGGAAGTGAAAGGAAATCTCCCCAATGGGCAACAGAGGACAAAAATAAACCTTACATGGTTTATAACTTTACTCGATTCTATCCAAAACAAAGGAAATGCTTTGTCTTTAGTTCTACTTTAAATTATTATGGCTGCCAATGTTTTTTAAAACATGTATATATATATATTAGTACTCCACTATTAAACACTATTCCTAAACTACAGGGACTAGCTTCACGAGTGTATGTAACATGTTAAACACTTGACCAGCAAACAAAGCGTGGCAGCTCACAGAGGACTAACTACATACTGACATCAGAGATCCCAGCTTCCAAGGACACTGTTAGCACAGCAGAGCTCCTATGTACGAGTATCCACATGAAGTCATCCTACTAATAGAAGAGTGGAACTACAAGTACCAGCTCACCCTCCCACAGACCCACCATACCTGATTCCTAGCAGTCACCCCGGTAAGATGTGATAGCCAGGGCCCGATGACACAAGCAGCTCTTAGAATTCCCATTTCTGCCCCTGAAAGTCACGCTGATCTCTGTAGAATAAAACCACTTCCGGGAGTCAGGGAAGCCATTGGAACGCACACTTTACAGGCTTTGTGAAGTGTGCGTTCCAATTCCCGGAAGTCTTGTGTGTGACCTTAGCCACCGGCTTCCCTGACTCCCGGAAGTGGTTTTCGTTTACAGAGATCAGCGTGACTTTCAGGGGCAGAAATGGGAATTCTAAGAGCTGCTTGTGTCATCGGGCCCTGGCTATCACATCTTACCGGGGTGACTGCTAGGAATCAGGTATGGTGGGTCTGTGGGAGGGTGAGCTGGTACTTGTAGTTCCACTCTTCTATTAGTAGGATGACTTCATGTGGATACTCGTACATAGGAGCTCTGCTGTGCTAACAGTGTCCTTGGAAGCTGGGATCTCTGATGTCAGTATGTAGTTAGTCCTCTGTGAGCTGCCACGCTTTGTTTGCTGGTCAAGTGTTTAACATGTTACATACACTCGTGAAGCTAGTCCCTGTAGTTTAGGAATAGTGTTTAATAGTGGAGTACTAATATATATATACATGTTTTAAAAAACATTGGCAGCCATAATAATTTAAAGTAGAACTAAAGACAAAGCATTTCCTTTGTTTTGGATAGAATCGAGTAAAGTTATAAACCATGTAAGGTTTATTTTTGTCCTCTGTTGCCCATTGGGGAGATTTCCTTTCACTTCCTGTCCTATAGCTAAACAGGAAGTTAGAGGGAATGCCTCCAAAGTGATGGAATCCCTGCGTGTCACCATTGGAAGATTTCCCCTTTATTCATGTTCTGGGGACAGCCTTGGGTTGTCTTTTACTTTCGATGATAATGGTAATGGAACAACCAGAAAGGGTGTACATCCCCAATAGGGGCACAGACAGCAATCAAAACCCACAGGTGTTCTAATTAGGGGTCGACCGATATCGTGTTTTCAGGGCCGATACCGATTTATTTATTTTTTGGCTGCCTTTCAGGCCGATTGCCAGTATCAGGTGTTGATATTCTGCATATCAGTCACCTGCCACCAGATGCAGCATGTCACTTGCCACCGTCACCTGCCAACCCAGCTGCGGCGTGTCACTTGCCTCTGTCACCTGCCACCCAGCTGCGGCGTGTCACTGCTTACACTACTTCTGGCAGCCTCTCCCCAGTGGTGTCCAAGCTGATAAACTTCCACGTCCGGGAGGGCTCTGAGAGATGACATAACTATCTGCTCGCCCGCAGCTCTGTCAGGAGCAGCCTTTACAGCCCCGCTGTAGGGGCGGAACAGCGGTGATGTGAGGGGAGCAGTGAGAGATTATATCATCTGTCTGCTGCCCACCGCACCGCTGACAGAGATTGGCAGAGACTGCAGTGAGCGCTGCACAGGGACAGGGGGAGGAGGTCTGAACAATATCGGTAGGTTTGTGACCGATAACGATTTGAAAAGTGTGAATATCGGCCCACAATAATCAGCCGCTCCGATAATCAGTCGGCCCCTAGTTCTAATCCCTCTCCACTCCATCCAAAACAAAATTGCCTTCAGTTATACTACAACTCTTGAGAAGTTTACAATGTTCATACATCTTCAGTATTCTCCAGTTTGTGGTCTCTGAAAATGAATGTAAGTCTTCTGTTCACACCCATCTCTTTGTACAGTTGTTCCCTCTCATATGCAACCAATATACAGTATCTCACAAAAGTGAGCCCCACCCCCTCACATCTTTGTAAATATTTTATTATATCTTTTCATGTGACAACACTGAAAAATATGACACTTTAATACAATGTAAAGTAGTGAGTGTACAGCTTGTATAACAGTGTAAATTTGATGTCCCCTCAAAATAACTCAACACACAGCCATTAATGTCTAAACCGCTAGCAACAAAAGTGAGTACACCCCTAAGTGAAAATGTCCAAAATGGGTCAATATTTTGTGTGGCCACCATTATTTTCCAGCACTGCCTTAACCCCTTTTGGGCATGGAGTTCACCAGAGCTTTACATGTTTTCATTGCGTGCCCCATTTAGGTGGTTTTCTCCCTAACATCCTGCCCTGGAGACACAACAGGAAGTGTGAGGCAAAGTGATTGATAATACCTTGTTAATGGAACCAGGTGTCTTTCTATTGGAAGAGTTCCCCTCACCTCCTGTTCAGGGGACAGCCATAGAATTTTGGATTTCTTTTTGACCTGGTGACAATTATCACCAAGACAAATGGGGAGAACCTCTAAAGTGGGGACACCATAAAAACATGCGTTCCCAACACTATCCAAAAAAAAGAAAAAAAAAGTTTGTGATTTGAGATACACGTTAATGTATTGGCTGAAATAAAATCCTGATTTCTTATTGCGCTTATCTTTTTCAGTTACTTCTGAACATCTGCCGGCATTGCTCCTCTGGCATAATTCCAAATGAACGAATTCGCAACATCGGGATATCTGCCCATATTGATTCTGGCAAAACAACCGTGACTGAGCGAATTCTCTTCTACACTGGCAAAATAGCACAAATGCACGAGGTAAGATATCCCCCCCCCCCCCCCCCCCCGGTTTTAGTATATCGAAAGCATATCTGGAATGGTTAAAGCCCAACTCTGGGCACAGACCACTGCAACCTTATTTTGTCCAGGGGGAAGGAGAAGCAGTTTTACTTACCTGATCCTGTGGTCCCCAATGATACGATGGTGGACTGCCCCCTGGCGTCCCCACATCTATATCCCTGTTCTGGTCTTGAAGATGTCAGGATCCTGGAATGCAGGGATGTAGAAGTTATGGGGACCGATCTAGCTGCAAGGAAGAGCAGAGGATCTCATAAGTATCTCTCCTTTTATTGTTCCCCTAGACAAAAACTAGCAATTAACCCTTGCAGTGTGGGCATGGAGTCTGGCTTTAAAACCACCGTCAGGTTTTTGTTTTTTTCTTTGCCTTCCATGTGCCATTAGAGGAGATTTCCTTTCACTTCCTGTTTTTTTAGGCACAACAGGAAGTGAATAAATCTCTCCAAGTTGCGAACAACCTTTGGTTCTGTTAACCGCTCCGAAATTTACATTTTCCTTTATTCTTGGTCCTAGTGATAGTGGTCACTAGGACAAATTGAACAGGAGAGTTTCCCTAATAGGGATACATACAGAAGCAAAAACCTGACCGGAGTTCTCCTTAACCACTTCACGCATGCAATGAACTGCAGATAGGTGGCCGGTGTAGGCAAAGTGATGTACTCGTGCGCCGCTGCCTAATTCTGGGTTTGGGGTGCGAGGATGTGTGCTCCCGGCTGGCATCTGCTGTGAATGTACATGGTGGGAGCCTGTCAGCAAGTCCCGGCTAATGATTCACGGCTGGGACCTGCTGATTGGCTGTGTATAATCACAGCCCAGATTTCTGTGTTGACAATCAACACAGAGCTCTGTACAGAGAGAACGATCTCTCCTGTTACTCATCCCTGCAAAGCAGGGAAGAGAAACTTAGAGATCTGTTAGTAAAAGCAGCACACTGTACACACATTACACATAGGCACACATTTAACCTCTTCCCAGCCAGTGTCATTAGTACAGTGACGGTGTATAGTATTATCACTGTATTAATTTCATTGGTGATGTCAGTGGCAGTTAGTTCCCCCCCAGCGTCAGTTAGTGTCAGATTGTCTACCACACTATCGCAGTCCCATTTATAAGTTGCTGATCACTGCCATTAGTAGTATTAAACAAAATAAATAAAAATTATAGTATGTATACCAGGGGTGCTCAACCTTCTGAAGAGCATGGGCCACTTAAGTGATTTGGTAATGGTCACAAGCCACAATAAAATCAAATGGTTCAAAATGTCACTTTTTTTTTATTTTGAATGGCATAATGAACATTTTCCTCCTGCAGCTCCTGAATGTTGGCAGGAGGGAGAGGATGAGAAGCTGGCTTTCAGTGGTTGCAGGAGGAAAATAGAGAGGATTGGTTCTTGTATATGTTGCCCCTGCCACCTCTCCTGTCCAAGTATAAAACAGAATGTGACAGGGAGGCCGTAATGGCCTCTTTTGAGCATGGGTTGGGTCACCATTGCGACCTCTGATGCTACACCAGTGGTTGGGGGGGGGGGGGGTGTATTTGGTAAAAACATGTCTCAACTATTTGGTTTTACTACCCCAAAACTGCAAATGAGCCTTTACTGTTTTGAGCCCCCTATAAGGGTGCTTTCACACTGATGCGCTGTGGTTTACCCACACCACAGGTGTAGCGCAGTGCACCTGCGGCTTTCCTGTGGGTTAGCTGCGCTTTGCCAGGCTTCTAATATGTCTTTGGGTATGGTGCACTTTCTGAAAGTGCACCAAAATTCCTGCATTCAGGTGTTTTGTTGTACATTCAGAAACCACACCAAACCCACAGAGTATAATAGAAGCGTGCTTCCCTGGTTTGAGGTCGAGGGCACATCAGAGGGCTCCGAGGGCCACAGGTTGAGCACCCTTGATGTATACCATAGTTTATAGGTACTTTGACTTTCACACAAAACAATCAATATACACTTTATTAAGATTTTCTTTATCGCAGACATGTAGCAGAATACATTTTGGCCAAAATTTATGACAAAAGATGGCAATAAAGAGAAATCTGCTTGCTTCAAATTAGATTTTCTCTTACTGTTGGGGGGACATTAGGATATGCCCTGTCTATAGAAAGCTAGACGTTGGACTATTCACTCTGATCTAGGGCCTCTGGAGATGTTCAAGTAATCATTTCTCTTGCAGGTGAAAGGAAAGGATGGAGTTGGCGCCGTTATGGATTCTATGGAGCTAGAACGCCAGAGAGGTATCACCATTCAGTCTGCTGCCACTTACACCATGTGGAAAAACACCAACATTAACATAATTGATACACCAGGTATGTTCTGTGGCCAAGACCAAAACTCTTTATAATGTGTTATATGGCTTCAAGGGGCATCATTTTTCTTGGCTTTATTGCCCTCCTATTAACAATATAACTGGTATAACCACTATTCAATAAAACAATGCCTAACTAAGGAATGGCTATAGCAACCCGAATGCATTTTTATCTTTGACCAGTTTAATTGCCTACTGTGGGTTTCTGTGCCTATTGCCATGTTTTGTTTTTTTTTTGTTGTTTTGTTTTTTTTTGTTTTTTTTTTTTCTATTTTACCCCCAAGTTGTTGCAAAAATCTGTTTTCATTAAAACCTGTTGTTACTAACTCAATTTTTTTAAACTCCTCCTAACTAAAATATTCTTGGTACAAGTACACAATTATTTTGTTTGGAGCTTTGGTTATAGAATGAAAGCCAGTTGTCATTATTATCTCTTTTTCTTTAATTTCTCATTATAAATTTCAACACCCTAAGGGCTCATTCATATATGCAACTATATTGTTGCCTCACACTGAGTGGTTTGCTTTTCAGAGGGTGTTTGACAGATGGAAAGTCACCTCCTGGCTGCCTGCTTTGACCCACTGTACTGCAGTTATGTGCATTGCACATGGTTGTGTCTCTAACTGTTCGCTTGAAAAAACAAAATACAAATGTTTTATAAATTGGGTTGCAGTTCAGTGAGTAAAATAAGTATTTGATCCCCTACCAACCAGCAATAATTCTGGCTCCAATAGACTGAATACAGTATGTGTTCATGTAGTACACAGATTAGTCCTGTCAATTTAAGAAGGTGCTCCTAACGACAACTCTTTATGTGTATAAAAGAAACCTGTCCACAGAATCTTTCTTCCATTATTCCCAAATGGAAGAAATACAAAGTAACCATCAATCACCCTCGGTCTGGAGCTCCATGCAAGATTTTGCCTTGTGGGGTAAGGATGATCTTGAGAAAAGTGAGGGATCAGCCCAGAACTACATGGGAGGAGCTAGTGAATGATCTCAAGGCAGTTGGGACCTCAGGAACCAAACAAACCATTGGTAACACAATATGCCGCCATGGATTGAAATCCTGCAGCGCCCGCAAGGTCCCCCTCCTCAAGAAGGCACATGTACAGGCACATCTGAAGTTTGCATATGAACATCTAAATGATTCAGAGAAGGATTGGAATAACGTGCTGTGGTCAGATGAGACCAAAATTGAGCTCTTTGGCATTAACTCGACTGGCCGTGTTTGGAGGAAGGAAAATGCTGACTATGACCCTAAGAACACCATGCCTATAGTCAAGCATGGAGGTGGAAAAATTATGCTTTGGGGCTGTTTCTCTGTTAAAGGTACAGGCCGACTTTGTTGCATTAATGGGCCAATGGACGGGGCCATGTATTGTAAAACCTTGGATGAGATTCTTCTTCACTCAGTCGGAACACTGAAGATGGGTCCTGGATGGGTCTTCCAGCAAAACAATGACCCAAAACATACCCCCAAGGCAACAAAGAAGTGGCTCAAGAAGAAGCACATTAACCACTTAAGGACTGAGCCTCTTTCTGAGATTTGTTGTTTACAAGTTAAAATCTCAGAGGCTAGAAAATTACTTGGGCCCCCCCAAACATTATACATTTTTTTTTCTAACACCCTAGAGAATAAAATGGCGGTCGTTGCAATACTTTCTGTCACACCGTATTCGCGCAGCGCTCTTACAAGCGCACTTTTTTTCGAAAAAATAAATTTTTTGAATTAAAAAAAAAAAATATAAGACAACAGTAAAGTTAACCCAATTTTTTTTATATTGTGAAAGATAATGTTACGCCGATTAAATTGATACCCAACATGTCACACTTAAAAATTCCACCCGCTTGTGGAATGGCGACAAACTTTCACCCTTAAAAATCTCCATAGGCAACGTTTAAAAAAAATTCTACAGGTTGCATGTTTTGAGTTAGAGGGGGTCTGGGCTAGAATTATTGCTCTACTGATCACTGCGATACCTCACTTGTGTGGTTTGAACACTGTTTTCCTACTCGCGTATGCGTTCTCTTCTGCACGTGAGCTCGACGGGGCGCATTTTTAAAAGGTTTTTTTTTTTTTTTTTTTTTTTTTACACTGTTCTTTAAAAGAAAAATAAATTTGTGTCACTTTTATTCCTATTACAAGGAATGTAAACATCCCTTGTAATAGAAAAAAGCATGACAGGACCTCTTAAATATGAGATCTGGGGCCAAAAAGACCTCAAATCTCATATTTACACTAAAATGCAATAACAAAAAAAAGTCATTTTCAAAAAAAATAAAATTGGCCCTTTAAAAGCTATGGGCAGAAGTGGCTTTTTGACGTTGCTTCTGCCCTGCAATTGTATGGAGACGGGTGGGGCCATCTTCCCCTCACTCGTCTCCATGCCTAACACGGAAGAGGACCCTATCACCTCCAGTAAGCGGCGGAGGGCACCGAGCCCCTCTCCCGCCCCCGATAAAAGTGATCTTGCGCCGAGTCCGCCACAGAAACCACTATTATTGGAAACTGAACTGCCCACTGAAGAAGAGGATACCGGAGTTATGGCAGCTAGCTGCTGCCATAACAAAGATATCCCTCTTCAAAGAGAGGACGTATATTGGCGTGCGGCGGTCCGGAAGTGGTTAAGGTCATGGAGTGGCCTAGCCAGTCTTCAGACCTTAATCCTATAGAAAATGTATGGAGGGAGCTGAAAGATCGAGTTGCCAAGCAAACAGCCAAGAAACCTTAAGGATTTAGAGAAGTTCAGTAAAGAAAAGTGGACCAAAATCCCTCCTGAGATGTGTGTAAACCTGGTAAGCAACTACAAGAAACATCTTACCTCTGTAAGTATCTACTATCTGGCCAAAGTCTTATTAGATGGCCGAGGAGTGCCGATGATTTGATGATTACATTAATTCATATTATTAAAAACATATACTGTAAATAAAATAATTACACACTTATATTATGATAGCCCCACCTGGGGGCCGTAATACCAGCACATAACTGCACTAGTATTCCACTCAGAACCCCTTAAGCTAAAATCAAATCTCATCAGGGACTGCCCTATATTACCTATGACCAGGAGGCCAAAACTTCCTGCATACTTTAGAGCGGGACGAAGATAGCATTTTCTACCCTGATAACAGCATGTACCCCAAAACTTTGGTGGTGAGCCTGAAATGAAGGTATATGGGCATTTAAATACTCACTAATACACTATATCCCTATCACCCAATAATGGGCATATCCGGAAAGAAGGCAAGGGTATTATTATACTAATGGGAGAGTAAATTAATTCTAATTGTACCACCCACGGGAGGGCCTACTTATCGGAGATACAGCAATTAAGATCGAAGTCTACATTCAATCCATTTGGCTTGAGAGAATGTATCTTATGAATCCACCATGATTTGCGTTTACTCAATGACTTTATTTTATCAGACCCCCCCTCCATTGGCTGTAATATTTCTCAATACCCCAGAAACTGAGTCCCAATGGGCTCTGGTGATGAAATTCCTTAAAGTGTCGTGATGGGTGATGTTTTGTAAAACCCGTCGTAATGTTGTAAATATGTTCTCTTTGCCGATTTTCGTTTTGTCCTTCCAACGTATTGTCGCTAACAGGGACATTGGATGCAATACACCTCCCCTACGGTGTTGCATGTAATGAGGTCTTCGATTGTATATTGCCTATTAGTTACTGTAGAATGGAACTTTTCTTTTTTTTTTTTTTTTTTTTTTTTTTTTAAGGTTACCTATGGTGCTTATGCATCCAGTGCATCCTCCACACCCATAGAATCCTTTATGGTCCAAAAATGTGGGAACACTGGTCTTAGGGGGATCCAATAAGCTTTTCACTAGTCTGTCCCTTGGATTAGGTGCTCTGCGGTATATGAACTGCGGTCCTGATGGTAACACTTTCTGTAATTCTTTATCCTTCAATAGGATGGGCCAATGTTTGCAGATGATACTCTTTGCTTTTTTATTCTGCCTATTGTAATCCAATATAATGGCTCCAGATAGATCCTTACTCTGGTCCTAATGTTATCCTGAATGAGGGGTGCCCTATCTAACACAGCTACTTGTCGGATTTGTTCTTGTATCACCTCTCAGTGGTAACTTTTTGCTATGAACCTATTGTCAATCATATTAGCTTGATATCTAAATGTATCTATATTAGTACAATTTCTTCTTAGGCGGAGCGATTGTCCTCTAGGTATATTATTTAACCATGGTCAGTGGTGGCAACTATTCTTTGGGATATACCCATTCCTGTCCGTAGACTTGAAATGAGTGCTGGCAATAAGTGATTTTTTTCCTCGATTTCTATCTCCAGCTCCAAAAAGTTAATTTTGTTAGGGCTGATACCGCCAAGCATTCTAACTGTTGCAGTAAGTGCTTAGCATCTCTAATGTATGCACTAGTTTTGTTTGACTACGGGTTGCAGGTAGCCACCTACATATTGCCCCATGCGTGCTTATACAGAACCGATCCCATTTACTATGGGTCTTCCCTGGGGCCTCTCCAGACCTTTTTGCATCTTAGGGATAGAATAAATAATAGGGCTTCTACAGGTGGTCGGTACCAGGTACTGAGCCTCCTTATTAAGAATTTTTTTCTTGACTCCCCTTTTGACCAACCTCTCCAATTCTTCCTTAAATTTTGCAGTAGGGTTCCCCATTAGAATGGTATAGGTACTTTCATCCTCCATCCTCCATCCTCCATCCTCCATCGTCCAGTATCCTATTCATTTCATCCTTATAATCCTCTTTGGACATTACCACAATTCCTCCCAGGATCACCCATGAGGGCAGCAGGGCCGAGGCCTTGCGGACGATTATGTGACCCCAGGTACGGATCTGTATTTGTTTGAACTCATCACCTGTATGCACCAGGGCTAGTGCATTCTTAAATGTGAGTGGAATAGTCGCATGTGTTTTTAAATAAATTTCGTTTTACAGTATTAAACTATGCTAGTTCCTTCTTCATCCTTATGTTACCATCACCTATGAGAGACCACACTTGCAGGAGTCCACTGTTGGGAGCTTAAGAGATACTGGATTGAGACCCCAAAGGGGAAGGCGGTACTTAGTGTAATTAGGGGCCACTTTGGGAGATGAGCGCATAGTGTGACTGGTGGAGGGTCCACTGGGTGTCAAGTCACTCATTTACTAGTATTCAGTGCTGGATTGCATGAGGATAGCAATTTATTCACAAAAGATATCACTGAATATATGGACTTTTTCTTGACATATCATGTGTTTATATTTCCTTTGTCCACTAGAGGTCACTGGTTACACACATTGTATTTGTGGTTTTTGTTATACCACTAGGTGCTATATTCAGCACTCGGGGCGTTATTATTAATTTATGATTATATGTTCATATTATTGAAGTAAGTTTATCAAATTTAAAAGAGGTAGCGCTTCACATTTATTTTTTTGCATCATTTAAAATATGCCTATGTTAAAAATTCTAGACTTACAAAATCTGCAGGGGATAAAATAATTATTTTCCCCACTGTATAAATGCAGCTGTTTTGCCCAGCACTCAAAGCACAGATTCACTTTGAGTTGGTCATACACCTAACAACCAGATTGTACAATGTCCTTTATATTTACCAACTACTGAACAATCTAATTTGTTATTAAAGCAGGTGGGCCCTAGCGCTTGTTTATGATTGTAAAGATTCTACAATGGGATTGTACTGTTTATGGCCAGCAGTAGACATATTGATTCAGAAGCAACTTAAGCATGGTACTTCTATAGGATAAGAATATCTATATTTTATGTTTGTAGAATAGTTAAAAACATTTCAGAAATATGTTATTTACATTTGTGCTCAAAGGGTTGCATACCCTGGCAGAAATCTTGAAATTTTGGCATTAATATTGAAAATATGACTGATGATGGCAAAAAAAAAAAAGTATTTTATTTAAGGATAGTGATCATATGAAGCCATTTATTATCACGTAGTTTTGGCTCCTTTTAAAATCATAATGATAAAAGAATTCATCCTATTGGCCCTGATCAAACGTTTACATGCCCTGGAATGTTTGGCCTTGGTACAGACACAGAAGGACACACACACACGTTAAAATGGCAAATAAAGGTTAATTTCCCACATCTGTGGCTTTTTAAATTGCAGTTAGTGTCTGTTTTTAAATAGTCCATGAGTTTGTTAGCTCACGGGGATGAACTGAGCAGGCTAGATACTGAGCCATGAGGAGCAAAGAAGAACTTTCAAAAGACCTGCATAATAAGGTAATGGAACTTTATAAAGATGGAAAAGGATACAAAAAGATATCCAAAGCCTTAAATTTGCCAGTCAGTACTGTTCAATCACTTACTAAAGCGGAGATCCACCAAAAAAAGTGGAGGCTCCACTTATCTGCTTCCTCCTCCCCCTCTGGTGTCCACATTTGGCACCTTTGGGGGGGGGGTACCTGTCCCTACTTCCGGGAATGACCCCCTCCTCCTTCCCCGCCATGGACCATTCACAAGGTTCAGCTCGCTTCACGCATGCACAGTAGGGAACCGGCTGTAAAGCCACAGGGCTTCACTGCTGGATTCCTTTACAGGCAATGCCCGCGACAGCAGGAGCAACCGAGAGCTGATGGAAACATTGGCTGGGGTGCCAACATAGCTAGATTCAAGGACAGGTAAGTGCCCTAATATTAAAAGTCAGCAGCTACAGTATTTGTAGCTGCTGACTGTAAATGTTTTCATTGGGGGAGGCTGGACCTCCTCTTTAAGAAGTGGAAAATTCAGGGATCTCTTGATGCCAAGCCAAGATCAGGTTGACCAAGAAAGATTGCAGCCACAACTGGCAGAAGAATTGCTCGGGATACACATAAAAACTCACAGGCAACTTCAGGAGAAATACAGGCTTCTCTGAAAAAAACAAAAACGATGTGGTTGTTTCAAGGAGTCAATACGACGATACCTGAACAAAAATTAGCTGCATGGTTGAGTTGCCAGAAAGAAGCCTTTACTATGCCAGTTCTACAAAAAAGCCTGATTACGATATGCCCAGCAACACCTTGACTCGCCTCACAGCTTCTGGTAAACTGTAATCTGAAGTGATAGAGCTTTATGGTCACAATTATAATCGCTATGTTTGGAGAGGGGTCAACAGCGACAAGAATACCATCCCCAGTGTTAACCACTTCCATACCGGGCCTATTCTGGCACTCCTCTCCTACATGTAAAAATCATATTTTTTTTGCTAGAAAATTACTCAGAACCCCCAAACATTACATATTATTATTTTATTTTTTTTAGCAGACACCCTAGGGAATAAATTGGCGGTCATTGCAACTTTTTATCTCGCACGGTATTTGCGCAACAATTTTTCAAACGTGTTTTTTTTAAAGGAAAAACTTTCATGATTTAAAAAATAACCAAAACAGTAAAGTTAGCCCAATTTTTTTATATAATGTGAAAGATGATGTTACGCCGAGTAAATAGATACCCAACATGTCATGCTTTAAAATTGCACACACTCATGAAATGACGCCAAACTTCAGTACTTAAAAATCTCCATAGGCGACACTTTAAAAATTTTTTACAGGTTACATGTTTAGAGTTACAGAGGAGGTCTAGTGCTAGAATTGTTGCTCATGTTCTAACGCACGCGGCGAAACCTCACATGTGTGGTTTGAACGGCATTTACACATGTGGGCAGGACTAACGTGTGAGTTTGCTTCTGAGCGCGAGCTACCGAGGATGGGGGCGTTTAACATTTTTTTAATTTTTTTTTAAATTTAATTTTTTTTTTTTTTCCTGTGTAAACATCGCTTGTAATAGGAATAATTTGTGACAGGTCCTTTTTATGGAGAGATGCGGGGTCAAAAAGACCCCACATCTCTCCTCCAGGCTAGAAAGCACGAGATCGGAAAAAAAAAAACACGATCTCATGCTTACCAGCTGATCACAGCTTTGTTTATATCCAGGGCCTGGACATGACGTCATAGCATCGCGCCCGGGCCTCCGACAGTCATAGAGATGAAGTGAAATCGCTATGATCGTCATCCAGCGACAACCGATTCTTTCTCCGGGTCCCCGATGGCACGGGATAGCACGGAGAAGCACCGGATGGTCCCCTCCCGTTGCCTGTAAGAACGATCAAGCGGCAGAACTTCCGCTATGATCGTTCTTATGGTGCACAGAATCACCAGCGGAAACAAAGATATCTGAATGATGCCTGTAGCTGCAGGCATCATTCAGATATTCTCACTGAAAGTCCAGGACGTCATATGAGGCTCACTGATGTTTTAGGGGGTGTAAGCTCTAAAGGCACAGGGAATCTTGTGGAAATTGATGGCAGGATTAATGCAGCATTTTATCAGAAAATACTGGCAGACAATTTGCATTCTTCTGCATTAAAGCCAAGCATGGGATGGTCTTGGACTTTCCAGCATGACGATGGTCCTAAACACAAGGCCAAGTTGTCACTCCCAGTGGTTGCAGCAGAAACAGGTGAAGGTTCTGGAGTGGCCATCTCAGTCTTTTGACCTTGATATCATCGAGCCACTCTTGGGAGATCTCAAATGTTTGCATGAGCTGGAGGCATTTTGCCTAGACAAATGGGCAGCTATACCACCTGCAAGAATTTGGGGCATCATAGACAACTATTACAAAAGACTGCTTGCTGTCATTGAAGTTAAAGGGGACAATGGACAGTATTAAAGGTGTTGAAAACCCTCAAGGTTTTTCACCTTAATGTATTCTATGGAGGATTGGGCGGCTCTGTGCAAAACCAAATGCAGAGGAGGTACGTATAACATAACATGTTTATTTAAAAGGAAAAAAAAAAAGAAAAAACCTGAACCTTTTAGCGTTCCTTTAAAAACTGAGGATGTGCAGACTTTTGAACAGGGATCATTTCATTTGTTTACTTGTTGCCATGTTTTGTTTTATGATTGTGCCATTCTGATATGACCTACAGTTGATAAGAAATCCTATAAGAAAACAAAGAAATGTGTTTTGCTTACTCTTGTTTTCTTTATAGCACATACTGTATATTACCAATTCTCTAAGGGTACACAAACTTTTGCACATGTATCTTAAAATGAGGATGTCACGTAATTTTTGGGGGGTTTTTTGTTTTTTTTCATGATTTTTTTTTTTACTTAACTCCATTGTTTTGCTCACAAGTGCAGTAAAATGAATGAATGAAAGAAAGTTGTATCTCGTGACATATTTACTGCTGAGAGTTTTTCAGCAGTTTTTGTTTCTTATCCTTAGTTTGTGTGACATTTTAAGATTTTATTTCTTGGCTGTCAGTAGTTTTTTTTTTATTTATTTATTTTTCACAATTATTCCTTGCTTTCATTTATTACTTGGTGTTGATATGTGACAGTGTTTTTTGCTTATCCTGATTATGTCTTCCAGGCCATGTGGATTTTACAATTGAAGTGGAAAGATCACTGAGGGTATTGGATGGGGCTGTCCTTGTTTTGTGTGCAGTTGGAGGGGTTCAGTGCCAAACTATGACAGTTAACAGACAGATGAAGCGATACAATGTCCCCTTCCTAACTTTCATCAACAAGCTTGACAGGCAAGGCTCCAATCCTGTAAGGGCCCTGCAGCAGCTCAAGTGAGTATCACTGAATGATTTCTATGAATTTTGGAAGAGATCATACAATGTAGAAGTCACAGGACCTTGGCCATTTTTTTTTTTGTTTTGTTTCTACAACAGGTCCAAACTAAACCACAATGCCGCATTTGTCCAGATTCCTATTGGACTTGAGAGTAACTTTAAAGGGGTCATAGACCTTGTTGAAGAAAGAGCTGTATATTTTGATGGAGAATTTGGGTATGTATAGTTTGCAAAGCGTTTTCTCTGTATTATTGTTTGCACTTGTAGAGATAAGGAAGCAATTAGCTTATTTATTATTATAGGGCCATAAGCAGCGATGTGCTGTAAGCCACAACATCAGATATAAACCTTTATTTGCTTAGACTGGCACTGCTATTATTCTGTAATAAATATGCTCTATAACATTCTTACAGGCAGAATGTGCGATATGAAGATATTCCAGCTGAGTTCAGAGCAGAGGTTGCGGATAGGCGACAAGAGCTGATAGAAAGTGTGGCCAATTCGGATGAAATTCTTGGAGAGATGTTTCTAGAAGAGAAAATCCCATCTGCTGCTGACTTAAAGGTGGACCATGGACATAAATATGACTGTTGTCTTCTTCTTTTTTTTTTTTTTCATTTTCTTATATACAAGGAGACTAACATTAACTTTTTTTTTTCCCTCAGTCGGCCATCCGAAGAGCTACACTGAAGAGGGTATTTACACCTGTTCTGCTGGGAAGTGCCCTAAAAAATAAGGGTGTCCAGCCCCTTCTAGATTCTGTATTGGATTATCTTCCAAACCCTGCTGAGGTGTCCAACTATGCCATCCTCAATGAACAGTAAGTCAGCGTTCGATAAGTTATATGTTATGTTTCCTTTGCATTATTAGCAATAAAATGTTGACGTGTAAATTAAGGACAAAGCCAAAGGTGCTGTTCTTTTAGGACATATTTTTAATTTCTAACTCCTAGATGCACATCCCAAATAAACCTTAATCAAAAAGCTTGGGGATTAGGAAGAAAATCTTCATTTCTATGCTAGGTGTCAACAGCATTAAGTCAAAAACGCCATACATGAGTCAACTAGCAGGTTGAATGAAAAAAACTGACACGATTACCCCATCCACACAATTTAGGTGAATGGGGGAATCCTCCCCACTGTGTCATTGTATTCTGACAGCAGAAAGACTCCCCTGCCGTTAAAATTAAACTGATCAGCGCAGCAGTCTATAGCCTGTCATGCTGATCAAGCGGCTTTTTTCCAACAGAGCGGTTGACCAGAAGTAATTCAGCAGATCGACTTCTGTTCAAGCATAGTGGCCATATATGGATCGAAATTAGGCCAGTCCCTGCTGATAAGACTGAATTTCGATCCACTTAGAGCCAGCTTTACAGTGGTGTGCATGAGTGCAGAACATTGTTTTTTTTTTTTTTTTTTATTTCTTAGTTGCTTATGATTGGGATTGAAAATCTGGAAAAAAAACTGCATCAAATTCAAGTGATATGCAAAAATGCAAACAAAGTTTTAACATATTTATTTTATGTACTATTATATTAATTATTACACAAATTTTAGGGAAAAAATGCATGTATGTGTAAGGGCTGGTCTTGTGAGGACTAGCAGGTTATGTTCATGAATGTTGGATAAAGAGTATCTAAATTCTAGAATGAGAGAGTAATACATGGCAACTTACTAACTCATAGGGGTGGTGGTTGCATGGGCTTTCTTGAAGCTAATGGAGCACATTCTGTGCTTTATTAGCTTCAATGTAGGACCAGTAAGGGGTCTAAAGGAGAACCTGTCAAAAAACATTATTACATAGGGGACTGTTTGTCCCACATGTGATATAAAAAGTATAGTGAGAAAATAAAGTTACACAAGCACTTAAACCTGTACATATATGCACATATAAACAAAAAATGGGGGGCACCTGCAAGCAAAATCATGGATTATGCTACAAATCTTACATCTCGTCCTGCACTTGAGAGTGAGAACATACATTCTAAGGCCATTAGTCACAGTTAGCTCTAATCTAAAGACCAGTAGAGATGTTTAAAGTGGCGCCTATGAAGAATTTAGGGTACCCAAGTTTGCTGTCATTTCACAGGCACGTGCAATTTTAAGACTTGACTTGTTGGGTATCAATTGTGATACTTGGGGTTTTCGCTCAAGTAGTAGTGCTTTCCGGTGAGATTAGACGAGCCAGGAAATACTGTATCAGGGCGTGTGGCTCACTTTTATTTAAAGGAGAAGTCAGACAGGGGACCTCCTGTTTCCTGGGTAGAGCCCTCATGCTATGTCTTTGATTAAAAAGGCTGTGTACACCTGCACACACAAGGTTGCTAGTCTTCAGCAAATCTTGGACCAGGGTTAGGGGCTTCTTTCCTCTCAAAATTTTTAAATCCTCTGGACCCCAATCCAGGATTTCAAAAACTGAAAAGCCAATTTTCTTGACTCTGACATGCTGGAGCTCTTCAACCTGCATCCACGGGAACCCTGTGTAATCTTTAATCTCATTAACACAGTGGTAGGGTCTGGCACTATCACACCATTTAGTTGGCACAACCTCATCTTTAAAGTTTTACCAAAAAAATGGGTAATAAATTTTATGTTTCTTAAAATTAGGTTACTGAAACGGTTGTGCTAATATCGATGACATAAAATATTGAAACTACCACTTTTTCAGACTACAGGGTGTCTGCTTTCAGAAAATATGTCATGTTTTGGGTGTTTAAGCTAATTTTAAGGCCTAAAAAGATTTTTAAATGTGTGTAAAAAAAATTGTAAAAAAAAAAAAACCTAAACCAAACGGCTCTTGAAGTGAAAGGGCTAAATGCACATATGTCTGTTGGTAATCTGTGTAAAAATGTAGATAGGCATTTGGGTTTTCTTTGTAACTGAGCTAGATGTTTGCTGTGTAAACAGGTGACAATTGCTCAATGTGTACTTGTCCATTTATCTTAACTCATTTAACAATGGTAAACATGTTTTTCTTTTTAGAGATGAAGAGTGTGCAAAGATATTGATGAGCCCTCTCAGGGATGGCTCTCATCCATTTGTTGGACTTGCATTCAAGCTAGAGGTAGGTGTATTTTTTGATTGGTTGCATTTTAATTGAATTTGTCATATGTAAGAAAAGACTATGGCTTGACCCCTCACTTACAGTTTTCACCTTGAGGGAATCTGTCAGGATAAAAATGAGCACCGCTATATATGACTTATTCTTGAAGGCCTATGTTCCAAAGCTGTCATTCCTATTGTTACGGTACTGCTTGGTGAGTCACTTACCTGGAATAAACGTAACATGTTATTTGTTGGAACCCCCTGATGTGTAACTGGGTCAGTGGCTCCCAAAGTAGTAAAGTAAGGATAAGAATGACAACTCTGGACATGAACCTTCAAAGTCCACTTTAACTGTTCCTACGTTGCTAGCCTGACAGGTTTTGTTGAAGTCAGTTTTGCAGACGTTGGCTGTGTATGATCTAATAATCCAATCAGGAAGTAGCATGTTTCTTCAGTGAAAAATGTGCCTTATTATTTTTCGTCTGGTTTAGGCTGGTCGCTTTGGTCAGCTGACGTACGTCCGCGTGTACCAGGGAATGCTGAAGAAGGGAGACTATATATACAATACAAGAACAGGAAAGAAAGTCCGTGTACAGAGGCTTGTCTGTCTTCATGCTGACGTAATGGAGGTACAGTGCTTTTGATAAGAGTACTGAGAAAATATATTTACCTGATTTGTTTAATACTTGTATAAACTAACAGCCATAGTTTGCGTTTAGTGATATTTACCTCTAACCTATTTGCCAATATGTACAAGATATTATTATTATTATACGAGATTTATATAGCGCCAACAGTTTACGCAGCACTTTACAATGTATAAGGGGGACAACACAATTACAGTACAATACAGAAGGGACAGGAGGGCCCTGCTCGTAGAGCTTACATTCTAAAGGGAGGGGGTGGTGGTACAAAAGGTAATAGCTGCAAAGAATGATTTGATGGGGGTGGCAGTTATGTGGGTGTGGGATAGGCTTCCCTGAATGAATAATATGTGACAACAATAAAAAGCTGACAGAGGTTCTATCATTCCTCTACTTTAATTTATACATTTTCTTTTTTTACTTCAGACTGTGTTGTCATTAGAGAAAGTTCCCTTCACTTCCTGGGGGCAATCCTTCCCCTTTTTTTTTTTTTTTTTTTTTTTTTTTTAACACCAGGAATCTCTTCAACAAAATCTTTGTGGTAAACCCTTATAGGAGTTCGAATTCTTCCCCACTCTATCCAGCTAAGAAAAGGTTTTGGCTATGGATGCACTTTTTACCTGATATTTTTTAGGGACTGAGCTGTTAATAAAGGAAGCTTGCTTTAAAGTATATCTAAAGCCAAAACCTTTTTCTCGAAACGTCTTCCAGGGCAGCATCCGAGAGATAGGCTCCTACTCCCTGAAACAGGAAACACATTAGTCCACCTTTATAAATTTCACAGTCTAACCTGCGTGCCTCAGTTGTTTGTGCTTCCCCTGGACCCACAGGAGCTGCAAAGAAATGTTTTCTTTTTAAATTTAAAGTGTGAATTTAGGTTCACGTTAACATTTCATTAGTATTAAAACATTCAAGTTTTTTTTCCAGTCTGAATATTTACACCCCTTATAATAAACTGTTTCTTGAAATTTTTGTTTTTCAAGGATGTAGATGAGGTATTTGCAGGAGACATATGTGCATTATTTGGGATTGACTGTGCAAGTGGAGACACCTTTACCAGCAAATCCAATGACAACCTATCTATGGTAAGTTGCATACCCATGTACGACTACAGAAACTAAAGTTATTCTTCCTGGAGAAGAGCTAGTAAAGAGGGGGATATGGTTACAATAAACAAAATATCAATCTTGACTACAGTATCAGAAATGAACCACTTAATCTAAGAACTCTGAAGAAGTCATACAGCCCAACATGCAGTTGGATGAGAAACATTTTATTTTTAAACTGTGTAAAGCAGGGTACACACGGGCCAAATGTCGGGAGACAGCTGCCGGTTAAAAAAAACGGCCAAAATCCGGCCCGTGTGTATGTCACTTTGACCGACAGAAGCCTGATTAGCGCTTTTAGCTAATTGCAGAGAGCGCTGATCAGAGTGTTCTGGGGTGGGGGGGGGGAGCAATCCCCATATCAGAACACAATAGCTCAGCGGGGAAGATCGCTGAACTGACCTTGCATGGTTAGTACAGTTGTCAGAGCTCAGTAAAAAAACCCTGCCATTTGTAATTTTTGTGAAACTTTGCTGATGGTCCTCGGTATCCAGAAATTGGTGCAGGATTAGCTTTCCTCCTTAGAGGTGTTCATTGCCAGGACAGTGAAATAATGCAGCACATGTGTTGAAAGGTTAATTTTCCCTTTCTCCTCATTAAAGGGTCAGTTAATCTTTTCACGATAAACGAAAAAGTCAACTAACAACACTCTCCCCACCTCTCCTGTTGCATGTACATTATGTTATGCCCATATTCTGCCTCCCTACCCAGTCCGGTACTTTAAAACATTACTACGCAGTGCCAAAGGCTGTGTAAAATTATGCAAGCAATGGAAAACACTTGTTGGTCATGTGACTGCGTAACTGAGTTACTTTACCTTTTTTATTTGTGAAAACATGAACTAACCCTTCAAAGTCCAATTCCAACTTTAGGAACATATTACATGTTCTACCCATATTTAGAGTTTAATACGTTGCTAAGCAATCCCTATCTCCAGATTTAATTGTATAATAGTCAAAACGGACAGTTTTTAATAATCGGTGTAAAATTCAAGATCTGTATAGTACTCTGACTCGTCTGTTTTCTGTTAGAAATGATAGAACCTCTTCTTGGTTACAGGAGTCCATCCATGTACCAGATCCAGTCATCTCTGTAGCAATGAAACCTGTCAACAAGGTAAGATGCTTACAGCCATCTTGTTTGCTTCGTTGATCATTGTTTGTCTTTAGACTGTTTTTTTTTTTTATGTTGTTAATGCTTTCATTATGACAGACTATAAATATACAAACAGAATTAATATGTTGCCTTTGCTTGCAAACACATGTATATAAATAAAACCTGTTCAGTGACTGTTTGGCCTCTTTCACACGGATGATCCGTATGTCCGTTTTTCATCCATCCGTTTTCGGATGAAAAACGGACATACAGTCATCCCTATGGAGCGTCGGATGTCAGCGGTGACATGTCCGCTGACATCCGACCCCGCTCCGATCCGAAAAGTGTAACGGAGGAAAAACCTACTTTTCCCTCCGTTTTCGGATCGGATCGGATGACGACGGACACTACGGACCGTCATCATCCGATCCCCCCATAGGGGAGAGCGGCGCTCTGACAGGTCCGTCGCTGCACAGCGTGCAGCGATGCACCTGTCATCTTCCTGCTCAGCGGGGATCGGCGGAGCGATCCCCGCTGAGCCAGCGTGTGTTCACGGGGCGGATCATCACTGATCTGCCCCGTGTGAAAGAGGCCTTTCTGACATAATGGGTTTTATTTACTAAAGCTGGAGAGTGCACAATCAGGCTCACTTCTGCATAGAAACCAATCAGCTTCTAACCCCAGCTTGTTCAACTAAGCTTTGATAATAAGACCTGGAAGCTGTCTGGTTTCTATGCAGAAGTGAGCCTGATTTTTCACTCTCCAGCTTTCGTAAATAAACCCCAGTGTGTCCATCATCAAAAACTAACCACCTCTGAGGTCTTGTAAAATTCCAGCTTTACAATGTGTTAGGAAACTTATTTAATTATATGATGTAAGAGAAATGTAGTGTAATACTTTGTAATCTACAAAAGATTAGTCTTGGGACTTGTTCACACCATGAGGTGTGTTTGGGCGCACATGTTTTTTTGTGCATTAACTTCACAGGGTTGCCTTATTTATGTGAAACATGCAAAAAAAAAAAAATGCAGGTACAATTTTTTTAAATCGTGCAACACTAAAACAAATGGTATCGCAGAACCATGCATTTTGGTGGGCACGAGCACTTGATGAGCAGGGATGCCATTGAAACATAACTTCACTCTCAGTCAACATTGACTATTTGTAATCCTTATTCTGCTAGCATTTGTAAATGGATAGGAAGGTATGTCATATTTGCTTGTTTGAAGCGCTGTGGTTTTTTTTTTTTGTTTTTTTTTTTAACATTTCTTCAGTTACTTCCTGGTTTCCAGGCTTAAGCAAATTATGTCATACATGCCAAGAGTCCTCCGTAGGGGAGGAGAGGTTTTCCCAGCTAAGCACACCCTCCTGCCTGTATGTCTGAGCTAGGGACAGATTGATTCCAGGAAGTAAATGCTACATGCATCATCTGCCATAGTCAAGATGGCCACGGCCAGAAATGCTAGGTAGTGTTTTTCAAAGTGATTTTTTTCAACAAAATAAAGCATGGAGAGATGGTTGGATGGGTGGGTTTGTTTTAAATATTAAAAATGAATTAAATGGCATTTTTGGTATGTGGTGGTTAGGTGCAGTCTAGTTCCACTTTAAACATTGCACACAATCCCGCACTGTACCTGGTGTGAACAAGCCCTCAATCTTACTAGACTTGATGGATTTCCACTTCCACCATTGTGATACCCCTTAATTGAGCTATGCCTAGGGGGGGTGTGTGTCCCTGACAGCTTCCCACCAATCGGATGTTTCATAGCAACTCTGAGAACTTTTGCAAAGCCTAGTTCCAGCTTTATACAGAATTGAAATTATTGCATCTCTCATCCCTCAAAAAACTGTTACTAGGTAAAATCTGCTTCTTGCTGAAAGCTTAAAACCACTTTAAAGTGTATCCAAACCTAAGAACAAAATATAATATTTTGCAAATTATCAGCCTTACACGTGGTGAATATATTGGTTTTCTGTCTTGGGTGACCAGGCTACTGACTTTACTGTATCTATGGAGGAGCCGATTTCTTGCTCTAGGACTGGAAGTAGTAAAAGTAAAGAACACTTCCCCCAGTCCCCTCTCCATACTTTAAGGGTTGTGTAGTTCAGAGGTCAGCTTCACAGGGCTGATAAGGCTGTGAAGTGCACAGGACAGTGCACTGGATTTATGGCAGCATCAATGGGTGTTTTTTACACCGATATAACAAAGTGATTTCAGTGGTATGTTTTAGCAGACCAAAGAGGAACAAATACAAATAGTGTACTATTGGGTTTAAAGTGTACAGTATGTAAACCCCAAGAAACTCTATCTATATATATATTTTTATGAAAGGCAATATATGAATTTACACTTAAAGTTTGCAAGATATCAAGTGTGCGAAATTTATCAGTATAAATGACAAGTTTTCTTCTCTAATTTTGTAGCGCATACAGACACAATAGGCAAAATCCGTTTTTTGTATAGCTTAAAATGTCTGTTTTTCTGTGTATGCATTTTTTTTGTAAGAATGGTTAATTTTTTGCTCTAATGATTTTTTTAATTTATTAAATTTATTTTAAACAATTGAGTAAACAAAAATGGAATGTTAATCTTGATTGGTCAGTTATTGTTGACCTTTTATTTACTCCCAGAATGATCTAGATAAGTTCTCCAAAGGTATCGGTCGGTTTACACGAGAAGACCCAACTTTTAGAGTGCACTTTGATAATGAGAGCAAGGAAACCATTGTTTCTGGCATGGGAGAGCTTCACCTGGAGATCTATGCTCAGGTAATCAATGATCTGCTTATATAATCATAATGTTGTATAATACATGATGTAACCCTTAGCAGTTACTTTCTAAAGACCACAATTTACATTTACACTGATTTCTGAAATACCTTAATAATTCTCAATTCAGGAAATCATAATAAAATATCCACCTGAAATGTGATTACACAATTCATGCTTAGTAAACCGGAGGAAAGACCATATTTGTAAGCTCAGTTATGTGAGAGTCGCACTGACTGGTATGTGGAGTGGATTATGCTTGCTGATAGACATTATAATGCAGAAATAGGACCACATGGCTACAGATGACACATTGGAAACCGTTGCACCTAGATAGTGAAGTGAGGATCAGTTTACCAGTGCATGGGTGCAGGCAAGGTTTCTTTAGAAGGGACGTCCTTCATTTCTCTTATATTCACTATGCCTGCGCTTACTTGCAGATCCATGCTTCTCTGCAGGCAGTGATTGAGGAAAGTGCTGACATCATGTGACAGTGCTTGGCAATAGCAATTGGGAGCAGGAGAGTAGGTCAGGTGCTTCTTTATACCCTGAAGTAAATTCTCGCTGGCTGAGGAGGAGGAAGCGGCTCCAAGCAAGTGCAGGTAAAAGAGTATAAGGTGGAAGCCCTTTCTTCAAACACTGTTGCCTTGCTTCAGTGGCTGCGTCTTTATTCTTTTTCTACATTCCTCCCAGGTTTTTCAAAAGCAGTAACGGCTAGGCTTCTCTTAGCAATGTCCTAGAAGTTTTCCAGTCAAGCTTCATGAGGTACATAAATGACCTACACCTATAGCAAGGACATTATTCAGCTTTGGTCAAAACTGTACAGTTTGCTTTTATCTACAGATGTCCCTTTTTATATACATTTGTGTTTTTTTTTTATTAGTAAAGGTGAACTAACCCTTTTAATACAGGGGTCTCAAACTGGTGGCCCTCCAGCTGTTGCTAAACTACATTGCAAGGCTGACAGATACCACCATGACTCCCACAGGCTGAGGCATGATGGGACTTGTAGTTTTGCAACAGCTGGAGGGCCGCCAGTTTGAGACCCCTGCTTTTAATATTATTAAAAAAGTACTATTTAAATCTGCAGCACTGTAATTTTCTGTAAAAGTCAATGTAATTTGGCAACCTGGGGGCGTTCTGTACACTGTTGGTGTACAGATGGCCTTCAAAAATCTAATTTCCTGATTGCGTGGCTCAGATTTTCCCAGAAGTCTGCACTAAGATACCAGTCAGATTTTAGGCACCCTCTGCAAAAATATTTTTTTAAGTCAGATACTCTTATGCCGTGTACACACGAGCGGAATTTCCAACAGAAAGAGTCCGATGGGAGCTTTTCATCTTATATTCCGTGTGTATGCCCCATCGGACTTTTTCTGTCGAAAATTCAGACAGACTTAGATAGAGAACATGTTTTATATTTTTCCGACGAAACAAATTACTATCGGAAAAATGGCTCGTCTGTATGCCGTTCCGACGTACAAAAAACGACGCCTGCTCTAAAGCAAGTACAAGATGGAAGCTACTGGCTATTGAACTTCCATTTTCTAGTCCCGTCATAGGTGTTGTACGTCACCGCGTTCTGGATGGTCGGAATTATGTGTGACCGTGTGTATGCAAAACCTTCGGAGTTTATTCCAACAGCAAAACCAGTCGTGTATACAGGGCATTAGGGTTAATTACTTCTAAAGGGATGCAGACACTGCAACTTTTCTCATCGGAACACTGAAAGTGCATCAGTCAGTGTGAAAAGGACATGACCAAACTAACCTCTATTACTTCAGGATTGAAATCTGCAGCAATGTCTGTCCCCTGCAATGCCCATTGATCACCCAGAGGGGATTGTTACTTTTTCTCAACAACTTAAGTATACTGCAGATTGTTACTAAAAACTTTAGATAAGACTTGGAAAATAATGTAACCAATCTAGGATTCTTGGTCAAATCATCTTTATTTACCTAGTTTGGCATTAGAGCATTTTGTTTTCTTTTTTTTTTTTTTTTTTTTTACACACATGTAAAAATCTTTATTTTTGGCCATAAAATTACCTTAAACCCCCAGAACATATATTTTCTAAAACCAGAGACCCTGTACAATAAAAATGTCACATGATATTTGCATAAATGTTTCAATGTTCAAAACACAAGTTTTCAGGAAAAAATATAATAAAATGAATTTTAGTGCAAACACGCACGATACTCATTTTTTGGTGAAATATAAAAGATAAGGTTGTATCAAGTAAATGCATACCAAACATTTCAAGTCAAAAAATTGTGTGCGCCTGTGATATCACAAACCACTACAGTACCCAAAAATCTTCAGAGTTGACCTTTAAAAGCCTTTACAGCTCATCAGTTTAGCATTAAATGTGAGCTCTTGTGCTAGAATTATTGCTCTCTGACATTCGTGGTGATACCTCGCATGTGGTGCATCGCAGTTTACATACACATTGACACCTGCGTGCGTTTGCAATTGCTGGTGTGTGCAGGCAATAGGGGTTATGAGTAAAGAAGTAGTATTACCAAAGCAATTTTGCCCATACTTCTGTAAGTCAAAGGAGTGCACTTAGTTCTGCACTTCTGTGACCCAGATTCAGCCAACAGCGGACTAAAGTCTGCTGTGGGCTGGCGTCAGAGTTTACCAGGCTCTGCAGGGATCCCAACAATAATGTCGGGATCCACCCAGATGCCTGGATTGGCAGCTGGTTCAGCCTCTGTGTGCTGTTAGGAGCCTGAGCCAGATGCTCCCGCCCCTTTTACAGCCTGGCACTCCAGTGAGCACTGGAGAGGTAGAGCACAGAGAGGTAACTGACAGTCACTGCTCTGTGCTCAGAGCGGATGCGAGAACTGAGCAGTTAGCCGCCTTTGATCACTCAGTTCTCGGTGTAGAGGCAGTAGAAAAGAGATGCAGCATAGATTTGATGCTGCACCTACATAGGTGAGAATGAATATTTATTTTTAATTTTTTTCAAACCCCGCACTACTCCTTTTAAAAAAAAATTTAATACATTTTATTTATTTATTTTATTTCTATCACAACTGGTTAATAAACCCCTGTGTGATAACATCGGGCAGGGAATGAAAACTCTGAAACCGGAAGTGATGAAGTCATTGTTGCTTCCGATTTTCATTTACGGCCAATTCAGACTATATGTGGTGACAGACGTTTTACAGCATGGTAAAACATCTTTTACTGCAGGGACGCACAGAAAATAATTCACACTGCAAAGCAGCCTAGTGCTGTGCTAAAATGCAGACATGCTGCATTTTATCGCAGCGCACCAGCCCGAATTGCACTGCAATGCCCGACATTGCAGGGAATGAAGTGTATGTTTTGCACATGTCAAATAAAGCTTGTACAAAACGAAAAAAAGGGTAGCCGTGTGATGCTCTGAATCACGCACCACACTGTTCCCTAAGGAGCCGGGAATGCAGAGCTTGAATCGCTGTAGCTGCTCTTCGATTTTACGTATTTGTCCTGTGTGAATTCGACCTTAGTACAGAGGAGATCAAGGCTTTGGTGTGCCTCAGGCTACTCCTTAACGTCATCCTGAAGTGACAGGATGTGGTCCCGGGCTCAACTTGTGCTTAATGGTTCACTATATGGACATGCGTCCAAAGAGCCAAACTAGTTATTTTCCTTTTTTTTTTTTTTTTTTTTTTTTTTTTTTTTTTTTTTAGAATTGTTTTGTAATTCTTCCCCTTATTCTTTTACAATTGTGTATTGTTTCCACAGAGGATGGAGAGAGAATATACCTGTCCTTGCACTATGGGCAAACCAAAAGTTGCATTTAGGGAGACTGTCAACAAAAGAGTGCCGTAAGTATAAAATCATTAGGTCATGTCCAGTCTCTGGAGTGTTGTCTTTTTTAGTTGTCTTCTTAATTTCTTTTTGGGAGTCGTTTCTGGTTTTTTATTTTTAATCCTTCTGATGGGTTCCAAGTGACTTCTATTTGCCATGAAATCATTTCCTGTAATTCAGAGGTTTGTCAGTGTATTACATTGTACTAAATATTGAATGCATCAGTAACAGCAGAAGGGGTTCTCTTACACTATAACCGTTATTTTCTTGATCTGAAATGTTTTGTAACTGGGTCATACATTTATATTGCCAGTTATGTTTCCTGGCTAAATCTAAAGGACCATTTTCCAATTTGCCAAACGTTGTTTACTTGGCACGATCCAATAGAAAATGAACAAAAGTGGGTGCCCCAGCCTAGTGCATTATCCCAAAGCATTTATTGAAAATTAAAATCATATGTACTACTTGCAAGCATAGGAAAAAAGATTGCTTAGCGAGCCACTCGTCTGTAGCTTAAGAGTCTTAGACTTGGCAGTCGCCAGACCATGAGGGGACCTCACTGTGATCCCTGCTGTCTAATGTGTTTTCAAAGGAACTTTCAAGAACTAGCCGCAATGACCTGTTACTTGGGCTTTGGCTGTTGATTTGGTCCAGTTATTGAAGCTCAATATGGCTTGCCTTTTGTGACCGACTCCATCAAAATGGCGGGTGCCACTGGACTGGAAGTGGAGGCCCAAAATTCCGGTGGCGCTACAAACACTATTAGAGTGCCACTTTTCTACCACCGCCATTTTTCTTTTTTTTAAATTCACATTTTAGGCCCAAAAATTAGTTAATGTTGAACATGTTCATGAAATGCATATTTTCAGTAAAATAAATACACTAAAGTTAATTTTAGTGCACACAAACACAATATATTGCCCACATTTTTTGTAAGGTACAAAATATGAGGTTGCGTCAAGTAAATGGATACCACACATGCCATGCCCTAAATTTGTTTATTGACAAAAGCCTTTTATAGGTTATCAGTTTAGGGTTCTCTTTACTGAGTCAATAGACACATGATGTGCTCCCTACTGTCGACTGACTTCTCCAGCCACAGCAGCTAGTGAAGCAGCGTAATACATGTTTATTCACCAGAGGGGAGATAAGCAATTGACTGGTTGCGGTGCCTTTGGTAGGCTGTAGAAGTGATCGGGATGCTTTACAGCTGCCCGAATCACTTTCACTAGAGAGCCATCACTGGCTGAACAAATTTAAACACAGTCCTAGCTGCTATGGCACCTCGAAGAGTGCTAAAAATCCTGTTTAAAAATGGTGCTGGTAGACAAGTGGCTAAGGTACTTCTATCACAAGCCTGCTCAATTCATTCTAATGAAAAAAATACACATTACATAGGTGAAAACTGCAAGTCAAAACAATCTGCCAAAATTCTTGTCTTTTCTTTTAAAGTTGAGCTTGGCTCCACATCTCCGACCTCTTATACCTCCCAATTGCACCTTTTTGTAGTGACCCTGTCAGGAGGTCAACAAAGTAAATGAGGCACTAAGCAGAGCAGAGCTCCCAACAGCAATCCTTTCCGAATTCTCAGGCTGGTCAATTAGTGAGCCCCCCCCCCCCCAGTCCCTGCAGAACACAGTAGTAACATAGGTGGTTACCGGGAGGAACCAAGGCAGCCAGTGGGGAACACACTCTTCTACATACTCAGAATTGTAGAATCAGACTGGGATTTCTATTAGAGAGGCCAGGAGTGTGTAATAACATTTTCTTGTCAGGTTAGTACCCTTTTCATTGTTTTGTTCACCCCCTGACAGGGTTACATTAAATGTGATATGAAGTCTTACTGACCAATGAGAATTGCTCTCACAGGATTCAACTTTCACAGGAAATGTCAGTAATAGCACATCATTTCAGCTGACTGCATCTTTTGGTCTACTGATCATTTGATGCGTGTTTTTCATTGTAGGCAACCTCTGTTTTATTAACAATATGCTCAGTTTACAACCCCAATTCCACAAAAAGTTGGGACGCTGTGTAAAATCTACATAAACACGGAATGCAATGATTTGCAAATTTCATAAACCTATATTTTATTCAAAATAGAAAATAGAAAGCATATCAAATGTTTAAAATGAGAACATTTACCATTTTAGGAAAAAAATAAGGTCATTTTAAAATTGAAGGCAGCAACGTGTCTCAAAAAAGATGGGACAGGGCAACAAAAAGCTGGTAAAGTATAAACCCAATTCCAAATAAGTTGGGACAGGGCCATGTTTACAATGGAGTAGCATCCCATCTTCTTTTAACAATACTCTGTAAACATTTGGGAACTGAGGAGACCAGTTGCTGAAATTTTGGGAAAGGAATGTTGTCCCGTTCATGCCTGAGCATACTTTGCTCTAAAACCTTGATATATCTTTCAGCATTGATGGTGCCTTTCCAGATGTGCAAACTGTCCCATTTCATACACAATAATGCACCCTCATACCATCCGAGATTTAATGCGCTTTGGCCAGGAGAATAAGGTGACGTTTCTGAATCATGTTCAGATATGGCTGCATCTTTGCATTATAGAGCTTTACCTGCATTTTTGGATGGCAGAGCAAACTGTGTTCACAGACAGTAATTTTTGCAAGTATTCCTGAGCCCATGCAGTGATGTCCATCACACAATCATGTCTGTTTTTAATACAGTGTCGTCTGAGGATCTGAAGATAATGGGCATCCAATATTTGTGTATTGGCCTTGTCCCTTGCACACAGAGATTTCTCTAGATTCTTAGAAGCTTGTGATATTATGTACTGTAGATGATTATACATTATTTTGAGATTGATTGACAATTTTTAGACGCAGCTTTTCACAGAATAGCGAACATCTGCCCATCTTTACTTCTGAGACTCTCTAAGATGCCCTAATTATACACAGTCATGTTGCTGACCTGTTGCCAATTTAACCTAATTAATTGCCAATATTTACTTTCAGTTCTTCCTTGTTAGTACCACTTACTTTCCCAGCTTTTGTTGCTCTGCCCCTCCTTTCTTGAGATGTGTTGCTGCCATAAATTTCAAAATTACCTTTTATTTTTTTCTTAAAATGGTACATTTTCTCAGTTTAAACATTTGATATGTTTTCTATAGTAAATAAAATATGGGTTTATGAGATTTGCAAAGCCATTGAATTGTTTTTATGTAGATTTTACAAAGCGTCCCAACATTTTTGGATAGGGGGTTGTAAATTGCTAAGGGTTTTTTTTTTTTTTTTTTTTTTTTTTACTGGTTTACTTTGAAGTGAACTTAACCTGCCCTAAACATTTTACAAAGTGACAGCATTGATGTGTGGCCACCTTGCCTACAAGTTCTTATGTTAGCAAAGATTATGCAGTCCCCCCTCTTGGCGCCAAGTCCTGCCTCTTGTCTTTCATCCATCAAATGCCAGAGCTTCCACTACCCACTGAAGTTCTTTTGACAGTTGAGTGGCAGATCTGGGTCTTGGTGCCAGGAGGTGTTGGGTCGTAATCTCACCCTGGACAGAAATTGAGACCTCATGTAGTAGTTGTAACCTTAGAAATATTTCGGGCAAGGGTTCAAGTGATACTAAAGTCCTTGTTGTTGTTGTTATGTTGTTTTTTTTTTTTGTTTTTTTTTTTAAAGAAAAAAAAATTATACTTACCTGCTCTGTGTAGTGGTTTTGCACAGAGCATCCCAGATCCTCCTCTTCTCGGTTCCCTCTCTGGCGCTCCTGACCACTTCCTCCTGTTGAATGTCCCCACAGCAAGCAGCTTGCTATGGGGGTATCCGAGCTGAGCCGCAGCTCCGTGTGTCCATTCAGACAAAGAGCCGCAGCCCTGCCCCCTCTCTCTCCTCATTGGCTCACTGAATTTGACAGCAGCGGGAGCCAATGGCGCTTCACTGCAGTCTCAGCCAATGATGAGGGAGATTCCCGGACAGCCGACTCTCTCTTGCAACATCGCTGGATCGAGAGGGGGCTCAGGAAGTATTAGGGGGGCTACTGCACACAGAAGGCATTTTCTTAATGCATGGAATGGATTAAGATAAAATAAACCTTTTGACTTTACAAACACTTTCGCTTTAAAGCAGGAATGTACTTAATATAATCAGCAAAACACATTTACTTTCAATCTGTGCATACCTGAGTAACCATTTCATGGATCTGTAAATTGTAAAGGAGTTTCAGCGCGTCATCTTTTATCTGCAAAAAAAAACTCAGCTGTTAGTCAGTTTGACCAAGCTTAAAGTTATAGGATCAGGACTTTTTTATACCATATTGAGCTGCTTTTTTCTGCACACCATTGTACATGTATAGTGTGAATTGGGCACATAGATCAATCGTTTTCCATGTGCCTTGTTCCCTTCATACCGTACAAGTGTAGTAGTGTGCAAAAAAATGCAGCTCAGTGGACATGGCGTTAACAAAGTGTAAAGAATTTGTGATCCACTTAATTATATGTATTTTGTTCTAAATGTTTGTGAAAGAGCATTTCAAATAACATTTGTGAGCTGTTGCAAAATTCAGTTTTGACTAAAATGCCTGATGGCTTATGCAACATTTTCCTTCCATCTTTAACACTTTTCTTACTTGATATACAATGAATGTTGTACATACCTGCTGCTCAACCTTGTCAATAACCGTCATTGCAAATAATGTCTCTTCTGTTGAATTTTTCCACTTGACAAAACCAGCAGCAGCTATCCCCAGATTCCATACAGGCTCCATATCTGGTGCTACATTGCCAAACTTATCTGCAAGTTAAATGGTCAGATAAACTTGTTTGTGTTCATTTCTATATCACAGGCATATGATGACATAAAACAGAGATTACTGTGAAAATTCCAAAATCAAACAGTTAGTAGATTCAGAGAGGAATGGCAGATACGTTATATCCAAATCCTAGTTTTTATGTAAAAGTCAGGCTTGGCACTGCCCTCTTTAACCTCTAAGCTTCCAAGTTGATCCTCTTATGTGATGGCCTCACTGACCAATAAGAAGGATAGAAGTCTGACAGTCTGAAGCAAGTTTGACTTTTAGGGCTCAGGCACACTATATGCGGTGACCTGCAGTTTTCTGCACTTGCTAAACGCAGATCACCACTAGAGCGCATAGAAAATAATTATTATTTTCTATGTGCCCCATTCACATTACAATGCTGGTGTGATATGCAACATTCCACACTGCACTGGACGGCACCCCATGTCTCCGCAACACACATAAATTAAGTGTCACATAGTTGGGGGGAAACAATATGAATAAAACCAAGCAGTGTGATGCGCTGTAACACTACTGCCAGCACTGCCCTAGCCTGCATGGTAAAAATGGTGCATTTAAAATGTACAGGCTAGTGCGAATCATCAACTGCTAATATCACTGGATCTGCTGATCATTTTAACTTTCATTTTCCCTGAAGGCATCTTGCTTTGGTATGTTTAGTCTTGTGCTTAGATAAAATTACTAGGTTTATTTTAAAGAATTAAAAAAAAAAAATACCTGGGATGTTTTCAGCTACCAGCGGTTCTTTATTGTTTTTCATTTTCGTGTAAAATTCTTGGTCCTGAGTTGCTGTGTAATTCTCTGGCTTGGTTTGCAAGGTAAATTTGACATCAGGAGGACAGTTCTTGTCACTGTAATACAAGACCTCTGCAGTGCACATGATTTCAGGTTGCTGCAGAGATATGAAAATAAAGGCATTGTATGGTCTCATCATACACTTTAATTTTTATAACTGTAGAATTGTTATAGCAATACAAACAATAGTAATTTGTGACAATCCAATATAAGTTTACATGAAAAATCTCCTTTCATGTTGTGAGTTCTTCCTGTCTGCTGGCTATCTCTTTCCACAACTTCCTGGATTCCCTCCATGCTTTGCAACTTCGCCTCTGCAGTTTACTTCCAATCTCTAAGCACTACATATCCCATGATGCCTTGCTGCCTGCAAGCCGTGATTTCTGTACTGACTCCACCTCCTGAATCTCCTCCTCTCAGCACCCCTGTAATACAGAAGACGGGCTCTGTGAAATCTGTGACACAGCAGTGCCTATTAACAAGGCATAGCAAATAAGTGTCACAGAATTCAAGATCCTTACTAAGTTTAAAATCTTCAAGATTGCTCAGATTAATAGGCGTAGGCTAGAAATAATTGAAATACAATGTAGAAATGAATATAGAATTTTACATTTTGAGCATATCCTTACTGATTTCCATTGTTAAAGCGGAGTTCCAGACCGATTTTAAAAGGCACAGTTTGGTTCAGTTCTGTAATCCTTAAACGAGTTGTATATGCATTCTATACATTAAGATAACAATTATTCTGTGTGTAGCAGCCTCCCCAGCACCCCCTAATTTACTTACCTGAGCCCCCCTCTCCAGCAATGTCCACGAATGTCTAAGCCATCCGGGACACCCTTCCTGATTGGCTGAGACACAGCAGCGACACCATTGGCTCCCGCGGCTGTCAGTCAGCCAATCAGGGGAGAGATGGGGTGGGGCCAGGTCGGGGCTCAGTGTCTGAATGGACACACGGGGCTCTGACTTGGCTCGGGTGCCCCCATAGCAAGCTGCTGGCTGTGGTGGCACTCGATAGGAGGGAGGGGCCAGGAGCACCAAAGAGGGACCCGAGAAGAGGAGGATCCGGGCTGCTCTGTGCAAAACCAACTGCACAGAGGAGGCAAGTATGATATGATATGTTTGTTATTAAAAAAAAAAAAATGAGACTTTACAATTTGAAGTGGAAGTCCAGGCAAAAGCTAACTAATGGCGAACCTGCTCTCTGCCACATTCTAAACCTGATCTATCTAACCCTGTAAAGCAAATATCACTGTACTTACCTATTCTGCAGCTGATCTGGTCCGGTTTCCAGTGGCGGAAGTTGTGTACAGGAGAGGACCAACAACGACTGTGAAACAATTGGAAAGTGACGTCACCCATAGAGTTACTATGGGGCTTCTGTTGTCGGCTGCCTCTCCTGCACCCCGCCTCCACACTTTGAAGCCGCCGCTGATGCTGGGACCGGGCCAGATCAGCTGCAGAATAGGTGAGTACACCGATTTTTGCTTTACGGGTTTAGAATGTAGCAGAGAGCAGGTTTAGCTTGGCATTAGTTAGGTCTAGCGTGGACTTCCACTTTAATACATCATTACATTTTTTTTTTTTATACAAACCGTGCATGTACCTGTTAACCTCCTGCAGTTTTTCTACAGCAGAGCTTAGAGACAGGAAGGGAAGAAGCAGCACAGAAAGTCTGCCAGGTTTGCTGTAGTACAAGAAGAATGCTGATATAAGAGGAGAGCAGAGATGGATAAATGAGCTTATCATTCTACTCCTTTTCCCACTCAGTCTTAGGGTGGGGGGGAGGAGTGAAGCTGCAGCAGAGGAAGATCAGGTCCCCTGCCAAACAATGCTGTGCCATGTGGCAGAGCTGTGCATCTCAGGGCTGGACACAGAAATACAATTTCTTTTGATGGGTAAAACCACTTTCATATATGTAATTCATCTGTGTATTCAGTGGTTTGCCAAGAGTGCAACTTTTACATTTATGTGTACTCAAAAATATATAATAGGGAATTTTCTAAGCTATCATATCTAGGTGTGTCTCTGTATATGTTAAAGCACTTTGGCTGGATTAAATTAATAAGTGGTTGTATGTTTAGAATATTTATCATCATGGCACTTCTGGGACATTGCCCAAAGGGCATCATCAAGCCAAAAAATTTACAGGCACTACATTTTATTTTTTCTTACTTCTATTTTCTGACCACCACTTGACAGTTTAGCAAATTTTCTGTAGACAAATAAGGTGCAGGTATGATGTTAAGAGGAGTTGGGGGACTTTCACAATAGTTTTAAGAAATGAATAAGGCCAGCAATTTTTCAGTTTTTCTTTTTCTATACTCTGGTTTTCCTGGCCACACGTGCGTTATATCCTAAGTGTCTTTTCTGCATAAGTACTAAGAAAACTACCTTTTATACGCAGCAAACATGGTTTAAATGCGGGGGTACCCTGCTATGTGTGTTATGTGACATCTGTAATTTTTTGTAGTTTCTCATTAACTTGTGAGTGGATCAGTTTTTTCCTTTCTTTAACCGCTTTCTTACTTGGCACTTAACCCCCCTTCCTGCTCAGACCAATTTTCAGCTTTCAGCACTGTCACTCTTTGACTATTGCGCAGTCATGCAACACTGTACCCAAACAAACTTTTTTTTTTTTTCACACAAATAGAGCTTTCTTTTGGTTGAATTTAATCACTGCTGGGTTTTTATTTTTTGCTAAAAAAAACAAAAAAATTTGGGAAAAAAAAAGTTTTATAGTTTTGTTATAAAATTTTGCAAACAGGTAAATTTTCTCCTTCATTGATGTGCGCTGATGAGGCTGCACTGAGGGACGGGCACTGATCAGGGCTGCAGTTACAAATCATGGGGCCCCATACAGCCTACTTGACAGGGCCCCCATCCTTTTTTTTTTTTTTTTTACAGCTTTGTTGGGGGGAGGGGGGCTTTGGTGAAATATCAGGGGTGATGTCTCACATTTGAAACAGAGAAAGGATCTGAGGAGAGCGATTCCCCAGTCCCTTTCTCTGCAGCCTCAACTGCACTGAACAGTGAATGAATGCACTCTGATGCTCCCTGTTCATTCACAAACTGAAGCATAGTGAACACAATTTACTATACTTCAGTGATGAAGGGGCACAGTGAGTGATCGATGCCAATCACTCACTGTGTTCATTCAGGAATGGAAGGGGCTGGTAAATGACATTTACCGCACACCCTCGCTCTCCCTCCTGAAACATCCCCCTGTTTGACCTCAGAAGCTGCTGGTGGGAGAGGTGAGGAGGAAAGCTGCCAATGCTGCAGGGGCACACAGGAAGGCCTGGACAGCAGTGGGGTTTGGGAATGCAGATACCAATCCCCCTGCAGTGCAGCGGAGGAAGAAAAAGTAGGAGTAGCTGGCAGAGCTGCAGGGGGAGCCACAAGAGTTGTCAATAAGGCAGTACAGCCATCGCTCCTGCTCGGCAGGTGCCCGGGTCCCTCCTTTTGAACTGATGGGGCCTGGGCCCAGTACAGGAGGGCTGGCTGTACTGCCTTTTCAGCGGCCGTGGCACTGGTGGGCACCGCTTAGCAGCAGTGGGTGTCCGTGTACCAGTCCGATGTCCCTCTGACAGAAGCCAATGATCGGCTTTTATTTTTCTCCTCATGCTGTCAGCGTGCAGAAAAAAAAAATCTGATTACGATATTCTTTTTACATCACAGGAACAGCTGTCATTGGCTGACAGCTGATCACGTGGTAAGGGGCCGGGATCGGCCTCTTACTACGATCTGTGATCAGCTGAGTCGCTCCTTTGTTGCCTTGGCAGTTTGTTTTGGGTCATTGTCATGCTGGAAAACCCATCCATGACCCATCTTCAGTGTTCTGACTGAGGGAAGAAGGTTCTCATCCAAGGTTTTACAATACATGGCCTTGTACATTGGCCCCTCAATGCAGCAAAGTCGGCCTGTACCTTTAGCAGAGAAATAGCCCCAAAGCATAATGTTTCCACCTCAGTGCTTGATTGTAGGGATGGTATTCTTACGGTCATAGTAGAGCTGCATGATTCTGGCTAAAATGAGAATCTGGCTTTTTTTTTTTTTTGCTTAGAATAAAGAGCGGGATTCTCGCAGCGTTCATCATCTTTCACGTTATACAAAAAATTGGGCTAACTTTACTGTTAGTTTTTTTTTGTTTGTTTGTTTTTGTTTTGTTTTTTTTATTCATTTAAGTGTATTTTTTCCCCGAAAAATGCGTTTGAATAACCGCTGCGCAAATACAGTGTGACATAAAATATTGCAACAACCACCATTTTATTCTCTACAGTCCCTGCTAAAGAAAAAAAAAATATGTTTGGGGGTTCTAAGTAATTTTCTAGCAAAAAAGACTGATTTTAACTTTGTAAGCAACAAGTGTCAGAAAAAAGTTTTTAGTCTTTAAGTGGTTAAACTGACCTAATTTATAGATGGATGTTCATCCCTTTGATCTGAAAGAATGAAATGTTACTTTCTTTTTTATAGTCATCTATCAGCACAGACAATGTTGTGAAAAAATTTGGCAGGTTGGCCGTTTTTATTTTTTATTTTTTCACAGCTGAGTGAGCAGAGAACTCTCTACACTTGTTACATGAATGAATCGGGAAATGCTGCATAAGAGATCGTGAGGGGGGTTAAATAGAGATCACAATTTTTTTTTTTCTTAACGCTTAATTGTGCAGCTCTGGTCATAGTCAGCATTTTTCTTCTTCTAAACACAGTGAGTCCCCCTCCTCAAGAAGACATATGTACAGTAATGCCAATGAACATCTAAATGATTCAGAGAAGGATTGGGAGAAAGTGCCGTGGTCAGTTGAAACCAAAATTGAGCTCTTTGGCATTAACTTGACTCGTCGTGTTTGGAGAAAGGAAAATGCTGACTATGACCCTAGGAACACCATCCCTACAGTCAAGCACAGAGGTGGAAACTTTATGCTTTGGGCTGTTTCTCTGTTAAATGTACAGGCTGACTTTGCTGCATTGAGGGGCCAATGAATGTGGCCATGTATTGTAAAATCTTGGATGAGAACCTTCTTCCCTCAGCCAGAACACTGAAGGTGGGTCGTGGATGGGTCTTCCAGCATGACAATGAGCCAAAACATACTGCCAAGGCAACAAAGGAGTGGCTCAAGAAGAAACACATTAAGGTCATGGAGTGGCCTAGTCAGTCTCCAGATTTTAATCCTATAGAAAATATATGGAGGGAGCTGAAAGTTCGAGCCAAGAAACCTTAAGGATTCAGAAAAGATCTGTACAGTAAAGAGTGGACCAAAATCCCTCCTGAGATGTGTGCACACCTGGTAACCAACTACAAGAAATGTCTTACCTCTGTGCTTGCCAACAGGAGTTCCTCCACCAAGTACTAAGTCACGTTTTTCTTGGGGATCAAATATTTATTTTATTCACTGAACTGCAACTTAATTTCTAGCATTTGTTTTATGTGTTTTTTCTGGATTTTTGGTTGCTATTCTGTCTCTATCATTTGAAATACACCTATGATAAAAATAATAGAGCCTTCATTTCTATGTAAGTGGGCAAACTTACAAAATCTGCAGGGGTTCAAATATTTTTTTCTCCCACTGTATAGGCACCATTGTTGAGCTGTGCTTAGGGCAGTCTAATGTCTAAATACAGCCATGGTTAGCGGTTATTCAGCAATATAAATAAGTGTGCTTAATAATCCCTTCCCACCTGCCCCAGGGTCCCTTTTTAAAAGCTTCTGAACACCCAAGGAGCAGGAACAATCAGTGACCATGTGATTGGCTGTCACAGTGGTCATATGATCAGGAATTGGTCCTGCTGGCTATTGATCGTTAGTGGGAACAGAGAGCTGTCTTCGTCAGCTTTGTCTCTCTGCTGGGAGTGCACAGTGAGCATGCTCTCGGCACAGAAACATTGTCTGACCAGTGACACATATGTGTGGCATGGGGGGGTTAAAGCCCGCCCTTTTGTCTGCACATATAGTGTGTGTGTTACACAGGCGGCAACAGGTTAAATAAAGTAATGCAAGGACAAACTGGGCACTGTTTCAGACCTATGCATGCAGTAGTTTTGTTTTACTGCACCTGTAATGCACAGCACTCCATGCAGTGCGTTGTGGTTCTATATGTTCATTTAGAACGGGTCCCTATAGCAGTGGTTTTCAACCTCAGTCTTCGGGTACCCCCAAACCAAGGGGCCAGGTTTCCTTAGATAAAATAGCTCTCATCTATATAGCATGTCATTGATATTGATTTAAAGCAGCTGTGCAAAGTAAAGGAAAACATGGCCCGTTGGGGGTACTTGAGGACAGAGGTTGAGAACTACTGCCCTAATGCACAAGTATGGTAGGTGCCAATGGGCTCTCACTGCCACATGCCTTACATTGGCATGCACTGCATTAAAATTTTTCTACATTGCCGTTCATTGGCAGCCAATTCGTAATTAAGTGGTTGCCTAAAAGAGAAGTTCAAGATTTGAAAAAAAACAAACGTTTATACTCACCTAGGTTGATGCAGCATTGGGCCGATGCTCCATCTGTCTCCCGCCGGCTCTGTAGTGAGAACTAAGTTGATCAACTGATCGCTCAAGTTCTCCCCCTCCACTCTGAGCAGAGAATCGTAATTGTCAGTCAGTGGCTCTCTGGTCTCCCCTCCAGTGCTCATTGGAGCGCAGGGCTGTAAAGGGGGGAGGGAGGGGCTGGCTCAGGTTCTCAGCGGCTTGCCGAGAGGCTAAGCTGGGTGCTGATCCAGACTTCTGGGCGGATACTGACAATATGGTCGGAATCTTTTCAGAGCCTGTACCGGCTCTGTGACATCAGCAGACTTCAGCCCGCTGTCAGCTGAAATCAAATCACAGGAGTGCATAACGTACTGCACTCCTGTGATCCATAGGATCCATACTTCTCGTTTTAATTCAACACAAATTAAAGTGGTTCGAACGGCAGAAGGTTTTTTAGCTTAATGCATTAAGCTAAAAAACCTTCTGTGTGCAGCAGCCCCCCTAATACTTACCTGAGCCCCATCTCGATCCAGCAATGTTGCCCGAGAGCCTCGGCTATCCAGGGCTTTCCCTACTCATTGGCTGAGACAGCAGTGGGCGCCATTGGTTCCCGCTGTTGTAAATCAAAGTCAGTGAGCCAATGAGGAGAGAGAGGGGGCAGGCCGAGCCACAGCTCCGTGTCTGAATGAACACACAGAGCAGCGGCTCGGCTCGGGTGATTAACCTGTGATGATGGAACCTGGGTCCAGGGCCGATCAACTCAGATAATCAGTCCATGAGCTGTTACGTGTGACTAGTCAGGTTTAGCTGTGGGATCTATCAGCCTTCTATTACTTTGTTTTGGTATTTTTTTGTTTATATGACAAAAAAAAAAAAATGTTGATTGAATACCACCAAAAGAAAGCATTTGTCATTCAAAGTGTGATAGCGCTGAAACATGGCCTGGACTGGAAGAGGGTGAAACAAATCCGGACTTGTGGTTACATTTGTTTTAGAAACAAGCACACTTTTACTAGTCTAAAATAAACATGCACGTACCTTATTTACAGTATCTTTTATGGAAAATGTTAGGTGATATTTATTCCCCATTCCAGCAATGCTCTGTAAAATAAATCGAACATCCTGATTATCACACACACTCTATCTTCAAAACCTTCATTTTTATTTATACTATGTTTATATTCCATTGCATTCTTTAGGGATCTGCAGAATCAGGACTCCCTTAACAAAAATAAATACTTTATTTTTTGCATTTCAGCTGATTAAAGTGTAAATCACTTCTTTTATAGCGGCTGTATTTTCTACGATTTTACTAGTGAAGTGCTAATAACAGCGTCAGTAAGTCAAAAGTTGTTTTTTGTCACACACATTCTTAAAATATGCTAAAATGAGAAAAATGTCAGTATAATTCCTGTAGAATAAAGCAGATGATCATGAGCACATATTCACTGAGCTCAGTCATTTTTCTTAGGGGCCTAGTTTAAAATCTGCTTTTAATAAAAGCAAAGGTGTCATTTGTATATGTTTTTCACCCACTATTTAGGTGCCTAAACAATGAGAGCACCAACAGTGAGATATATACATAGAGGGAAAAGTAGTTGAATAGACCGTGGCTAGAGATGATCCCAACCCTCCAGAAAGGTGCTACAATCCGTTAAAGGCTAAATCAAGACGGCTCTAGGACTGGCCATACACTGTTAATTTTGTTCAGTTTCTGATGAACCGGTCAAAATTTGCTCAGTGAGTCGCCCTGCTGGGGCCACAATACTCAACAAATGTCTATCTAATCATTTGATTGACTTTTGTTGAAGGAGCCTTCTGGAAAATTTTCTGCCAATCAGATGCAACCGCTGTTCAGGTATTTTGACAGCTGATGGAGTCAGCTGTCAAAATACAAAAGCTGCAGCAGGAGATTCGTCCGTCCGACTGGCGTTTGGAGGGTGGGATCTGTCAGTGTGTGGCCAGCTTAGGCTTCTCATGGGAGCATATCAAAACTGCAGAAAGAAAAAATAACTTCATTTTTATTATATGTGTATACATAATGGCAAAAAGTGCATTCTGGGATTAAAAAATAGAGACTAAAATGTTAAGCAAAAAAACTATGCATTTAAACGCATGTTTTTGAGCATTTAAACACATCTAAACAGAAGCATTTTACTGATCCTTTACATGAGAACTTTTGTGCCAGAAATTCCATGTATATAACACAGCTACAAAAGTACTGTTTTCATTAGTACCATGTTTTAAAATTGGTTCTGAATACAGTTGTGTTGTTGTTTTTTTTTTTTTGTTTTTTTTTTTTTTTTTTTGGGACCATGCACTGAGTGCATAAGGATTAGTAATAGTGCACTGCAGTCAGATTTGTAAAATATGGGCACACCTTAGCCACAGAACTGGATAAGCTGGGTTGGAACTGGCCAGGGCACAGATGACCGTGGCACTGCATGTAACCACACCTTTTGCTGGTATCAACATGTATGTAATCTTGTTCTGTTTGCATTCATCAGTTTCCTAAAATTGAAAGTTCTCTGTGGAAGGAGGAGAAGATTTTTTCCTTTAAGTAAAATTATAATCTACTGCACTCTGTTTGTTTTTTTGTTTTTTTGTTTTTTTTTCTAATATGTAAAATTTAAAGTAATTGCTGGTTTTGTATTTTGTTGCTAAGGCCACACAGTGTAGGCAGGGATATTTGTTCCCAGCTCTGTTATGCTCACCTCTTTGCTTGCGCTTGTCACCTGTTGCCTTTCATAAAGACGATGCGGTGTCCCCATCTTGTAATTGATGTAGTGCTGTACAACAGCTGCTGCTCTCGAGGCTGGGTAGTGTGAAGGGTTAATGGGCTCCATGTTGCTTGCAGGACAGTGATCTGATACAATGAGCTGGTAATGTTCTCGCACACACACTTAGGTTGGTTGGCTACCTTGTAACGAATGAGATTGCAAAACCACTGCCAGGATTTGTGTTGCAGTCTGTGATCAGGAAGTGCTGACATCACGGGGAGGAGCAAAGGATCTTCTCCCTGTGAATGGAAAGTGAACTTCGATCTGTTGTAAATTGCCTGGAAGTTAAATGATAGCATTTCAAATTCTGATATAACAGTAGTTTACAAGAAAAAGTTTTATTTACTATTACAACACTGTTAATGAGAAATAATCAGCGTCCCAGTAAATTTAGATTTTTGAATGTAATTAACGTTGTAAAACAAATGTAAATGTTTTATGGATTATGGTAAGTTAAGGTTCCTGTTGTCGCCCTAGGGTGCTTATTTATGGCAGTCTTGCACTTCTGGTAAGAAAAATCCTGGACAAGCCGTATAACATTCACAGGGTTGCCACAGGATATGGTTGCATGCATATGTGTATTTTTGCAAATAATGCATTGGGAGAAATGTATAAGCAGATTTATTCTTATATGCACTCCTTATTATGACCAAATTATAGCAAGCTATAAAAAATCAGAACGAGACTCTGCGCTTAGGATAAAAAGGTGTGCAGCCTCCCCTAATAGACCCCCTAGGGAGCTAATAAATGAAGTAGATAGAATGGGGTAGATGGCGCTACCTATACTTGGGGAAATAATTCTCCCTGTTTACACAAAAAAAGTGTGCACCTCACACATTACAATGCTTACATAAACAAAAAGTGATAGTGCAATAGTGATAACCCCCTAAAATATATAAAGTGCAATCAATCAGATCAATTAATAATATATAAATAAGTGACCAGGAAAAAACTAATGATATGTATAAAACATGCAACCAATCAAATCAATTAATAATATAAGTGATCAAGAAAAAATATAAAAATTAATATATATGAAAATTAAAAAACAATGATGTATTAAATCATGAATAATTCCCAACTTGCATCAAAAAAAGATGGCGAAGTGTTCAAACGATCAAGTGACTCTTGTGCTCAATCAGATCAAGTGACTCGTATGCTCCCCCTTGTGGGTTCCCACTCACCAGCTCCTGGTACCCCTGCAAGGGTGGTAGGCATATATGGATAATCATGGGTGGTCGCCTTTGAAGGCCTTACCAGTGGTATGTTCTTGCAATCACTACACCTGATCAGGGCGTCCAACCCGGTCATCCGCTCAGCACATCACCCATCTCCGTATCCAGGAAATGATTCAGCAGCTCCTCAGGCCCCGGCTCTGATTCCGCTGTCAGAGTAGGGACACGCCATTTTGCTTGGTAGTTGGAACACACCCATCTCCTCCGTACAGCAGACTGGACATGCCTCCTTTATCAGGAAACCGAAAGCAGAGCAGACAGAGGGCGGGGGAGGGGGACGTGTCCGGGAAGGTGCTGGAGTTGGAAGACTTAGTCCTGAGGAGCTGCTGAATCATTTCCTGGATATGGTGATGGGTGATGTGCTGAGCGGATGACCGGGTTGGACGTCCTGATCAGGTGTAGGGGTTGCAAGAACATACCACTGGTAAAGCCATTAAAGGAGACCACCCATGATTATCCATACATGCCTACCGCCCCTGCAGGGGTACCAGGAGCTGGGGAGTCAGGATCCACAAGGGGGAGCATATGAGTCTCTTGATCTGATTGAGCACAAGAGTCACTTGATCGTTTGAACACTTCGCCATTTTGGAGCTTCACCGTTTTTTACTAACACTGCTTTTTGGGACGTTTTATCACTTGGACTTGTTTGTGATACATCCTTTCTATACACGTTTTTCATATTTTTTCATATTTTTTGATGAAAGTTGGGAATTATTCATGATTTAGTACACCATTGTTTTTTCATTTATATATATATATATATATATATATATATATATATATATATATATATATATATATATATATATATATATATATATATATATTTTTATATTTTTTATTTTTTCTTGATCACTTATATTATTAATTGATTTGATTGGTTGCATTTTTTATACATATCATTAGTTTTTTCCTGGTCACTTATTTATATATTATTAATTGATCTGATTGATTGCACTTTATATATTTTAGGGGGTTATCACTATTGCACTATCACTTTTTGTTTATGTAAGCATTGTAATGTGTGAGGTGCACACTTTTTTTGTGTAAACGGGGAGAATTACTCCCCCAAGTATAGGTAGCGCCATCTACCCCATTCTATCTACTTCATTAAATTATAGCAAGCTGCCAGTATTGGAGCCTTCATGTGCTTTAGCTGATTAAAAATTGGAGATTTCCTCCTCCTGCTTTGAACCAAAGGGATATGTAGGTAGCTATCTCATTCCTTCTTATAATACTAGTTACAAAGGCTTCTGTACTTTGAGTCTCTGACCTTCAGTGCTGTGATAGTTTCACTGAGGATAACTCATACAACACTGTACCAGTTTAAAGCGGAGTTCCAGTCCCCCAAACACTTTATTTTTTATTTTTTGACTGCTCTGTGTTTCTCCAAACATGTACATGAACATTTACAACATGTCATATGTGTTGCACTTTTACTTTCTTTAAAAAAAAAAAAGTTTATTACTTACAGATCTCGGAAGCAGACAGGTTTCATGTTGTGGGCATCTGAATCCCTCCTGTCTTCATTCCATTCTATTTCCATGCAGCTGGCTACCCAGCATGCACCTCCCAATCTCGTGCATGCGCAGTAATGACTCTGCGCGGCTCTCCTTCTTTCCTGTCTGCAAATAACGCTAGATTTCGTCAGTAAGCGATTCACAAGGACTCCTGGGTTACGTGATACTGCTATCCCAGGAACCCCTTGCAAATCGCCTAGGCGGGGACTGCCAGAAGTGCAGGATAAAGAAGAAAATAAAAGGGATTTCCATTTAGCAAAACATAAATAAAATTGCATTGAAAAAAGGATGAGCTAAGGGGATACCACTGAGAGAGAGTGCATAAAATGGGTGGAACTCCGCTTTAATGCGGTATTATTTTTTTGAGATAGGTAGAGCTGGTGGTATTTTATAATGACGGGTCTTTAATTTGTACTATATAACGGAAACAAAAAATGGGGAAAAACATGCTTCTTACTTTCTGTGTATATATTACAGTACTAGGATAGTACAAGCGCAACCAAAGGTGATCACGTTTTTGCTACTTTTTTTTTTGGAAATGAGAAGACATGCTGGTATTGAGAGGGATTAAAACATGGAGCTTGGTAATGGTGCACTAGAATACAGGTCGTACACAGAAGGAGGTGAAGGGGTTAACTTACAGGTCGCCCACAGCAATATGATGGAGATGATGAGGTCAGTGTGCAGAATAGGGGACATGAAGGGTTAATATACATGTAGCGTAGAGACAGCATGGAAATGAGACAAGAGGGTAAAAAGGTAAAGCTGATCATTTATGGTCCAGTTTTTTTTTTTTATTTCTTCAACCGGCTGGCTGAACAAAAGAAACACTGGAAATATTCCCCAATCCACACATTCAAGTTACATGTGGGAATCCTCGCTACCGCACTAATGTATTCTGACATTGGGGAGGCTGTCCCGCTGTCAGAATACACAGGTCAGCACTGCAGCCGCTGATCAAGTGTCTTTTTTATTCGACAGGGCTGTTGAACAGCAGTCAGCCAGTAGATCGACTTCTGTTCATCTGCACTGGGCACAAATGGATCGAAATTTGGCTGGTCCCTGCTGAAATAGGCAAATTATGATCCATCTATGGCCACCTTTACAAAAAGATCCCACAATCTGATAAAACTGCTCACCGTTTATCAACTACTACTACTGCTGCTAACCCTTTCATTCTACATTCAATGAGGTACAGGTAAGTGAAATTCCTGTGCTACAAAGCATATCAAAAATCGAAAAAAAAAAACGATCACCTAAAGAATCCACACCTGTCCCCCTACCACTTGAGTGGCTCAAACGTGCAAAAAGCAAAAATTATGTGTGTGGCACTATGGGCATACTATAATACACCTCCCTCTTTCTAAAAACTAGCTTGAAAAAATAAATACATTAGATATCAGATAAGAATACCAAACACATCCAAAAAAATTAAGTAAATGCCGGAAAAATTTTTAAGTGTACTACAATACATCCCCCCCTCCTCCTGAAGAAACGTTATCTGTAAGGTGAACTTACACTGGACTCCCTCCTCGCCCCCTGGTCCCGCTGACCTGGACCACGGCAATCTCCCGAGTCTCGACCAAGGTCCCTTTGTTGGGACTACACGCAATATATTAAAAAGGTGCAGAAAAGTTGTTACCATAGCCGTACTACAATACACCTTCCTCTTACATTGCACCAAATCATAAACAAAATATCACATCACCCATGGTGTACAACCTATGTAAGAAAAATCATTGTCAGTGTACTGAAATACACTTTTAAATAACTGTCTCTAAAATAAAAGTTCCAAAGGCAAAAGCAGCCTTTGTGCAATTTAAACAGCACTTTATCACTGTATAGGGAATAAATTGCACAAACACTGCTTTTGCCTTTGGAACTTTTATTTTAGAGGCACTGTCCTGTCTTCCATTAGTTCCTATGGGTGTAAAAGGAACACATAAGGCTTTGGGGTCATTTTTTTATTTTTTTTTTTTGTTCTTAAAGGTTAAGTTCACCTTTACAGAAAAATCTGCAAAAATCCCTCCCGGTCCCGCTGAACTGGACCGTGGCAATCTCCCGTTCAAAGCCCCCGTATATCCGCTTCAGGAGTCCGGGGCTTAGAAATCCCCTCAGCTGAATGTCCAAAACGTACCTTGCCAGGAGGGACGTTTCGGAGGATTCTAATTGGTCAGCCCCGTCACATGGGCGCCGCCGACCAATCAGCAGCCCGTCCTGTCAGCTATGGAGAAGACGCGTGGATGCCAAGGCGATTTCGAAGCCCTGGACCCCTGATGCAGATCTACCAGGACTTGGAACGAGAGTTCGCCATGGTCAGTGGGACCGGGGAGGGGGCCTGTGTAAGTTCACCTTACAGATTTATTTCAGTAAAGGTGAACTTACACTTTAAGTTAATATAAATGACTGAGTACTGAATCCAGAGAACTTGAGCAATTGAAGCAAGATAACTAGTATTTGCAGTAGGTCAGCTGCAGCAGTCTACTTATTTCTCACACAAAAGAATATATATTTTTTTAATACCTATATCAGGCTGGACTTCTCCTAGAAATCAGATAGCTAATACACTTAAAGCTGTAGTAAATTGAAACTAAAAAGAAGAAGATAAAAAAGGTTTCCCTGAAAAATGTGCATACTAGCACATTATGTGAAACTTACCTTAGAAAGAAGCCTTCCAGTGGTGTGCTGCCACCGCTCACAGCGCTTCCATCTTCACCCGGTCTTCCTCCTGGGTTCACGGGCTCTGGTCCTTTGACTGGCCAAGCTGCGATGTCATCAATTCCATGCAGTGCACGCTGGAGTCACTGTTTATGGCACGGGTATGTCGTTCCTTCAGAGCGCATGCGCTGGTGACATCAGCGGCGGCTGCACAAGTAAATCTCTCCTAAATGGTGCAAGTTTAGGAGATATTTACAGTACCTATAGGTAAGCCTTATTATAGGCAAAACATAAATATATGGCCTGTACTACCACTTGAGGCTCGGTTCACAAATAAGATGGCCACGGATCACACAGGCACGTTTCAGGGACTAATCTTTGCCTGAATTTGGTCCTGAAACGGAACCAAAGACACACAGCGTTTCTGTGCGAGCCACCCTGGAGATGTGAATCGGCTCCTTAGAGAGCCAGTCACAATCTCCTAACAGTATAGTATAGTATAGTGGAGAAAAAACAGGAAGAAAAAGCATCTGGAATGCGTCTGGAAACTTTTCAAAAACGCATTTAAAACGCGCATGCAAAAACGCATCCAAAACGGAACTGTAGTGTGCGTTTTTTTTGGGGTGTGAACCAGCCCTTCAACTTTTTCAACGGCTGCAACAATTTTAAGATTTTACAAAATATATGCCTAATATCTATTTCAAATGCTATAGAATTAACTTACAAGGGCACAGTATACTGCTCCTTGATGTTGTAGTTTTTGTTTCTACCTGAATAAAATGGTCCAACAAGTGCTGGCTGCAATATTTATGTTAAGGATGGCTCCTTCAGAACCTTATAAAGCCAGACTTGCATGCTTGCACCCAACCGGCTGTGTGCTTCAATGCAGACACACAGCCCCACAGCAAGCCACTCCTTTCCTCTAAGCTGGTGCCTGCACTGTTCCTTTGTCTCCTGATATTCAGTACACGCACTTCCCAACAGGAAGTTTAGGGAAGCTGCACTAGGAACCTGGACCTGGCAGCAGTGTATAGTGAATAAAGTAAGCGTTTGTGCCCCAGTACACAATAAATGATGTGCTGGCAAATGTTTGATAGGGTGAATAGAATCTATTCTTGAAAAAAAGCTTGAGCATTTAATACTACTCCCACAAACAATACGTTTTTCTTATCTACAAATATGACACATCGAACCCAAACTAAGCACACCAGCTGACAGTTAAGCCCCCACATCAGTGTGGACCTCATTGACTACGCAAAATCCTCTGATAAAGTCCGACTCTGGGGACGTATCTAATAAAGTGGAGCTTTCCCTCACGATGTCATCACATCTGTTCAGGTCTGCTCTATGTGGATTGCTAATAGCCAGAATATGAATAGAGTGGTACCTGTCAGGCAGTTATTGATGTTGTAGTTTAACCTGTTTTTAAGAAAATTCATCTATTGTAATGTGAGTGTGTTCACTGCTTGCTTTTAATGAAAATTGAGTGACTAGGACAGAGCTCGACAAAGCCCAGGCGCCAGGTCGCCACGGCGACCAGAAATCAGGTCCTGGCCCCCAGGCTCCTGCCAGCCCACCCACCTCTTGTAGTGGCACCAGGCACGAGCAACTCCTCAGGCAGCCGCCCACTGAGCTCCTTGCCTTCTCTCCAATGGCTGCGTATCACATGCCTATCTTGTGTGGTGGAGCAATGATTGGGCAGCCTGTCAGCCTCTCGCCTCTCCATTGGCCGAAGCTTCCCATCCCCTGTTGACCCTCCCCCAATTGGGAGGCGAGCTGGGGACAGCAGCTTCTCCGATTGGTTGGCCAGGAAGTTGGCGAGGAGGTCGCGTGGAGGAGCTGACAGTGAGCCCCGGCTCTGCGCGATGGCTGAGAGTGACCTGGCTGAGCCCTACAGAGAGTCCAGCCCGAGGTGGGGCCCAGGAACCCTACCAACAGGAACAGAGGAGGGGGGACACTGTGTGAGAGGACTGTATGAGGAGGGGGGACCACTGTGTAAGAGGAATGTATGAGGAGAGGGAGTGGGGACACTGTGTGACAGGAATGTATGATTCTGATCTCATTGTCCCAGCAATAGGTATTCCCTGCCTGATGCGTTATGCAGTTTTAGGACAGGCTGCATAGAGACCCCCCCCATCAGAGTTCCTTAGAGACCAAACCCCCCCCATTAAATCAGATTCCCCTTTTAGAGATCAACGGTTGGCTATCTCTGTCGCCGAAAATAAAGCCTTATCAGTCAAAACAAACCTGGCTTCTAAATTCAAAATGGGGCAGATTTTCTAAAACTGGTGCACATAGAATCTGGTGCAGTTGTGCATGGTAGCACTCTCCAGCTTTGGTAAATAACCCCCTAGATGTCTTTTGTGATTTCTTGCTAAAGGGGCTCCTATAAAAGAGATACCCTAGGCAGTGATGGTGAACTTTGGCACCCCAGATGTTTTGTAACTAAATTTCCCATGATACTCAACTACTTTCCAGAGTACTTGAGCATCATGGAAAATGTAGTGCCAAAACATCTGGGGTGCCAAGGTTTGCCATCACTGCCATAGGGTGTTTGAAGGCTTGCTGACATGCTGGTGGCCAGTAAGGTATGATCAATCCTGAGGCTGGAGGTAGGGTTTCCCCATTTAGGCTTATCTTGACCTCCTGCGATAAAGAGGTCTCTGGTCCGGCGAGCATATAAAAAGTTAGAACTTTTGGAGTTGGTGTTTTGGGAAAAGGCTATCTATCATCCAGGTATTGTTTAAACACCTGCACAGAAGCTGTTATTCACCAGAAGAAGTGTTAGACAAAAAATGTATCTATGGAGTGTAGGAATTGCACTAAATGCTTATGAAGTTTTCTTGTGTCACAAGTCGCATATATCCTTACTCACTTATAAGGGGTGCACATTATAATATTTGCTGATGTAATAGTGACTTTTTTGTTTTGTTTGTTGATGTATATAGAGGAAGACTAGTAAGAATATGTATTTAAAGCACCGCACATATGCTTATCTATATTAAAAATTTACTAAGGGGTTTATTTTCATCTGCCTTAACATGCTATTTAAAGAATGCCTAAGTCAAATTTGAAAATGTTTTTTTTCTAAAACCACTTTTTATACACTATCACCTGTGTATAGTATTTGGTATATGCAGTTTTAGCTTTACATTATTGATTTTTATTTTATTTTTGTCGTGCAGGTTTGACTACACCCATAAAAAGCAGTCAGGTGGTGCAGGCCAGTATGGTAAGGTCATTGGTTATATTGAGCCTCTTGATCCCGAAAATAACACAAAATTGGAATTTGAAGATGTAACAGTAGGAACAAATGTCCCCAAACAGTTTGTCCCAGCTGTGGAGAAAGTAAGTGCATTGTGATACAAGTATGTTTACCTAGTGTACAATGTGATTTCTTGGCATTACAGTATATATTATTACCTTAAAGTGATTGTAAGCAATCACCTTGTAAAACAACCCATTCATTTTTAAAGGAGATGTAAAGTCTCAAGGTTTTTCACCTTATTGCATTCTATGTATTAAGGTGAAAAACCTTCTGTGCTGCAGCTTCCCCCCAGAACCCCCTTTTTCTCACCTGAACCCGATCATTCCAGCAACGAGCTCCAGCCAGTGTCTCGGGTCCTCATTGGAAGTATAACATGTTTCTTATTTAAAAGAAACAAAAAAAAAACCTTTACAATCGCTTTAAAATAAAAGTGAAAGACAAAACATTTGTGTATAGATTTAAAAACATTATAAATACTTTTTTTTTAATAAATGATCACATTCCCTCTGTTACAGTATTAGCTGCATAAGAGCTGGTGGAGGAGACACAGCAGCCACTGATCTTCCCAGTGAGAGGCTGTGCAGGGGAGGTGTGCCAGGACTAGTCTGATCATTGGAGGAGAGCAGGCTGAGTTCCCAGCACAGCTAAAGAACTGACCACGGTGTGCTCTCCTGCTTAATGTGGTCAGTTTTTAAAAGGAAAGCAGAGGGACTGGCAGGTACACCAGGGATTTCACACAAAGAAAGCAATACAAAGGGAACAGGATACTTTCTAATACAAGTACATGTACATGCAGGCACATATCAGGAATATGAAATGTTGGGGTAAAAAACACTTTAAAGTGAATCTTTACCCTCTTCTTGGGTTATCTGTTCAAAAGTGCTTACAGTCCATTGATATAATAATGAAAGACACACTTATCAGGGAAGTTCAGGTAAACCTGTTATGAGAGAAATAAGAAGCCCTTATACCAATCTCCTTTTACTGCCTGTTAGAATGATCTGCGTTCTTTAATACTTTGAGACAATGACCCAGAACAAGTGTGAAAATGTGTATCTGCATACTTGTTCCAGTTCAGTGACTCATAGTATGGAAGCAAGAGGATAATCATGACAGCTGTCACATGCATTGCAGTGATCCTTCAGTGCTGCAAGGAGTGATAAGCCATAAAGTAAAATCTTGAAGGAGTTAAACAGGTCTACCAGTCATGCCTGTGTGTATCTCAGGGGAACAGAGAGATATCATGAACACTGACTGGTAAATAGATGCACCTTGACAGGCTTGCTTTTTTTTTTTTTTTTGACAACCAATGCTATCTGGGAATCGGGCACACTTGTATAACAATCTGTGTCTACTGTACACACCAGATATGGGTTCCAGCAGTAGATTTGTATCTTTTCAGTTATGCCTGCAATGACCCATTCTGCATGTTTACAGCTCGCTTTCACTATAGAGGTGAATGTGGATTGTATGCACGTGTCAATGCTTCTTTAACCACTTGCCGACCGCACTATGATGAATGACGGCTACAGTGCGGCTCGATAACTCTGGGAGGGAGTACATTGACGTCCTCCCATAATCGCGCACGTGGGAGTATCCGTGACCGCCGGGTCCAGAGGACCCGGCGCATCACGGATCACGGTAAATGGCCGCTGACAGCAGCCGTTTACCACGTGATCGCTCCGTCAAATGATGGAGCGATCACATGTAAACAAACCGGTGTCATGTCCGGTTCTTCTCTCCCCTCTCCATACAGTGTGAGAGGAGAGAACGGATGCAGCAGCGCTGTGGGCTGGATGTGTAGTGCCCACATCGCTGCTCAGTGACAACTGCAGCACTCATCCAGCCATCCATCCCTCTGTATTAGCCATCCACACTCAGCCATCCCGCCATCCACACTCAGCCATCCCGCCATCCACACTCATCCATACTCAGACATCCATGCTCAGCCATCCCTCTGTCATACTTATCCACCCATCCGTGCTCAGCCATCCATACTCGGCAATACTCAGCCATCCCATCCACCCCCAGCCATACTCAGCCGTACCCAGCCGTACCTAGCCATACTCAGCGATACCCAGCCATACTGAGCCGTACCCAGCCATGCTCAGCCATACCCAGCCATGCTCAGCCATACACAGCCATGCTCAGCCATACACAGCCATGCTCAGCCGTACCCAACCATGCTCAGCTGTACCCAGCCATGCTCAGCCGTACCCAGCCATACTGAGCCGTACTCGGCCGTACCCAGCCATGCTCAGCCATACTCGGCCGTACCCAGCCATGCTCAGCCATACCCAGCCGTGCTCAGCCATACTCGGCCATACTCGGCCGTACTCGGCCTCTGTATGTGGCCAGGCTGTGGAAAAGTCTCCCACATGTGGTATGGCATACTCAGAAGGAGTAGGAGAATCTATTTTGGGGTGTCATTTTTGGTATGTACTTGCTATGTGTTTAGAAATATTATATAAATGGACAACTTTGTGTTAAAAAATTGCGTTTTCATTTTCTTTCAACATTTTCCAAAAAATTGTAGAAAAAAATAACATGTTCAAAAGACTCATTATGCCTCATAGATTATACGTTGGGGTGTTTTCTTTCCAAAATGGGGTAATTTTTGGGGTGTTTCCATTGTCCTGGTGCTCCAGGGCCTTCAAAAGTACAAGAGGTAGTCTGGAAATCCGATGTGTAATTTATGCTCCAGAACGCCTGAAGGTGCTCCCTGCATGTTGGGCCTCTCTATGTGGCCAAGCTGCGTAAAAGTCTCACACATGTGGTATCGCCATACTCGGCAGGAATAACAGAATGTGTTTTTGGGTGTAATTTGTGGTATGCATATGCTGTGTGTGAGAAATAACCTTCTAATATGACAATTTTGTGAAAGAAAAAAAAAATCTTGATTTTGCAAAGAATTGTGGGAAAAAATGACAACTTCAAAAAACTCACCATGCCTCTTTCTAAACACCTTGGAATGTCTATGTTCCAAAAAGGGGTCATTTGGGAGGTATTTGTACTGTCCTGGCATTTCAGGGTCTCAAGAAATGAGATGGGCCGTCAGTACTTCAGGTGTGATCAATTTTCAGAGATTGGCACCATAGCTTGTGGACTCTATAACTTTCACGCAGACCAAATAATATACACCGATTTGGGTTATTTTTACCAAAGATATGTAGCAGTATAAATTTTGGCCAAAATTTATGAAGAAAAATTTTATAACGGAAACAAAGAAAAATACATTTTTTTTTTTACAGAATTTTCAGTCTTTTTTCTTTTATAGCGCAAAAAAAAAAAAAAAAAAAAAGCAGCGGTGATTAAATACCACCAAAAGAAGGCTCTATTTGTGGGGAAAAAAAGGACAAACATTTCATATAGGTACAGTGTTGCATGACTGAATAATTGTCATTCAAAATGTGAGAGCACCGAAAGCTGAAAATTGGTTTGGAAGGGGGTTGTACCTAGTGGTCAATTGTTTAAATGAAGAGCAGCACAATACATTACACTTGTGCATCTAAACACTAAGGCCCCTTTCACACGGGCGGACCATATGACCGTTTTTCATCCATTTGTTTTCGTATGAAAAACGGACATACATGTATCCCTATGGGATAGCGGATGAACATCCACTGACATCCGATGACATCAGTCTCCGCTATGCTCCGAAACTGGTGACGGAGGAAAACCCTATTTTTCCATCCGCCATCTGATCGGATGAAAACGGATAGACGGTCCATTTTCATCCGATTCACCCCATAGAGGAAGGCGGAGATCTGACCGGTCCGTTTCTGCACAGTGTGCAGAGACGGACTAGTCATCTGCCGCCTCAGCGGAGATCAGCGGAGCGATCCCCGCTGAGCAAGCAGGTGTCCAAAAATGGATCCTCCCGGGATCCGCATGTGTGAAAGGGGCCTTAGGAAAAATGTTTTAGAAGTTTCAGATCTTTGGCTTTAAAAAGGGCTAACAGAAAAAAGGAGCATGATTTATTCTGGGTTTTATTTTGAAAGTCTTGAAACAAACAGGTGGAAAAAAGGCCAGGAGACTGTGGTTGAGGCATAAGTACTGGGGGCCACTGGTCTGCCAAAACATTTTCTTTTTGTTTTTGCTGGAATAACAAAAAGACATTGCTTTTAGGAACAATTAGGGATAAAGCATTTGTTACCTTAACACTTCATATTCCTGATATGTGCCTGCTGTACCATGTACTTGTAGGAGAAGGTCTTCTGTTTTCTTTGTATTGCTTCCTTTATGTGAAATCCCTGGTGATCATGCCAGTCCCTCTGCTTTCCTATTAAAACTGCCCACACTAAGCAGAACACATCGTGATCAGTTCTCTAGCTATGCTGGGAACTCAACCTGCTCTCCTCCAATGATCAAACTTGTCTTGACACGCCCCCACTGCACAGCCATTCACTGGGAAGCTCAGTGTCCTGCTGCTACTCCTTCCTCAACAGAGGAATTTGATCACTTATAAAAAAAGGGAAAATATATTTATAATGTTTTTTTATATCTGTACAAAAATGTTTTGCCTTTCATTTTAAACTAAATGTTGTTTTACAAGGTGATCCTTTACAATCACTTTAGGTGCTGCAAAAACAAAAAGACAATCTTAACTCCATTTAGGAAGCAGACATGTTAACAATAATAGCAAATTTCTCGACTGTAAAATAGTTTGGTCCTGAAGGAGTTCTAAATCTTCAGATAGCAAGAGTTCAGTTAAGCTATATGATGTTTGTGAAACATAGGAAGCAGCCTAAAGGGATTCGGAAAAATGAAAGTAGTACCCCCAGGGGGAGCTTGCTGCACAATTTTCAATGGGATACACTTTTCTTTTTTCTTTTTTTCCTTTTTCTTTAGTCATTTGATAACATTACATAAAATCACCTAGTACTAATACCTGTGTGTATGTGTGTTAATGTTCACATCAGTGTTTGTCCCGGAAGGAACTACAGTTTAATGTACTTATCTCAGTCCTGTATGGACATTTATTACCAGTTTATGGATTGTGGGAGTAAACTGGAACATCTGCAGTAAATCCCACACAAACGCATGAAGAACATATAATGTCCTTGCAAATGGTGTATTGGGAATTCAGCCTTGTCACTGACTGCTTTTCAATTTAATACTTAGATTTTCACATTTGTAAATATTTTATCAGCATGTTCTTTATATTACGCTGGCAATTTGTTTGTTGCAGGGTTTTCGTGATGCTTGTGAAAAGGGTCCTCTGACTGGACACAGGATTTCTGGCTTACGATTTGTCCTGGAAGATGGTGCTAATCACATGGTGGATTCCAATGAATTCTCCTTCATGAGAGCAGCTGAAGGAGCCCTAAAACAAGGTAATGTTTGTTCCTATTGGCTATTTCTTCTCAGTCAACCTTATGACTGTCTACGAAATTTCTTATGCATCTTGGCTGTCCCTCTCAAAGGTGGCCAGTGGTATGTTGAATGCATAATGGCAACAAGGGGTAAAATGAGCACAAGGATGTAGACAAGATTACAAAGCCGCCAGATCATTTTCACAGCCCCAAAAAAGCAAGGCCCTGCCCAATGGCATATGCTGATTGGCAGTCTGAATGTTTGACAAAAAATGTAATCTGTGCTCTTGTTTGGTTCTGCATGCACAGCAACTGTGCGGTATCCAGTCATATCCAGCCATATTCAGCTTTGGTGATAGGAATATATTTATGAGTCGCAGACTTTCTCCTTAAAACAGTTTGCACAGCACTTTACTAAATAAAGGGAGGCAGTACAATTACAATATAATTCAATGCTAGAGGGTTCATCATATTTGATGCAAATATATATGCATATGGAATAATTTGGCTGTTTTTGGTATTAGCAAATGTTTATATTTCTTTTAAGCTGAAGCAATTATGTTCTTTTTTTAAAAAAAAACAAACAAAAAAAACAGTGGGCTGTTCTAAATATACATGGTACCAAATTTAGTAATGTTGACACCGGTTTTCTTTGCTTCAGTATTGCATCACTTCATTGAACCAAACATGCAGATTATTAAATTACATATATGTATGCCTTTCTTAATCGTACATCACAGGACACAGAACCATAGTAGTTACTATGTGGGTTATAGGCCACCTTTAGGTGATGGACACTGGCACACCCTAAGACAGAAAGTCCACTCCCTATATAACCCCTCCCACTACTAGGAGTACCTCAGTTTTTTCGCCAGTGCCTTAGGTGTTGGTCATGAGTAAAGATATGCTGTGCTGAGCTCCGCTGGAAGATTCCTTTGCTGGGGCAAGCTATGCAACCGAATCTATTCAAATTGTCTTTTGTAGGCCGAATTGAATGGTACCCTGGCCTCGCGTCCGAAGAAACAAGGTTTTGCCTGTAACGCTTCTCTTTTTAGAGAGCTGGACCCCGGGATCCAGTGATTTGGTTTTTTCAGCCATAAAGTTTTACTGGTGGGGTGCTTTACAGGTCCAGGAGTATGGGTTCCCTGAAGGTCCCCAGTTCCTGAAGGTTTGGAAACAGAGCCCACCGTGAGGGGTGAAGATTGGGTCTGTTGGTTTTTACCACAGAAAACCCTGCGGCGGGAAAGGTAAGTGGAGGTTTCTAAGGAATTTAAAAAAAAAAAAAATTCTTATGAAATGTTTCCTTTAAAAAAGTAAATGTCATGCCTAAGAGTCACCACTGGGGGCTGTATAGAGCACGTACCTTGTCATGCTTTCCTCAGAGATCATGCTGTGCAGTAGAAACAGCAGGCTTCCCTTCGGAGAGCAGCTCAGACCTCCGGTAAGATTGGGGGGAATTTTTCTTCCACTAGATCATCCCCCACCTGGAACAAGCTTCCCCTCTTCTTAGAAAGGGGGAAGCCAAAAACGATCGGCGATGCCGCTCCATTTCCTTCACCGCCTCTGCAGGGCGGCCTGTCTGAGGTCTCCTCCTTGCCACCCACTCCCCACACAAACGCTGATCCCGTCGGATCGGAGGCTTGCGCTGGAAAACCCTCTTTTGAAAAAAGAGGGGGGCGCAATGTGACGAAAGGGGGCAGGGCTTAGCACGGCGTTAGCGTGCAGCAACGCCCAGTGCGGAAGTATGTTTAAAAGCTCCTTTTTTGCTGGCTGCAGATGTCGGAGGGACACAAGAGCAAAGAGGGGCATGTAAGAGGTTGGTGACACAGGCATTCCCATTGACACATTTACTTATGGCATCAGGCTGAGCGTTAATAGCAGCGGCAGTGGCTGGACTATTACTCAAGCAGTGGATGCGATTCTTCTGGTAGTACCTCTGCATTTGTGCATCGGGCTATGATCAGAAGGGGGCTAGAAACACCCCAAAAAAGGGCTCAAAAGGGACTCCTTCAGCCTCAAAAAATTCTAGAACCCCTGAGAGCTTTGAGATGGCTGGTCAGGGTTGGCCATCTGGGACGTCAGGTGTTGCAACTGTTTCCAACACTGCAGCCCCTGTCTGTTACTGAAGAGTTTTTTCCTCAACCAAATTGGGGTTAGAGCAGAGAATAACAGCTTTAATCCCATCCCAGAATGGGACTAAGCGCGATAGGTCCCCTTCTTTTACCCAGGACCCTCAAACGGTGGAACCAGGGGCGGGAGATGATGAATTTATCTCAGGGGACCAGGAACAGGCTGATGACTCCTCTTCTGAGAGGTCAAATGCGGAAAGATTTTTGGTACAATCTCCTACTGAATTGGTCCGCCCCACATTCATGCTACCTTTAACTGAGTCGATTGATAAGCCTACTTCTTGTTTTGGTTCGCTAAAGCCTCCCTAAGCTGTTTATGCTTTTCCTATCCATTCATTGCTGGGAAACCTTATGTATTCTGAGTGGGATCACCCAGATAAGCAGTTTTTCCCTCCTAAAAAGTTTTCAACACTTTATCCTATGGGGGAAAAATGTAATAAAAGACGGGAAATCCCAACAATTGACGCTGCTATATCTTTATTGAATAAAAGTTTAACTTGTCCTGTTGACAATGCTCAAATGCTTAAGGATCCAACGGATAAGAAGTTGGAACTCCTGTTAAACGCTTTTTCTCTGGCAGGTTCAGTAACTCAGCCTGCCCTGGCAGCAATTGATGTATGTCAATTATTGAGAGACCAGTTTAAACAGGTGCTCAAGATTATTCCTGATCAGCAGGCCCAGGAGTTGGTCGAGCTACCAGAGGCATTATGTTTTGCAATAGACGCTGTGAGAGATTCTATTCTCCAGGCCTCACATCTTACACTTGGGCTGGTGCATATGCGTAGAATATTATGGTTGAAAAATTGGCCAGCCGAAGCGCCATGCAAAAAGCTCCTGGCTAGCTTTCCCTTTCGCCGTGAACGGCTGTTTGGGGATGATCCTGGATAAATACATCCAAAGAGTTTCTAATGGGAAGCGTTCCCTTTTGCCAGTTAGGAAAAGGAATAAGCATTTTTTATTTAAACAAGCTTCTTCTCCAGTGCCAGGGGCCTCCAGGCAGTCTCGATGGCCTCCACCGTCAAGTTCAAGAGGTAAACCTCAGTCAACCCCAGGGACAAAAGAGGTCCTGGGGAAGGAAGCCTACAAAATAAAATAGTAAGGCCTCCTTATAAAGGGATGCCCCCGCTCGCTTGAGTGGGTTGAAGACTTCTGCAGTTCCCAAGGATCTCGCAGGAAGAGTGTCGAGACAAATGGGTGACCTCCTCCAATAATTTTAGGGTACAAACTAGAGTTCCGAGAGTCCCCATCTCCTCATTTTTTCAGATCAAACGTCCCAAGGGATCCGGGGAAAAAGAAGTCTCTCTTTCAAGCATTGAACCATCTTTTGTCTCAAAAGGTGATATCGGTGGTCCCCATGGAAGAGCAGGGATTGGGATTTTATTCAAAACCCATTCTAGATCTCAAAGATCTAAATTGGTTTCTGAATATCCGCTCTTTTTGCATGGAGTCAATTCGATCAGTAGTCTCCATTCTACAAGGTGAAGAACTTCTAGCGTCAATCGACATCAAGGATGCTTACCTCCAGGTACCTATTTTTCCCGCTCACCAGAAATATCTATGCTTCCAGATAGTAAATCTTCATTTTCAGTTTGTAGCTACTGCACCTCAAGTGTTTACAAAGATCCTGGCTCCTCATCTAGCCAGGTTAAGGGCTCAAGGTATAACTTAGTTTAGCTTACTTAGACAATCTGCTCTTGATAGACCAGTCGGTAGCCCTCTTAGACCAGCGTTTGGTCACCACACTCAGCTACCTGGATTACCTAGGTTGGATTCTCAACCTAGAAAAATCTTCCTTAAAACCATCAAGGAGATTGGAATACTTGGAACTGATCATGGATACAGCTCAGAAGAGGGTGTTCTTGCCCCAGACAAAGATCAGTGCCATAACGGAACTGATTCAGGTGGTCAAAGCAAAGAAGAATCCTTCTATTCGACTTTGCATGAGATTTTTGGGAAAGATGGTGGCTTCATTCGAGGCCGTTCCTTATGCTCAGTTTCATTCGAGACTACTGCAAAACAGTATCCTATCGGCTTGGAACAAGATTTCCCAATGCGTTTATCTCCAAAGGTGCGCCAAAGCCTCAGTTGGTGGTTGATAGCCAAGAATCTGCAGAAAGGAAAATCCTTCCTGCCAGTTACCTGGAAAGTGGTAACAGATGCCAGCCTTTTGGGTAAGGGGAGCAGTCCTGGAAGAAGCGACTGTCCAAGGGAAATGGTCCAGGGAAATGACACTGCCCATCAATATTCTAGAGATTCGGGCAGCACGCCTGGCCCTGAAGGCCTGGACGCTCAGGCTACAAAATTATCCTGTCAGGATCCAATCTGACAGTGCCACAGCAGTGGCCTATATTAATCACCAAGGGGCACGAGAAGAGGTGAATCATATCCTAACTTGGGCAGAAGACAACATACCTTGCCTATCAGCAGTCTTCATTCCAGGAATAGAGAATTGGCAGGCGGACTACTTGAGTCGCCAGCAGTTGTTCCCGGGGGAGTGGTCTCTTCACCCCGACATCTTTCTGACAATATGTCAAAAATGGGGAATTCCGGACGTGGATCTGTTTGCATCCAGGTTCAACAAAAAGATCGACAACTTTTTGTCAAGAACGAAGGATCCGCTGGCATGCGGAACAGATGCCTTGGTATTCCCGTGGAACCAGTTTTCACTAATTTATGCATTCCCTCCTGTTCTGCTTCCGCGACTTCTTCGCAGGATCAAGCAGGAAAGGAAGTCGGTGATTCTTGTGGCCCAGGAGATCTTGGTATACAGAGATCGTAAAGATGGAGATAGGAGTCCCATGGACCCTACCGCCACGTCCAGACCTCTCGCAAGGTCCGGTATTCTATCCTACCTTACAAACGCTAAATTTAACGGTTTGGCTATTGAGACCCACATTCTGAAGAAGCCTGGGCTGTCAGGTTCAGTGGTGTCTACCTTGGTTAATGCAAGGAAGGCGGCCTCCAGAGTCATATATTATAGAGTCTGGAAGGCATATGTCTCCTGGTGTGAATCCAGGGGTTGGCACCCCAGGAAATACGTCATAGGTGGAATCCTTGACTTTCTACAGATGGGGTTAGAAATGAAGCTAGCCTTGAGTACTACAAAGGCCAGGTTTTGGCCTTGTCGGTATTTTTTCAACGACCACTTGCTTAGCATTCTTTGGTTCGTAGCTTTATTCAGGGGGTAACGCGGCTTAATCCTCTGGTTAAAGCACCCCTGAACCCTTGGGACTTGAATTTAGTTCTGTCGGCATTACAAAAACAGCCTTTTGAGCCGATACGACAGATTCCCTTGGTCCTCCTGACAAGGAAACTAGTTTTTCTGGTAGCCATATCTTCTGCAAAAAGGGTATCAGAGTTGGCTGCTCTTTCTTGTAAAGAGCCATATTTAATTATTCACAAGGATAAGATTGTATTGCGTCCTCACCCTAATTTTCTACCGAAGGTAGTGTCAGGTTTTCTCCAAAACCAGGATATGTCCTGCCTTCATTTTTCCCAGAACCCTGTACTGCAGAAGAAAAATCGCTACATTCTCTTAATGTCGTGAGAGCTGTCAAAGTCTGTTTGAAAGCGACTGCTCAGATTCGGAAAACTGATGTTTTTTTTGTGTTGCCTGAAGGTCCTAAAAGAGCACCATCGAAATCTACTATTTCTAAATGGATTCGACAAGTAATTGTTCAAGCTTATGGTTTAAAGAGGAAAATTCCACCTTTTCAAATTAAAGCACACTCTACCAGGGCTGTTAGTGCTTCCTGGGCAGTGCATCAGCAAGGCTCCATGGCTCAAATCTGCAAGGCTGCAACTTGGTCTTCTGTCCATACATTTACCAGGTTCTATCAAGTAGATTTAAAAGGTCATGAGGATATCGCCTTTGGGCACAGTGTGCTGCAAGCAGCAGTATAAGCACTCTGATCGCATGGCGCCCTAATTTTGTTGTGTTTCCCTCCCTTCAGTTGGCATTGCTCTGGGACATCCCACATAGTAACTACTATGACTCTGTGTCCCGTGATGTACGATTAAGAAAATAGGATTTTTTTAACAGCTTACCTGTAAAATCCTTTTCTTTGAAGTACATCACGGGACACAGAGGGACCAATGTTTTTTGGCAAAATAGACAATGAATGTTTCTTGCGAAAAATGTTAGCCCCCAACAATTTTTTCAACAGGACTTTAGTTCAACTTTGTTGTTCCTTTTGGGATTTTTATGTGCTTCGAGGCCTCATTCACACTGGTGATTTTAGGTCTGGTAGCGAATGAGTCTGCGGGTTCTTGCGCCTGGAATCGCAGGTGGTTCCCGGACAGGTGTAGCTGATGAGCCTTTACAAAGAAATGAGAGTCTGATAGGAGCCACATCTGTTCACTGATCTTTCCATGTATTCACAAATCCAGCGATTACCTGCAGCTAGGACAGATTGTATCCAGGACCATCCCTAACTGCAGGTAACCACTCAATGTGTGGATACATGGGAAGATCAGTGGACAGCTGCAGCTCCTGTCAGACTCTCATAGCTTGGTACAGGCAAACTGTGGCAGCTGTCAGGAAACACTTGTGATTCCAGTTGCAGGAATCTGCAAATTTTAGTTGCAGGAATATACTGTCGGACCTAAAATCACCAGTGTGAGTGAGACCTCATAAGTAGAAGACCTTGGTATTAAAGGTATTCTGATTACACATGAAGTTTACTGTAGTTTTTCATTTTTGATCCAAAATGTGTTATCTTTTTCTTTTTTGCCCCAGCTCTGGAGAATGCAACTGTGGTTATCCTGGAACCAATAATGTCTGTGGAAGTTGTAGCACCACATGAATTCCAGGGAGCAGTCATTGCAGGTCTTAACCGCAGGCATGGTGTGATTCTGGGTCAAGATGGATCAGATGACTACTGCACTATCTATGCTAATGTAAGTACACATGGGTTTATCTCCCAGCTTTTGAGCTAGAACTGTATTCATAACCAAACTTTTTTTTTTTCAGTTTTAAAATTCATGGAGAAGGGATATAACTTTTGACATGTTTATCGCTATTTGTGCTCCACTGGGGAGATTTATCCTCTAGAATTGTTCTAGCGACCACTGTCACTGGGGCAGAAAGTGATCTAAAATCCAAAATGTTACCGTTGACTCTATTTGTGGGTGATTGGAAATCTTCCTATGTGGACGCTTGTTCATATGACAACTATTTGAGGGGGGTTTCCCACTTTGGAGACTTTTCTTCTAATTTCCTTTTGCATCTACAGGACAGACAGTGAAGGGAAATCTCAATGGAACACAAAGCAATAAACTGACTAATCAGTCTCACTAGTTTGGTTCAGCCAGGCTTGTCATCTAGGGAGCCCTGCCAGATCGCTCCATGTGTGATCTCCATTTGGACTACCTTCAGATAAGCAACTCTTGTTGCTCCAGAATCTTGATCAGCTAATTACTGCAAAGTAAGGAGAAGAAGCACAATGATGAAGTCTGCACTGTGCTAATAACTCCTTAGGTCTGTTCAGTGTTTGATACCATTTTAGTTGCTCATCTGCATTTTTACAGACTGCATGGGGGGATTACATGAGGCTAATAAGACAGAATTAGGTACTTTCTTTTTCATACATCATGGGACACAGAGTTAGGCTAATATTCATTACCTGCTGGGTTATACTTTATCTCCAGGTGAATGGACACTGGTAGACCAAAGGTCTTTAGACAGCACTTTAGTTTTTTACCAGTGTCTGCAAGGTGGATGGTACGGTTGTTTGAGCTCTCTGAGCCCCAGGTCACTAGTCCCACAAAGGGTTCTTAAATGAATCAAGGGATTGACCAATCAGATCTATTTGACACAGGCTTTATATGCTTAGATAAATGGTACCCGAGCCTTGCAAAGAAGACTCAAGATCCTGCAAGGTTTTGCCTGTAATGTGGCCTCTGGGCGCGGGACCCTACGAAGTGGAATCCTGGACACCACAGCGCTAATAATAATAAAAGGTGCAGCGCTAACTCAATGGGTGACCATACAGAGAAATATATAATATATAATAAACCGGAAGCAAAAAGAAATGTCCAACAGTAAATGTCCCAAAAAGACTGACATAAATCCACCAGAGGTGTGATGATAACAGCAGACAATGATGTGTGATACTGGAACCCTTCACCATAGATCGAATGGCCTCTCACCTGGTCCTAAAGATAATCAGGCAATGATACAAGATCGGCAGACAAGGAGATCTACATGACAAGGGACTCCTCCGGATGATCAGATGGCAGGTGGGTATCATAAGCATGTAATCACAAAAGGGACAGACATAGTGCTCTCCGTAATCAAATGTTTATTGTAAAACGAATAAAATCAGACTTACATATCAGGCACTTCACAAGTGCCAGGAAACGAACATGGACACACAGTGTGTGAGCGGTGGAGCATGCGCAGTAGCAGCGGATGACGTCACGACGTCACGTTCTAGACGCGTTGCGTCCCAGTGGGCGGGGACTTCATCTGCTGAGGAAGTCCCCGCCCACTGGGACGCAACGCGTCTAGAACGTGACGTCGTGACGTCATCCGCTGCTACTGCGCATGCTCCACCGCTCACACACTGTGTGTCCATGTTCGTTTCCTGGCACTTGTGAAGTGCCTGATATGTAAGTCTGATTTTATTCGTTTTACAATAAACATTTGATTACGGAGAGCACTATGTCTGTCCCTTTTGTGATTACATGCTTATGATACCCACCTGCCATCTGATCATCCGGAGGAGTCCCTTGTCATGTAGATCTCCTTGTCTGCCGATCTTGTATCATTGCCTGATTATCTTTAGGACCAGGTGAGAGGCCATTCGATCTATGGTGAAGGGTTCCAGTATCACACATCATTGTCTGCTGTTATCATCACACCTCTGGTGGATTTATGTCAGTCTTTTTGGGACATTTACTGTTGGACATTTCTTTTTGCTTCCGGTTTATTATATATTATATATTTCTCTGTATGGTCACCCATTGAGTTAGCGCTGCACCTTTTATTATTATTTGTCTAGAGGGATTTGATCGTTTACCCTGGTGTTCAGCTGCTTCATTTTTTATTTACATTTTTATTTTGTGACATACGTGCGCTGATATACTTTTATATTTTTGCTAATTTACCACAGCGCTAAGGCATTCCTACAGGGTGCTTTACAGGTCCAAGGGAGTGCACCCTAAACATGAAAAGGGTACCCAGTCTTTGAAGGTCCTTAAGTAACAGGAACCTGCCGTGATGGGTGAAGTTTGGGCTCTTCGTTTCTAAGCTGCCCTGCGCCTGGACGGGTAAGTGAAACCCCCTTATTTACTTATTGTGGGGTTTCCCAGTGATTGTAACAATCAGTCAAGCTAGCTAGAGGCTGGACACCTGTGTGCGGTGACCATACGGGGGAGTTTTGGGCTAGCTGTGGGTGTTTGCAAAGTGTACCTTTTTTGCTTGTGTCTGGCTGTTTTTTACCTGTATGATGACGCCCGACGGTGCTCCATTTCGCCTTGGTTCGCTATTGGCGGACGTGCGTTCACAAGAGCGCCGCTGGGATCAGCAGTTTGTTTGGCGGCCATGGCGCACGTGGCTTTACCGCATATGCGCCGTGGCCTTTATCTGAGCGCATGAAGATTCACGTCATGAGCAAATACGGCCACGCCTGTTCACTGGGACCGCACGCAAGCGCAGAACGTTCCGTTGCACTGCCAGCTTATTTAGGCTGTGTATGCCAAGCATGCGGTGCTTCCAGAAGGCAGCCGTGGGACACAGAGCAGGCTCTGAACCAGGCACTTGCAGCGGTTCATTTCTCCTTACCCGGGTCACGTGAGTCACCAGGTGTTGGTTGGTAGGCTAAATGTGCTTAGCAGGATGAGCCTTATTAAAAGGTCTCCCTTCTGAGTTGTGTTAATACTACACCTAGGTACTCCCTTTTTTGTGGTTAGTAAATGTCTTCAAAAAAGAGGAGTGGGACTAACGATACAGGGAAGGGCACACCTATGTCATCAGTAGTTCCTGATGAACCTAGTCGTATTCCTAGTGTTGTATCCCCTGAAGGAGCAGAGGCCTCCGGGCAATCTGAGCCACTGTGCCCATCTGGGATTGTGCCTACAGTCAACACTGCTGCTTCACCCTTTATCATTAAGGATGAACTGTCCTCAGCCCTAGCCATGTTAGAGCACAGGATAGCTGGCATGATTGCCTCCATCTCGCAGGGTGGCAAGAAGCGTGACCGATCCCCCTCCCCGGAGCCTCCTAGTCTGGAGCAGGAATTGGTTAAGGATGGGGAAGAGCTTAAAGCTCAGGATTCTGTGGATGGCCTGGCGGACGAGTCTGCTTCCGAGCAATCTGGACAAGAAGATATACAGTTGGT